>NC_089260.1:54842926-55155024 GCF_963930625.1 Muntiacus reevesi
AAATAGCTCTTAACAAAAATGACTCTCCTTGGAGCGGCATAGAGATGTATATCTGGAAATTAATCAACAATAAACTGTTCTATAGAACAGGTTCAATCCTTGCTATAACCAAACCATTATTGTGGTTTAATTTATGAGTCCTGTTACTACTCCTAATGAAACTGTCTTAAAGTATACCCAAGTTATTTTGAAAGAATTATTTCACTAAAGATGCCTTCTTTAAAGAAGAAAGTAAGTGGAAATAGTTGAAACAAATTTTCATTGAAATAGGAGATTTTAATTTGCTTCAGCATTATAAGCAGACATTTTTCCCAACTGTGTTTATATAAAGCAGAACGATTTGACTTAAATCTATTATATTCTCAAGGAGTCTCCAAGCCAGTGATATGTATGTAAATGGTTAGCCACTGACTCTTGGGATGGAGACTGATTTTTAGTTTTTACCTTTTTTTTTTTTTTTAGTGTAAATATTCCCACCATGGTCAATTTTCAAGCTACTGACCCAATACCAGTTGGTTCAAGAAATTCTTGAAAATTTAACAGTCAGCTCTCACAGGGCACTATGAACCAGCGCCTTTCCTATCCTAAAGGAAGAGGAAAGCTTCTCTGACTCAAGACATAGTCTCTTTAAGAAAATTTCACTGGTTATTTTGCAGGCACCTGGACACAAACTAGTATAAGATGAGACCCGTGTCCTATAAAGGCTTAAAATCTAACTGGGAAGCAAGATTGTCAAAAAATAAAATCACACGAAGCAAACAATTTCCAAATTTCTTGTACTGGAAACAAAAGCTGAGGGATTCCAGCTAGATTCCACATAACCAACAATTCGTAAGTTAAAATGTAATTGCTTCCCTAGATTTTTGGCATAACATCACCTTTGTTTGATTTTTAAAGTGTTGAACATTTGGTCAAAAAAATTTTTTTGAGAGAAGAGCCCATGCAGCAGCAAAGACCCAGCACAGCAACAAATAAATATATACACAAATAAACATTTTTAAAAGGTCTAATTTAAAAAAAAAATTGAAATGTGAGATTGAAAACATCGATGATCCTATGTTCCTTGACTGGCCTGGCCTCAAGTTTAGGACAAAACATACATATCTTTAGGGTTTCCTTTTCCATATTAATTAATTCACTAATTAATTAATTTTCTACGCTTATGTCACAAACATGTTTGTTGTTTTTCTTCGTTCAGTCACTAAGTTGTGTCTGACTTGTGCAACCCAATGGACTGCACCCCACCAGGCTCCTCTGTCCATGGGATTTCCCAGGCAAGAATACTGGAACAGGTTGCCATTTCCTCCTCCAGGGGATCTTCCTGACCCAGGGGTAGAACTCAGTGGCTCAAAACAAGAGAGATTTATTGTCTAACAGACCTTGAACTCACTGCATTCAAGTTGAGGAGTCAGCAGGACTGCACTCCTTCTTAGAAGCTCTGGAGAGAAGCCCTTCCCTTGTCTTTTCCTTGCCTATTCTGTCTATCAAAAGTCCTTATCTTAAAGGAAGTCAAAGTGTGAGTTTTTAAAAATAAATACACTGTACTTATTTATTGGCCGTGTTGCAGCACTCAGGATCTTCTGTCTTCGTTGCAGCATGAGGGATCTTTAGTTGGGGCATGTGGGATCTAATTCCCTGACCCATGGATCAAAACGCGGGCCTCCTGTATTGGGAGCTCAGAGTCTTAGCCACTGGGCCACCAGGGAAGTCCCAGTAACTCCTTTTAAATATATATTGAGTTTTATGCTTCTGAAGTCTTCTTATATGTCAGCAACTGATTAATATCCTCTGATAAGCTATAGGGTAAAAATGTATCAGTGTATCATCTGTATGGGAAATTAAAGGGCAACTTTGATTTCTTGCAAAGACGATAACAGCTATTATCTGGGGACTAGAACATACATCAAGCAGCCTCCATGCTCACCATTTCTTAGCCACTGGACCATCAGGAATGTCCCAAAGTGTTACTTTTCTGAATCAGACACACAAACAACCTCCTCATCCCTAAGAGTTGGTGATCCTTGAGATCCCCTCCACCGATCCACTCACCCACAAATGGTCTCAGCTGCTTTCCCTCTGTGAGCAGCTCCTAATTCTATGCAGACCTTTTCCCCATTGAACACAGCATCTCATAGGCAATTACCCCACTCATATACCATCTATATCATGAACACACTGACAGCATTTTCCTCCCAAGCCTGCTCTTTCCATACTCCCTAGTTCAGTCATCACCACCTTTCCAGGGGGCACAGTGGTAAAGAGTGCTCCTTCCAATGCAGGAGATGCAGGAAACATGGATTTGATCCTTGGGTTGGGAAGATCCCCTGGAGGAGGAAATAGCTACCCTGTACTCTTGCCTGGAAATCCCATGGACAGAGGAGCCAGGTGGGCTACAGTCCATGGGGTTGCAAAGAGTCAGACATGACTGAGCAGGCACAAAAGCACCACCAGGCCAGTTGGGGGAATTCAGGGGTGGGGATGGTCAGCCTCAGTTCCTCCTTTCTCATTGCCCATCTTAAATAAACCTCTAACCCAGACTCTTTTATCATTATTACTTCTTAAATTAGCTGATTTTCCACAGCCTTCACAGTGCAGTGTGCAAAAGGCAAGGTCGACCTCTTTGGCTTCCCTCCCAAGCATGATGCAGCTTTATGCCCTGTTCCTTTGCTTGGGTAGCCTGCAGTGTCAGAGTACTTCTCCCACCTTGGCCTGACTGGCCCTGACTCATCCCCCAGACTGGGCTAGGTTTCTGCCTCAGAGCTCCCAAAATACCCCATGACTATGCCATTGCAAATATCTCCTTGCCCTATGGTGACTGCATTGATCACTCCCTCTTACAAACCATGAGAAGTGCCTCAAAAAGAGGAACTGACTCAGTTATCACTTTTCCCTTTACTCCAGCACAAGATTGGGGCATAATAGACCCTCAACACACATCCATTCTAAAAATATTAAATAGATGAATAGCTGATGTCTGGGAGGCTTACAAAAACTTAGAATTCCTTTGTATTTAGATGCTGCAAGTACTTAGCATTTCCAAACGCATAAAGCATTTGAGTTCACTGGTAATAGTAGAGAACTTCAAAGTGCTAGTAATAATAAATGAAAGGTTAAAAAAAGATTGAACACCAAAGAATTGATGCTTTCGAATTGTGGGGCTGGAGAAACCTCTTGGGATTCTCTTGGACTGCAAGATCAAACCAGTTGTAAGGAAGTCAGTCAATCTTAAATGAAATCAACCCTGAATATTCACTGGAAGGACTGATGCAGAAGCTGAAGCTCCAAAACTTTGGCCATCTCCCCCCATCCCATTCCTAAAGGTCATCACAGAGCATTGTAGTTCTATCTTAAAATGTTATACACATGGACTATCACAAGGTGAGCAATTAACTTTTCAATATTATTCATCAGACTCAGATTATTGTTAAATAGACAAAAGTAAGATGTACTAGCTAAGCTAAGTGATGAAACAGTTGCTAAATAAATTATCAAATAGATGACTAAATAATTTACTTAAATATATAATTAATAGTGTTTCTCAATGGCATATCTTGTTTTTTAATATTTAGATAATTATAAGAACTATGAGGCCAGATTATACCAAACATAAAAAATCAAACTGCAAGTGCCTTTATGAGTTTGTTAACATTTTCTTAGAATGGCCAGATTTCTGCTGGAAAACAGTTGCTTGAGAAATAGCACTATTCTCAGATGAGGATTATGGCCAGGACTCAGGATGAAGACTGCCCTAGGAAACAGAAAGAGTCAGCCTTTCATGCTAAGGCACCAACTGAGCAAATTAGTAAGAACTTATTGCTAACCTGACATTGCACACGTGGGCAGTCACTGTTTCAACCAACTGGGGATTGACTAAAAAGCAGATGTGCTTTGAGTTGAGCTGAAAAATAGACTGCAATTGAGATTGCTCATTTTTATTTTATTTTGTCTGCTGTGTTGTGTTCAGTTCTCAAAGGCGTATTTTATGAAGGGTATAGGCAGACAAAGATATGCCCAAAGGCAGATGGCAGGAGCCTGAATCATGTCACAAAGAAAGTGAGATCTCCCTGGGTTTGTCTAGCCTAAGGATGAGAAAAGCAGAGAAAACACATCATCCATGTCCAAATATTTGAAGAATGTTTCATTCAGTTTTGAGTAACTCTAAGAAACAAATCAAGGTATAGGGAACATGAGAAGTGTTAACAAATGTTGCCAGCAATTGAGCCATCCAAGGAAAATGGTAATGCATTTCCTGTAATTGAAAATGATGAAGTCTTTGTCCTATTGCCAACTTTCAACAAATTACTTATTAATACCTAATCTGTACAGTGAGGATCATGGCATTTATCCCTGCTCCAGCAGATCTTCCTGACCCAGGAATCAAACCAGGGTCTCCTGCATTGCAGGCAGATTCTTCACCAGCTGAGCTACCAGTGAAGCCCCTATTTATTAATTCACACACAGTAATGGTTGATTGAATACTTTGGATACCTGATGCGAAGAACTGACTCATTGGAAAAGATCCTGATGCTCAGAAATATTGAAGGCAGGAGGAGAAGGGGACAACAGAGGATGAGATGGTTGGATGGCATCACCGACTCTATGGACATGAGTTTGAGTAAGCTCCAGGAGTTGGTGATGGACAGGGAAGCCTGGTGTGCTGCAGTCCATGGGGTCACAAAGAGTTGGACACGACTGAGTGACTAAACTGAACTAACTGAATGATTGATTGGATAGAGTAAAAATTAGGGGAAGACACTGCATAAATTCAGGTGGCATAACCCTTGTTTCCACTCATTGTTTTTCTAAAATGTCCACACAGGTTAATCACCAATAAAGCTTTGGCCCCTTATGATGTAACAACTATTTTGAAACACCACAAATAGCCAGCTAATAGGTATCAAATCATCCATCTGGCTCTCAAGGCCCTTGGAGTGTCATTCTTCTCTCTCCTCTGTGTCCTTGAGAACAAGTACAGTAGGCTCAATGCCATGGTCAGTACAGGTTGTAACTGGTGTCTGGCTAGCTTCACAGTGAACATTTTTTGAATAATTCTTTATATTTTTGAAATTAGAATATAAAGAATCTGCACTTGATAATCACAAAACCTCAATAGAACCTGAAGTATTTGACTAAAGAGTTGAGAGAAAAGTTGTTGATTCCTTTCCTTTTGTAACTCAAATATGTGCGATAGAATGAGTCTGTAGTCAGCCTGCTCAGTCTCTTCGTGGAAGTGAGTTTGTCTCAGATGACACGTATAACTCAGATATCTTGTGTAATGGGTGATGACTATCTCTATGTCCTTAATTTGGGGGCAGTGAACACCAGGTATGGAAGTAGAATCTTTAGATCTTGATACCTCAAAACAACATTGTTTGTTTATGAATGTAACAAGGAGTTTTCCTATTTGGTAGACCTGCATGTTGATATCAACATGGACTAGAGTGTGGTCTGAGGGTCCATGAAAGCTTTAGTACATTTGAAGACTTTGCGGTCCTGCCCTCAATCAAGCCCCTCCTGGACCACTACACAATCTCCAACCTGCCTGCCTCCTTAGTCCTGCCCAAACCAGCTCCAGTGCTGCTACATCAGTGACTATGCTACAACCACAAAAATATAACCATGTTATTTCTCAGCTTTAAACTAACATCTCACAGTGCTTTCTGGACAAAGTCCTAATTTATTAGCATGGCATTAGCCCTTCATGTTCTAGTCCTTTCTTTGCCCTCCAATCTCATTTCTTACCACCCAACATGTCATATCTCCACACATCCAGCCCACTATGCAATAGACATGCTGGTTCTGCACCTATTGTTTCCTCTGCCTACATCTCCACTTCCATCTTTTCTCCACCTCAGCCAGACCAACTCCTAATCACTCTTCAGAGCATACTCTGCTATTCTCATCCAGAAGACACCTTATTTGCTTTAATTCCTTAGTTGTGTACCTTTCCATGTATCTGTACCCTTTAACTTTTCTCTTTCCAAAAAGAGCCCCTTAGAGGTAAAACCCACAAACCAAAAATCTTCACCCACTTGCGATGTAAAATTTAATGGATTCTAATGCATTTACAGAGTTGGGCAAATATCATGAGCCCAAAAGAAGACCCCATACCCAATGACCCCTATCCCCCTACCCTGCCTAGCCCTAGGCAAGCACTAGTCCACTTCCTGTCCTGATTTATTAGTCTATTCTGAACATTTCATAAAAATGGATTATAAAGCACATGGCCATCAGTGAGAGGTTGAAGATGGAGTGAGACATCAGAGGAAGACTTGACTTTTCTATTTTAAATAGTTCTCTGTTATTTAGATCTTTTCAATGAGATGTATTCACTTCCAGGACTAAAAATAAATAAGATAGAATAGTAGTCAATAGTCTTCCTCAGATAGGACACAGTCAATATTCTTAAGTCTTCTCAGGGAAAATGGGTAAAGCAGAGTTTCCAAGCATTGGTGAATAATAGAGATGTTGGAAGTTGTAGAATTTTCAAGTGGTAAAGCTTAACATTTTATATATTAAGAAATGTTTGGCAAAAGTCAAACTACTAGCTGGTTTTCATTTTGTCCTATATTTTTTGATTTGGTATGCATATATTATAACTAATACTTCAAATCTAAGAAGCCATACTCAATATATATGTCAACCCTCTGCAAGTAAATCCAGCCAGTTAACTGGAAGTGTTCTTTGTGAAATGAGAATCAGAACCAACACTCCCAATGACATGTTCCTTAAAGGATGTGATGGTCTGTTGTTTTATTGGCTCTCAGTAGTCAATATCTTCAAGTTTGTTGAATAGAACCTCAAAGAAAGCATATGCTTTGTTTAGTCTAGCACATTCTTGACTGAAACAAACTAAGTGTTCTCTCAGTGATTGTAATTTTAAGGAGAAAGATTAATTTGACATACAAGGAAGAAGATATAGTACAGCTTGAAAAGGAGAAAATGGAATTCATTTTAGCTAAGGAAGAAAGTTCAAGCTGAACACTGGTCTCATAACTCACTTAAGGCAAGTCTTTTTCCTCAAGCATTTTCTTATAAATTAGAAAGGAACACAATGTTTTCCACTAAATGATTCTAAAAGAAATATTGTGTTCCTTAAACCAGTGCTGAGAGACTTGAAAAATAGAGGCTGGAGATTAGGAACAAGGGACATGGTGATTAAGATCCCTTCAAATCCAAGTCCAGACTGGAGTGAGAGAATGTTATCATCAAGCTTTTTGAAGTATTAAGTTACAGTGTTTCTGTGCATTTCTCCCATGAGTTGAAGAAACTGAGGATTTGGTAAGTAAAATACCTTGGCACAGTCATCTGGCTGTCTTGGGGTCAGCACTCATCACGAGTGCTCAATCATGACTAACTATTTGTGACTGCATGAACTGTAGCCCGCCAGGGTCCTTTGTCCATGGGATTCTCCAGGCAAGAATACTGGAGTGGGTTGCCATTTCCTTCTCCAGGGTATCTTCACAACCAAGGATAGAACCTGCATCTCTTGCATCTCCTGCATTGCAGGTGGGTTCTTTACCACTAGCATCACCTAGGAAGTCCCAGTGGGTTGAATGCTAGTCCCAGAAAGATATATCCACCCAGACATGCAGCTTAAGCCAAGGAACACCTGCATCCCCAGAAGCTGGAAGAGAAAAGGAAGGAGTTCCCTTGGAGCCCTCCTAGGGACCACGGCCCTACTCCATCTTGTTTCAGACCTATAGCCTCCAGAATTGTGAGAAAATTAATTTTTGTTGCTTTAAGTCAAGTTTATAGCAATTTGTTATGTCAATCCCAGAAGACTACTATACATGAGAATGTGTAATATATGAAATACTCCTCTATGTAAAATATGGAAGCTATGAAACAGTACCTAACATGAAATACCATTTTTGTGCAAAGTACAATATCCACATACACAAATGGTGCAGAGGAACAAAAAAATCGTGCATTTTAAAACTTGACGGAGAGAAGTGGAGTGTAGAGCCAGGCCTCGCGCTGTTAGTCAGTGTGGTGTGGAGTCCACACGATGGCGGGACCTCATCAGGCCTCGCCCATGGCTCAGGGCCTCTCAGGCTCCGCGGTCCAGAGGGCACCATGGACAACAAGGAGTTAATCGAAGATCCAGACATGGCCTCAGCAGTAGCTGCCATCCAGACTTTGATGGAGTACTTGAGAAGAGATGCAGGGGCGACAGCCCAGGGCCTGAGGGCGAATCTCACCAGGGCCACAGAAACCCCGTGGCATGCTCTTCAGCGGCCATGTCGTCGGGCGGTGAGCTCTTCCTGGGTTTCAGCAGCCTTACCTCCCTGGAATACTCTCATTACTCCAAATGTAAAAGAATCGTGAGGAGCGGGGAGAGATTTCCCTCAGGAGACTATCACTGTCGAGAAATAAAATCGCAGATCTGTGCCATAGTTTGATCAAAGATGGGGCAAGAATATTAACGCACACCTCCTAACCCAGAGTGGTCCTGGGTGTCTTGGAAGCTGCTCTGGCACCAAGAAGCGTTTCAGGGTGTACATTACAGAGTCACAGCCTGACTTTTCAGGTAAGAAGATGGCCAAAGCCCTCTGCCACGTCGGTGTCCCCTTCACTGTGGTCCCTGATGCCGCAGTTGGCTATATCATGGGGAAAGTGGACCTTGTCATAGTTGGTGCTGAAGGAGTTGTTGAAAACAGAGGAATCATTAACAAGGTAGGAGCATCAGTTCTCCACAGGTCCTTGCTCACAGTGAGGAGCTCCACTGATGACCTCAGACACCCAACCACGTTGTGTATTATGGCTCATTCCTCTAATGCTGTTTAGCCTTAGGACTCCACCATCACAACGAGTGGTCTCCCAGTTCTCCTGAGCCACTGCAGTGGGGTCAGTCAAATTCTGGTCAGGTTTCTTTCAGCTTTGGAAACTAATCTGCGTAGATTTAGTTCAGTTCAGTCGTTCAGTCATGTCCGACTCTTTGCGACTGCATGGACTGCCACACGCCAGGTCTCTCTGTCCATCACCAACTCCCGGAGTTTACTCAAACTCATGTCCATTGAGTCGGTGATGCCATCCAACCATCTCATCCTCTGTTGTTCCCTTCTCCTACTGCCCTCAATCTTTCCCAGCATCAGGGTCTTTTCAAATGAGTCAGCTCTTTGCATCAGGTGGCAAAAGTATTGGAGTTTCAGCTTCAACATCAGACCTTCCAGTGAACACCTAGAACTGATCTCCTTTAGGATGGACTGGCTGGATCTCCTTGCAGTCCAAGGGACTCTCCAGAGTCTTCTCCAACACCACAGTTCAAAAGCATCAATTCTTTATCTTTCTGGCTTACTTCACTCTGTATAATGGGCTCCAGTTTCATCCATCTCATTAGAACTGATTCAAATGAATTCTTTTTAACGACTGTGTAATATTCCATGGTGTATATGTACCACAGCTTCCTTATCCAGAAGAAGAGACGCAGAAGTACAGAACAGACTTTTGAACTCTGTGGGAGAAGGTGAGGGTGGGATGTTTCGAAAGAACAGCATGTATATTATCTGTGGTGAAACAGACCACCAGCCCAGATGGGAGGCATGAGTCAAGTGCTTGGGCCTGGTGGGCTGGGAAGACCCAGAGGAATCGGGTGGAGAGGGAGGTGGGATGGGGGACTGGGATGGGGAATACATGTAACTCTCTGGCTGACTCACATCAATGTATGACAAAACCCACTGAAAAAAAAAAATCAATTCTTCCGTGCTCAGCTTTCTTTATAATTCAACTCTCACATCCATAATGATTACTGGAAAAACCGTAGCCTTGACGAGACAGACCTTTGTTGGCAAAGTAATGTCTCTGTTTTGTAATATGCTGTCTAGGTTGGATGTAACTTTCCTTCCAAGGAGTAAGTGTCTTTTTATTTCATGGCTGCAGTTACCATCTGCAGTGATTTTGGAGCCCCAAAAAATAAAGTCAGCCACTTTTTCCACTGTTTCCCCATCTATTTGCCATGAAGTGATGGGACCGGATGCCATGATCTTAGTTTTCTGAATGTTGAGCTTTCAGCCAACTTTTTCACTCTCTTCTTTCACTTTCATCAAGAGGCTCTTCAGTTCTTCTTCACTTTCTGCCATAAGGGTGGTGTCATCTGCATATCTGAGGTTATTGATATTTCTCCTGGCAATCTTGATTCCAGCTTGTGCTTCCTCCAGCCCAGTGTTTCTCATGATGTAATCTGCATATTAGTTAAATAAGCAGGGTGACAATATACAACCTTGACGTACTCCTTTTCCTATTTGGAGCCAGTCTGTTTTTCCATGTCCAGTTCTAACTGTTGCTTCCTGACCTGCATACAGGTTTCTCAAGAGGCAAGTCAAGTGGTCTGGTAGTCCCACCTGTTGAAGAAATTTCCAGTTTATTGTGATCCACACAGTCAAAGGCTTTGGCATAGTCAATAAAGCAGAAATAGATGTTTTTCTGGAACTCTCTTGCTTTTTCGATGATCCATCAAATGTTGGCAATTTGATTTCTGGTTCCTCTGCCTTTTCTAAATCCAGCTTGAGCATCTGGAAGATCATGATTCACATATTGCTGAAGCCCGGCTTGGGGAATCTTGAGCATTACTTTACTAGCGTGTGAGATGAGTGCAGTTGTGAGGTAGTTTGAGCATTCTTTGGCATTGCCTTTTTTTGGGATTGGAATGAAAACTGACCTTTTCCAGTCCCGTGGCCACTGCTGAGTTTTCCAAATTTGTGGCATATTGAGTGCAGCACTTTCACAGCATCATCTTTCAGGATTTGAAATAGCTCACCTGGAATTCCATCACCTCCAGTAGCTTTGTTCATAGTGATGCTCCCTAAGGACCACTTGACCACATTCCAGGATGTCTGGCTCTAGGTTAGTTACCACACCATCGTGATTATCTGGGTAGTGAAGGTCTTTTTTGTACAGATCTTCTGTGTATTCTTGCCACCTCTTCTTAATATCTTCTGCTTCTGTTAGGTCCTACCATTTCTGTCCTTTATTGAGCCCATCTTTGCATGAAATGTTCCCTTGGTATCTCTAATTTTCTTGAAGAGATCTCTAGTCTTTCCCATTCTGTTGTTTTCCTCTATTTCTTTGCACTGATCACTGAGGAAGGCTTTCTTTTCTCTCCTTGCTATTCTTTGGAACACTGTATTCAGATGGGTATATCTTTCCTTTTCTCCTTGGCTTTTTGCTTCCCTTCTTTTCACAGCTATTTATAAGGCCTCCTCAGACAGGCATTTTGCTTTTCTGCACTTCTTTTCTTGGGGGATGGTCTTGATCCCTGTCTCCTGTACAATGTCACAAACCTCCATCCATAGTTCATCAGGCACTCTATCAGATCTAGTCCCTTAAATCTATTTCTCACTTCCACTGTATAATCATAAGGGATTTGATTTAAGTCATACCTGAATGGTCTAGTGGTTTTCCCTACTTTCTTCAATTTAAGTCTGAATTTGGCAATAAGGAGTTCATGATCTGAGCCACAGTCAACTCCCTGTCTTGTTTTTGCTGACTGTATAGGACTGCTCCATCTTTGGCTGCAAAGAATATAATCAATCAGAGAATGTATTTATACTTATTCAAAACATGCTTTACTTGGAATTGGATTTTTTCTTTTTAACGGAGCATATTTGACATCAATATAGTGTTTAAAATTTATCTGTTGCTTCACATGGAAAGATTTCATGACAGTTATTGTGTTTGATAAACTATGTAAAATGTAAAATTTGCCATCATAATCATTTTAAAATGTTATTTTCAGTGGCATTAATTCCACTCTCACATTGTTGTGCAGCCATAACCACTGTCTGTCTTCAAAACTTTTCCATCACCCAAAAAACTGTCACCTTTAAGCAAAACTCCTTGCTTTTCTCTCCCCCATCCCCTAAGCTATTTTCTGTCTCCGTGATTTTTGCCCATCCTAGGTACCTTATGTAAGTGGAATCACACAGTATCTGTCTCTTTTTTTTTGAGTCTGGTTTATTTCACTTAGCATGATGTTTTCAAAGCTCACCTGTACTGTACATGTGTCAGTGCTTCATTTCTTTTTTATGGCTGCATAATATACCATTGTATGGTTGGACCACATGTGTCTATTCTTCTGTGAATGAACACCTTTTGACTATTATGACTATTGATGCTAATAACATAGGTGTACAATTAACCTATTTGAGTTTCTGTTTTTGGTTCTTTGGTGTATATACCTAAGAGTGGGGGAAAAACAAAAGTAAATGGATACTACTTGCTCTTGAAAATCCTGAAAAACTCCCATGAGTTGTTGGAAGGAACTTTCATGGTTTAAGAGAGAAAAATAATTGCAAGTTTCAAATAGAAAAAGAATCTGAGGACTATAATGTACCAAACTTTAAACAGTTGATAAAATGCATGATCATTTTCTTGGTGACCTAGAGACTAATAACTCAGGAATCAACTTTAATAGTCTATGGAAATTAAATTGCTTTGTCCCCACCTAAAACACTTCAATAGTTATACCCACTGCCAAAGCATTGCTTTCTTATCCAGACAGAATTAAATATGACTTCACCTCTTAAAATTCTAATAAAGTGCTATAAATTCAAGAACTGCTGTGACCACTGCTCATCTTTTACTTTTCTATTAGAGACAGCATGCAGAGTTCCTCCAGTTTTAGTGCTAGGTACTGGTGGCTCAGTGGTAAAGAATAAGCCAGCCGTGCAGGAGACACGGGTTTGATCCTTGGATCAAAAAGATCCCCTGGAGGAGAGAATAGCTACCCATTCTAATATTCTTGCCTGGAGAATCCTATGGACAGAGGATCCTGGCAGGTCATAGTCCACAGGGTCGCACAGAGTCAGACACAACTGAAGTGACTTAGCATGCATGCATTATGTTCTAGGCTTTGTGCTAAGCATTTTGAATATATTGTTTCATTGAATCCTTACAACATCTCAGCAAAGTAGGAAAAAGATCTGTAGGGAAACTGTAAAATGTATACATATGCATAATGAGAATATCTTAAGGAAAAAAGAGAAAGAAATAGAAGTAATATTTGAAGCAATAATGACTGAGACTTTTCCAAAATTAATGTCAGACACCAAACTACAGAACAAGAAAGATAAGAGAATAGAAAACAGGATAAATGCAAATAAAACTACAGTGGAAGCTATCATATTCAAACTGCAGAAAATCAAAGATAAAGTACCAAATCTTGAAAGAAGCCTGAGGAAAAAAATCACATTGCATATCGAGGAGCAAAGATAAAAATTATCATATCAACAACTTCTCCTTGGAAACCATCAAGTCAGAAAAGTGTGAGTGAAATAAGTGTAGAGAAAAAAATCCCCACCAACCTAAAATTCTGTACTTTTGAAATTGTCCTTCAAAAGTGAAGAAGAAATAAAAGATTTTTCTGGTTAAACAAACATTGAAGAAATCCATAACCAGGAGACCTGCCTTGCAAGAAATGTCTTAAAAAATTCTTTAGAGAGAAAAGAAATGATGTAGGTCAGAAATTAAGATCCACATAAAGAAAGGAAGAGTATCAAAGAAGGAATAAGTCAAGGTAAACAAAAAGTTTTATTTTCCCTATTGTAGATTGACCTGTTTGTTCAAAATAATACCATGTATTTGATTATGTATACATACATATATATACATTGACATGTATATATATGTGTGTATATATTGGACAGTTGAATGACATCACTGACTCAATGGACATGAGTTTGAGCAAACTCCTAGAGATAGTAAAGGACAGAGGAGCCTGGCATACTGCAGTTCATGGAGTTGCAAAAAGTCGGACATGACTTAGTGATTAAACAATGATATATATACACACATATATATACTTACGCATTGTTGTTGTTGTTCAGTCACTAAGTCGTGTCTGACTCTTTGTGACCCATGGACTGCAGCATGCCAGACTCCTCTGTCCTTCACTATCTCCAGGAGTTTGTTCTAATTCATGTCCATTGAGTTGTTGATGCCATCCAACTATTTCATCCTCTGCTGCCTCCTTCTCCTTCTGCCTTCAATCTTTTCCTGATTCTGGGAAAGATTCATACAGCTCATGAAGCAATACAGTGTTATTTGAAAGTGGACTTGGAGTACTGGTAAATGTATATTGCGGACTACTCTAGAGCAACCACTAGAAATGTAAAATAAGGTAATATTGAAACTCCTGGGAAAATGTAGACATGACCAGAGTTAGCTGCAAAAAAACATGTGGGTAGGTATTCGTATCTGGAATTTCTTCCTCAATTTAAGCTGCTAAAAGAGAACCTACTTTTCCCCATAAGAGTTGTTTCCTAAAAGCTGGCAAAACAATCCTGTGGGGAAAAGGAGAATATTCATGTAAAATAAAGCAGTGAAGAAAAGAAAGCAGAAAGAAGTAAAGAATATGCCTGTCAATGCAGGAGACATGGGTTTGATCCAGGAAGATCCCACATGCTGCAGGGCTACTAAGCCCACGCTCCACAACTATTGAGCTATGCTCTAGAGCCCGGAACCTGCAACTACTGAGCCCATGAGACACAACTACTGAAGCTTGCATACCTTAAGCCCATGTTCTGCAACAAGACAAGCCAACACAATGAGAAGCCAGCTCACTGCAACTAGAGAGTAGCCCCTGCTCGTCGAAAATAGAGAATAGCCTGCAGGCAGCGACAAAGATCCAGGACAGTCAAAAATAAATAAGTAAATAAATAAAAATAACCATTCAAAAATCAAATAAAAGAAAGAAGTCATTTAAAATTATATAGCATATATTTCTAAAATAAAACCTAAATGACTTTCCTTTCTTAGCCACAACAGATGAGACAGGCCAGGTGTAGCACATGGACTCCTGAGCAGCACATCATGCTGATGATGGGGGCTTTATCAATGTCTCCCAACACGTAATGGGCCCTGCACTAGATTGAATAGCACACACTCAAAAATTGCAGCTACCCAGAGCCTGTGAATGCAACTTTATTTGGAAACGGGGTCTTGGCAGGTGTCATCAGGTTCAGACGAGGTCATATTGCAGTTTTTGTTGTTGTTCAGTTGCTCAGTTGTGTCCAACTCTTTGTGACCCCATGGACTGCAGGCTTTCCTGTCCTTCACTATCTCTTGGAGTTTGCTTAAACTCATGTCCATTGAGTCAGTGATGCCATCAAACCATCTCATCCTCTGTTGCTCATTTCTCCTCCTGCCCTAAATCTTTCCCAGCATCAGAGTCTTTTCCAAAGAGTCAGTTCTTTGCATCAGGTGGCCAAAGTATCGGAGCTTCAACTTCAGCATTAGTCCTTTCGATGAACATTCAGGGTTGATTTCTGTTAGGATTGACTGGTTTGATCTCCTTGCAGTCCAAGGGACTCTGAAGTGTCTTCTCCAGCATCACAATTCAAAAGCATTGTTTCTTCAGCATGTAGCCTTCCTTCTTGCAGTAATATGGCTTTAAATCACATATGACAGACATCCCCATGAAAGAGGGAAATTAGGACACCGGCACACACACAGAGAAGATTGCCACATGCATCTACAGAGTGATGCTTCTAGAAGCCAAGACACGCAAGGACTGCCAGAGACTGCTAGACGCTGGGAGGGAGGATGGAACAGATTCTCCCAGAATCCCCAGGAAGGTATCAACCCTGCCTTGTTTTCAGATTCCTGGCCTCTAGAACTGTGAGACAGTAAATTTTTTAAGCCACCCAGCTTGTCATACTTTGTTATAGCAGCCCTAGGTAACTAGTAAAATCTCTAACTTGAGTATTAGAAAAACATTCAAACCTGCTGGTGGAATTCTCCTTCTCATTCCCTTTAATTAAGATTGGAGGAACTCATGGCAAGGTGTGCCCACACATAGGTGTTCCTGGGGTGTGCATTCACCTTCCACCCTACTCTCCCACCTCCACCATTTAACTTGTTGGGGGCACAATTCACTGGGATTTCAGACAGCCTGGTGGCTCAGATGGTAAAAAATCTTTCTGCAATGCAGGAGACCCAGGTTCAATCCCTGGGACAGGAAGATCCCCGGGAGAAGGGAATGGCAACCCACTCCAGTATTCTTGCCGGAGAATCCCATGGACAGAGGAGCCTGGTGGGGAAAAGTCCGTGGGGTCCCAAAGAGTCAGACATGACTAAGAAACTAACACTTTGAGCTTAGAGCTTCAGACAGCCAGAGATGTGTGTGTGTATGTGCACGCACGTGCGTGCACTAAAGCTCTCGTCCATGTCAAGGTGGGAGGTTGGAGCTTGTTTTGGAAATAAACTTGGACAAAGGAAGCTCCCTGGTAGTTAGTTCACAGAAGAAGGACTTGCATTATGTTAAAGCCACCTCTTTGCTAACATCTGAGAGACACAATTTGTTTGTTTGTTTTGTTTTCTCCTAAGTGAACCAATTACCGAGTGGTGATCTCACCAGCACAGGAGACCTACATGCAATGACACTCTTCTTGCTGACCATGATCCTGAAGAGCTTAACCATTTAAAGCCCAGAGGCTCCAGACACTGCAGAACAAGAAGGTCTTGGCAGAAGCACAGGGCTGGTGCTCCATCTGCCCAGGAGGAGCCTGCAGGAGAGTTGGTTCATGATGACACAACTCAGGGATCCTCTGCTCCCATCTGAGGGAAAGTGTTCTGGCTGTGGGGTCAGAAGAATGTTTTCAAGGAAATTTTGGAAAGAGCAGTTTATGAGTCAGGACACAGTCTCAAAACAATCAAAACCATTTGTTTTGCATTTTCTTCAGCCTGAAAACATGTGACACTGAAGTCGGAAGAGCTGGAAAATCTGCAAGCATCCTGCAGACCTTGGGAGAGCTGTACTTATGAAATGATGCTTTTGGGAAATCAAGGAAAGATGTGCACATTTACATTTAGAAGGTAGAATAATTACTCCATTAGTATTAGTCATATAACAATGCTCCAAGGAGAAATATCAATTAACATAAATAGTAAATGATATCATATTTACTATATCATTTATTATTAGGTAATTAAGAGATTTTAAGAATGGATGGTACATTTTTCTTTGGGTATTTTCTCAATAACTTCATGTAGGAGAGAGGGAACAGGGAGAGACTCTGAGTATTTTTCATCATTACTTATAGATATTTCAAATCTGTGGTGAAATAAGGGCAAAGAAGGAAGGAAAGATGGGAAGGAGGAGGAATGGTAGGAGGGAGGGAAGGAGGGAAGAAATTCCTCAGTAAATAAAAAGTGTGCATACATGCTAAGTAGCTTCAGTCATGTCTGACTTTGCAACTCCATGAACTGTAGCCTTCCAGGCTCCTCTATCCTTGGGATTCTCCAGGCAAGAATACTGAAGTGGATTGTCATACCCTCCTCCAGGAGATCTTCCTGACCCCAGATTGAACCCCTGTCTCTTATGTCTCCTGAATTGGTAGGTGTATTCTTTACCACTAGTACCACCTGGGAAGCAAGTAAAAGGTACTAGAAACCAAACATTGGTAGACTATGAAGCCCACATCAGAAGCAGTTGGTCTTCTATGAAAACAGAAAGACAAAGCCACTTGCTGTTTTGATTACTAAAGGGTGGACTCCCGGAGAAAATGAACACCTTTTGTCATGACCACATTTTTTAAGTAAAATTTTCAAATTATTTTTTGTCTGAAAGTAAATTAGCCAATGTTGATCAAGGAGATAAAAAAAATCAACAAACTAAATAGAAATATCTGGTAAAGACTAATGATGTAAGTTACAAATATAGTAGCAAGAAATATAATG
Source organism: Muntiacus reevesi (assembly GCF_963930625.1). NCBI lineage: Eukaryota > Metazoa > Chordata > Mammalia > Artiodactyla > Cervidae > Muntiacus > Muntiacus reevesi. The sequence continues at coordinate 54,860,606 of NC_089260.1, forward strand.
TAGAGATTAAGAATTTTTTTGCTTGTTTCTTGCTCTCTGATTCAAGAGGTTGTGTGTGTTGGGGTATGTGATACACACAAATGCATATGGAGCAGAATCCACAGAAGATTTTGGGGGCTCAAGACTTATTTTTTCAGGCTCACAAGAACACTGCTGGGGCTCTGCATGAGAAAACTGGAGGAAAATCTTTCACTCACAGGGGAAGAGGAACTGACAGGTCCCTAATGGTGTTATTTTATGTGAAAAACATAATCAGAGGTAGCATTAGAACCACAGCTGATGACAGACGATTGGACAATATGATTCTACACCTGTTCAATTATTCAACACCTGTTCCCCACAGGCCACCCTGTCTCCAGGGACCAGCAGTACCTACAGGTGCATCAGAAACCACAGGGATTCTGCAAGAGATCTAAAATGTGAGGAGCAAAATGTTCTTAATTTCTCAAGAACACAAATAAACAATAGAGTTTATTCACTCCCTTTAGGTGCCTAAAAGATTCTGTTATTGTTAAATAACCTGACAAATTGTGTGTGTGTGTGTGTGTGTGTGTGTGTATGTGTAATATTTATTCAATGTGATATGCAGTGGCTAAAAAAAAAAAAAAAAAACAAAGCAAACAAATCAAAAAATGATTCCATTTAGCTTGCTTGCATTGCAGATTTGTGAGAAATCCAGTGTTAAATAGAAGGCATGACATCCCTCTTTCATTCATTTTCTCCATTTAATTTTATTTGATTGAAAATGTTGAAACAATCCATTCCTCTAAAGTCTATGGTTAGTTTGGAAAACACATAACAGAGGCATTTAATTTTTAATTTTTTTTAGTTTTTAATTGGAGGGTAATCCCTTTACAATGTTGTGTTTCTTCAGTACAATAAAGTGTACATGCATACATATATCCCCTCCCTCTTGAACCTTCCTCCCAGCCCCCATCCCACACCTTTAGGTCATCAGAGAGTACCAGCCTGAGCTCCCTATGCTTAACAACTGCTTCTCAGGAGCTATCTATTGTCCACATGGTGATGTATATGTTTCAATGCTACTCTCTCAATTCGTCCCACCCTCTCTTTTCCCAGTTGTGTCCACCAGGCCCTTCTCTATGTCTGTGTCTCTGTCCTTGCCCTGCAGATAGGCTCATCTGTACCTTTCTTCTAGGTTTCACATATATGCGTTGATATGCGATATTTGTTTTTTCTCTTTCTGACTTATGTCACTCTGTATGACATAAGACCTCATTCTCTCTTTTTAGACCTAGAGTCTGCAAGATCTTTTAAAAAAATAGTTAAATGTTATTTACTCTCTGTCACGTTTCCATAAAGAAAAGATGAGGCCTGGTGACACCTCTAATGTCACCATGAGTAGCCTAGAGGGAATGGCCTTGCAATAAAAAAAATTAAAAGAGGACAAGCTATTGTGAGCATTGTGGTGCCTCTGGATATTCTGTTGCTACATTTAAGAACATCCTTTACTTGTTCTTCCCTATTTGCCCCATGTAGCTCACTGAGATTAGTCAAATGGCTTCTCCTAGACATTATGGACCTTTCTTGCAAAGCCACAAAGTTCAGAAAACTACACGTGTGACTTCTCAGGAATGTGGGAAACTGGGAGCCAAACAGGTCTACTTATACATCCTCCAAGAACTGGAAAATACCCTCGACTATGAAAAAAAAAAAAAAATTCCTTTTAAGATTTTCCTCTTCATTTTGGGGGGTGATGCTGCCAAATTTCATATACCCATCACTATAATATGTGTGCAGCACTTATATTTAAATTTCCATTCCACTCCCTTATTTCCCTTTCAAATTAGCTCCAAATTATGAATAATGAAGATGGAAGGATTTCTGCGTTTAAAGTCCTAGAAATAAAGGCTTCAATAGTCAATGTTCTAAAATACAGTTGACTTCTCTGCATTCTGAGCAAGATTCAGTGATGACTGGTTGGCAGCCAGGTGGGCTAAAAGAGATGTTTAAAATGTCATGGGAATGAAATGAATGTAGTCTCTGTGAACCAGGTTTCTCCTTAGACAACTGGAAGATACTAGCTTGTCTTGGACTCTGCACTTGAGTGGGGAAAAAAATACTCCAATGGATAGTTTTCTAACAGGATCAGAAAGTCCACTAGCCTCTCGGAGACTAGCCACCTGACAGTCACCTGAATGTACCAATGCACAGGAAACATTCTGAAGTCAAATGGTACCTAGCAAGTCCACCTATGGTCCACTGAAGCTAACATCTTCAATAAATTTTCCAAGAAGTTGTGAGTTCAGGGAAAAAAAGAACTGAAGAGAAAAAGAAATACAAACTATTTTGCAGATATGAAAGAGCAAAAATACAAATACATATATTTTGAATAATTCTTTCTAATAATATCCATGTAAGTCATCCCATCCTCCTTGTGTTTGGGGAAGACTCTCTGGTTCTAGTGACATAAAAACAGGCATGAAGGAATGTTTCAAATACAATTATAAAGTAATCTTCAGCTCTAAAATTAAATCACCTATTTTAGACACTGCTATTGTTGTTGCTTAGTCACTAAGTCATGTCTGACTCTTTTGTGACCCCGTGGGCTGTAACCTGCCAGGCTCCTCCATCCATGGGATCTCTCAGGCAAGAATACTGGAGTGCATTGTCATGATCTTCCCAGCCCAGGAATTGAACTTGCATCTCCTGCACTGGTCGGAGGAGTTATAACCACTGAGCCACCAGGGAAGCCCGTATAAAGGGCAAAACAGTTGTTAATCAAGAGAGGAGCAGCCAGGAAACCACCTGAGTCAAGATTAAAGGGACAAGAAAGACTCATCAAAATTAGGAGACCAGACCACCTGAGATGCTGCACAAACCCTAATGCTTATCAGCAACCCCATCCTCGAGCCATTGCTATAAAACTCTTCACCAAGTCCTTCTGGGTTGGGACACACAACGTTGAGAGGCCCAAGCCTGCCATGGCCTCCTTTGTTAGGCAAAGCAATAAAGTTATCCTTTTCTACTTCACCCAAAGACAAATTCATTTTTACTGCAGCTAATGTACAATAAGGAAAGAGGGAAAATCTAGGTACCTAGCAAAATCAATCTCATATATCTTTGCAATATCAACTCACTTTGACCCTCACAGCTAAATTCATAACAGGCAACATTAAACACACATTGCTTATATTCTCCTCCGCTTTCGTGTAACACCTTGAAAACTGGGTTCATTGCCCCAATTCCCCTAAAGGGATAGTTCTAAAGGATTATCTCCTGTAGTTTTTTCAAGAAAGTTGCCGTCCTCTGTGTTTGTGACATGTATTGATGTCCCTAGTGCTGGTGAATATCCAAATTTGTTTCAATTTATGTTAAAAGAAAAATGGGCTTCCCTGGTGGCTTAGTGGTAAAGAATCCACCTACTATGAGGGAGACCTGGGTTCAACCCCTGGATTGAGAAGATCCCCTGGAGAAGGGAACAGCTACCCTCTCCAGTATTCTGGCCTGGAGAAGTTCATGAACTGTATAGTCCATGGGGTCACAAAAAGTCAGACACGACTGAGTGACTTTCACTATCATGTTAAAAACTCAGAGAAGGCAGACTCAAAATCAATGAAGTGTTTTCAAGCAAAATATGATTTAAAACTAACAAATTTATGAAAGTTATTATAAAACATAAGTGGGAAGAAAAATAATTGATGTTGCTGGTATATGATACACTTGAAAGTTACCCCACAGTGCATATGCCTCTCTCAAAGCAATTTTTCCAATTAATTCTGTTCTTATTTTGAAAAGGAACTACTACCCTTGAGTATAATACATTAGCTATAGGATGTTTCCTATAGTTAGTCATTCAGTTGTGTTTGAATCTTTGCGAACCCATGGACTGTATCTCACCAGACTTGCTCACCAGGCTCCTCTGTCCATGGAATTTCCCAGGCAAGAATTCTGGAGTGGGTTACCATTCCCCTTATCCACAGGATCTTTCTGACCCAGGGATTGAACCCAGGTCTTCCCTCATCGCAGGCACATTCATTACCTATCATCTGATATGGTATGTGGAGGTGATGGAATTCCAGTTGAGTTACTTCAAATCTTGAAAGATGATGCTGTGAAAGTGCTGCACTCAATATGCCAGCAAATATGGAAAACTCAGCAGTGGCCACAGGACTGGAAAAGGTCAGTTTTCCTTTCAATCCCAAAGAATGGCAATGCCAAAGAATGTTAAAATTACCACACAATTGCACACATCTCACAGGCTAGTAAAATAATGCTTAAAATTCTCCAAGCCAGGCTTCAACAATACATGAAGCATGAACTTCCAGATGTTCAAGCTGGTTTTAGAAAATGCAGAGGAACCAGAGATCAAATTTCCAACATCTGCTGGATCTCTGAAAAAGCAACAGAGTTCCAGAAAAGCATCTATTTCTGGTGTATTGACTATGCCAAAGACTTTGACTGTGTGGATCACAATAAACTGTGCAAAATTTTGAAAGTGATGGGAATACCAGACCACCTGACCTGCCTCTTGAGAAATCTGTATGCAGGTCAGGAAGCAACAGTTAGAACTGGATATGGAACAACAGACTGGTTCCAAATAGGAAAAGGTGTACGTCAAGGCTGTATATTGTCACCCTGCTTATTTAACTCATATGCAGATTACATCATGAGAAACGCCAGGCTGGAGGAAGTACAAGCTGGAATCAGATTGCCAGGAGAAATATCAATAACCTTAGATATGCAGATGACACCATCCTTATGGCAGAAAGTGAAGAAGAACTGAAGAGCCTCTTGATGAAAGTGAATGAGCAGAGTGAAAAAGTTGGCTTAAAGTTCAACATTCAGAAAACTAAGATCATGGCATTCAGTCCCATCACTTCATGGCAAATAGATGGGGAAACAGTGGAAACAGTGGCTAACTTTATTTTTCTGGGCTCCAAAATCACTGCAGATGGTGATTGCAGCCATGAAATTAAAAGACGCTTGCTCTTTGGAAGGAAAGTTATGACCAACCTGGATAGCATATTAAAAAGCAGAGACATTACTTAGCCAAAAAAGGTCCTTCTAGTCAAGGCTATGGTTTTGACAGTGGTCATGTATGGAGGTAAGAGTTGGACTATATGGGACGGGGAGGGGGCAGGGAGGGGGGATTGGGTTGGGGAACACCCATGTCTGATTCATGTCAATGTATGACAAAAAATACCACAAGATTGTAAAGTAATTAGCCTCCAACTAATAAAAATAAATGGGAAAAAAAAAAGAAAGAAAGCTGAGCACAGAAGAATTGATGCTTTTGAACTGTGGTGTTGGAGAAGACTCTTGAGAGTCCCTTGGGCTGTGAGGAGATCCAACCAGTCCATCCTAAAGGAGATCAGTCCTGAGTGTTCATTGGAAGGAATGATGTTGAAGCTGAAACTCCAATACTTTGGCCACCTGATGCAAAGAGCTGACTGATTTGAAAAGACCCTGATGCTGGGAAAGACTGAGGGCAAGAGGAGAAGGGGATGACAGAGGATGAGATGGTTGGATGGCATCACCAACTTGATGGGTTTGGGTGGAGTCCGGGAGTTGATGATGGACAGGGAGGCCTGGCATGCTGCGGTTCATGGGGTCACAAAGAGTCAGACAAGACTGAGCAACTGAACTGAACCGAACTGAACTGAACCACAATCTGAGCCACCAGAGAAACCCTTTCACATAACTCAAACTACAACAAACAGTTTGTTTCTGATACTACAATTAATTCTAAAGTCACTAGCATCATTGTTTTCTTTTTTATTCAGATTTAATCCATCAGAAAGCTAAGACTTTCTCTAATCTCATGTCCATAGGCCAATGTATATTCAGTTCAGTTCAGTCACTCCTCACGTCCAACTCTTGGCAATCCCATGGACTGCAGCACGCCAGGCCTCCCTGTCCATCACCAACTCCCAGAGCTTGCTCAAACTCATGTCGATTCAGTTGATGATGCCATCCAACTGTCTCATTCACTGTCATCCTCTTCTCTTCCTGCCTTCAATCTTTCTCAGCATCAGGGTCTTTTCTAGTGAGTCAGTTCTTCGCATCAGGTGGCAAAAGTATTGGAGTTTCAGCTTCAACATCAGTCCTTCCAATGAACACCCAAGACTGATCTCCTTTAGGATGGACTGGTTGGATCTCCTTGCAGTCTAAGAGACTCTCAAGAGCCTTTTCCAACACCACAGTTCAAAAGCATCAATTCTTTGGCACTCAGCTTTGTTTATGGTCCAACTCTCACAGTCATACATGACCACTGGATAAACCACAACTTTGAATAGATGGACCTTTGTTGGCAAAGTAATATCTCTGCTTTTTAATATGCTGTCTAGGTTGGTCATAACTTTTCTTCCAAGGAGTAAGTGTCCTTTAATTTCATGTCTGCAATAACAATTTGCAGTGATTTTGGAGCCCCCCAAACTAAAGTCTATCCCTGTTTCCATTGTTTCCCAATCTATGAAGTGATGGGACTGGATGCCATGATCTTAGTTTTCTGAATGTTGAGATTTCAGTCAACCTTTTCACTCTGCTCTTTTACTTTCATCAAGAGGCTCTTTAGCTCTTCTTCACTTTCTTCCATAAGGGTGGTGTCATCTGTGTATCTGAGGTTATTGATATTTCTCCTGGCAATCTTGAGTCCAGCTTGTGCTTCATTCAGCCTGGCATTTCTCATGATGTCCTCTGCATATAAGTTAAATAAGCAGGATGACAATATACGGCCTTGATGTACTCCTTTCCTGATTTGGAGCCAGTCTATTATTCCATGTCCAGTTCTAACTGTTGCTTCCTGACCTGCATACAGGTTTCTTAAGAGGCATGTCAGGTGCTCTGGTATTCCAATCTCTTGAAGAATTTTCCACACTTTGTTGTGATCTACACAGTCACAGGCTCTGCTGTAGTCAATAAAGCAAAAGTAAATGTTTTTTTCTGGCACTCCCTAGCTTTTTTGATGATCCAACAGATGTTGGCAATTTGATCTCTGGTTCCTCTGCCTTTTCTACATCCTGCTTGAACTCCTGGAAGTTCATGGTTCATGTACTATTGAAGCCTGACTTCGAGAATTTTGAGAATTACTTTGCTAGCATATGAGATGAGTGCAATTGTGTGGTGTTTTAACATTCTTTGGCATTGCCTTTCTTTGGGATTGGAATGAAAACTGACCTTTTGCAGTCTTGTGGCCACTGCTGAGTTTTCCATATTTGCTGGCATATTGAGTGCAGAACTTTCACAGTATCGTCTTTTAGGACTTTAAATAACTCAGCTGAATTTCCATCACCTCCACTAGCTTTGTTTTGTAGTGATGCTTCCTAAGGCCTACTTGACTTCTCACTCCAGGATGTCTGGCTCTAGGTGAGTGATCACACCCTCATGGTTATCTGGGTCATGAAGATCTTTTTTGTATAGTTCTTTTGTGTATTCCTGCCACCACTTCTTAATATCTTCTGCTTCTGTTAGGTCCATACCATTTCTGTCCTTTATTGTTCCCATCTTTGCATGAAATGTTCCGTTGGGGCACCTAATTTTCTTTAAGAGATCTCTAGTCTTTCCCATTCTATTTTTTCCCTCTATTTCTTTGCATTGATCACTGAGGAAGGATTTCTTATCTCTCCTTGCTATTCTTTGGAACCCTGTATTCAAATGGATATATCTTTCCTTTTTGCCTTTGCTTTTTATGTCTTTTCTTTTCTCAACTATTTGTAAGGTCTCCTCCGACAACCATTTTGCCTTTTTCCATTTCTTTTTCTTGGGGATGGTCTTGATACCTGGCTCTTGTAAAATGTTATGAACCTCTGTCCATAGTTCTTCAGACACTCTGTCTATCAGATCTAATCACTTAAATCTGTTTTGCCACTTCCACTGTGTAATCGTAAGGGATTTGATCTAGGTCCTACCTGAATGGTCCAGTAGTTTTTCCTACTTTCTTCAATTTAAGCCTGAACTTTGCAATAAGGAGTTAATGATCTGAGCCACAGTCAGTTCCTGGTCTTGTTTTTGCTGACAGTATAGAATTTCTCCATCTTTGTCTGTAGAGAATAAAATCAATCTGATTTTGGTATTGACCATCTAGTGATGTCCATGTGTAGAGTCTTCTCTTGTGTTGTTGGAAGAGGGTGTTTGCTATGACCAGTGTGTTCTCTTGGCAAAACTTTGCTAGCCTTTGACCTGCTTCATTTTGTACTCCAAAGTCAAATTTGCCTGTTATTCCAGGTATCTCTTGACTTCCTACTTTTGCATTCCAATCCCCTATGGTGAAAAGGACATCTTTTTGGGGTGTTAGTTCTAGAAGGTTTTGTATGTCTTCACAGAACTGTTCAACTTCAGCATTACTGGTTGGGACTTAGACTTGGATTACTGTGATATTGAATGGTTTGCCTTGGAAACAAACAAAACCTTGCGTGCACCAGGACCCAGGAAAAATGAGCAATGACCCCATAAGAGACTGACCCAGACTTGCCCATGAATGTCCAGGAGTCTCTGGCAGAGGCGTGGGTTGGCTGTGGCCATCAGAACAAGACCCAGTTTCCCCCTCAGTCAGTCTCTCCCAACAGGACACTTCCATAAGCCTTTTATCCTTCTCCATCAGAGGGCAGACCGAATGAAAACCACAGTCACCCAAAACTAACCAATCTGATCATATGGACCACCGCCTTGTCTAACTCAATGAAACTATGAGCCATGCTCATGTAGGGCCACCCAAGATGGATGGGTCAAGGTGGAGAGTTCTGACAAAACGTGGTCCACTGGAGAAGGGAATGGCAAACCACTTCAATATTCTTGCCTTGAGAACCCCATGAATAGCATGAAAAGGCAAAAAGATAGAACACTGAAAGATGAAATCCCCAGGTTGGTAGGGGTCCGATATGCTACTGGAGAAGAGTAGAGAAGTAACTCCAGAAAGAATGAAGAGACGGAGCCAAAGCAAAAACAACAGCTGGTTGTGGATGTGACTGGTGATGGAAGTAAAGTCTGATGCTGTAAAGAACAATATTACATAGGAACCTGGAATGTTAGATCCATGAATCAAGGTAAATTGGAAGTGGTCAAACAGGAGATGGCAAGAGTGAACATCGACATTTTAGAATCGGTGAACTCAAATGGATTGGAATGGGTGAGTTTAACTCAGATGACCATTATATCTACTACTGTGCGCAAGAATCCCTTAGAAGAAATGGAGTAGCCCTCATAGTCAACAAAAGAGTCCAAAATGCAGTAGCTGGAAGCAATCTCAGAAGTGACAAAATGATTTCTGTTCATTTCCAAGGCAAACCATTCAATATAACAGTAATCCAGTGTATGTTAATTACATGGAAACTTTGGACTTTTCTGTCACACTGTTCTTCTTTGTCCAGAGTCATTGTGACAGTCTTTGTGACAGACTCAGGTTGATACTAATTCCAAAAAGGCATACCCTATCATCTAGGGGGATGTTAGAAAATTCCACCAATGAGAGCCAGATTCAGAAAGGTATACACACAGTGACTCCTTCCTTCCACTGCCCATAACTGCTGCCTGCTCAGGAGAGCTCCAAACAGAGGCAACCTTGCTCATGTGTTATTGCAGTGAGAAACAGAACATGTATTCAGGCCCCTTATAGGAATCTTTCTCCGGGGCTTGGCGCCAATGAACCACCACAAGCCAACATTGTTTGGGTCTTTGAGTCTTTGGTTCTCAAAGAGCGGGTGCCCGGTATTTCCTGGCTCCTGCTCTCAGAGACTTGGCCCTCTGCTTGTAGAAGAATCGGGTTGCAGAGGGAAAGCAGCCGCTGGGGATGCCTGGAGAGTCAAGGTGGTTTCCATCCTGGTGGCCAGACAGGATACTGGGGGATTAGCTGTAGCAGACTTGCTGCTGGACCCGGTCAGCTCAGGCCTTGTCCCCAGGCCTCCAGCCAGACAGGAAGGCTGCTTTGCTGGGGAAAGCATCGTCATTTCAAGTAGGCCTCTCTTACCTCCATGTTACCTTGTGGAGCGAAAATAACAATCACACCCATTCCAGCAGCTCCCAGAAAATGATATTCTGACTCTCCATACATGCCCCTCACTCTCAGGAATCTCATATTGTACCAAACACTGACAACTCACAAACCTAAAGGCAGAAAAATCTTCCACCTTTTTCATTCTGTGATGACGCGCATTGGCCTCTCCGTGACGAAGGGGCTGATTGAAGTTCACAAAAAGTGCAGTTCATAGTCTTGCCAAAAATAAAACTCAAGACCTGAGGACCTGGAGAAGTAAGCTTGTCTTTCACATATATTATTTCCTCATGCAGTGCAAGGTTCTGGTTGATTGAGTCACTGAATGATCTTAACTTGATCTGTGCTCCCCAATTGCAAACCCAAGGCAGTCAACATAACTCCCAGAATAGCCCTCCCCAAATGGAAATCAGGATATTTACCTCCCTTCATACACACACACACACACACACACACACACACACACCACCCCAGAGGCTGCACATTACACTTAGAAGGAAATGCCAGTGCCTCACCTTGACTCACTGGGCCTTCTGACCTTGATTGCCAGCCTTCTCTTTGGTGTCATCTTCTCACTCCCTCCCTTGCCCTTGCTCTCAGGTATCCCCTCCTTCCTCCTTTTCCCTGAGAGGTGGGCTCTCTCCTACCTGGGAACCTTTTACTCTCTCCTCTTCTGCCTGGAGCACTGGCTGTCTCAGACCTCCACGTTCCTCACCCCTTCCCATCCCCCTATCCTGCTTCACTTCTCTTTGGCACTCCCTGACGAGCGAATTCAGTATCTGGGGTGCACTGCCCATCTGCCGCACTGGAACGAAGGCAGGTCTGCAAGAGCAGGGGCACTATCTTGTATGGACACATCCTTGCCAGTCTGACATAGCAGAGGAGGTGCCCAGCCAAGGCATGGGGGATAAACAAATAAGAAAGCCTGGGTAAGGTTCTGCATGCTGCATGGGTTGCAGGCAGCTCTTGGTGGACCAAGACTTCATCAATCAGCAGTTAATGGTCACACACAGACCCCAAAATTGGTCACTTTGCACCAATTCAGTCCACCCTCTCAATGACACTCCATGGCTATATTAAACTCTGTGAAAATACAAAGTGCGGTTCTCCTATTAGCTGTTATTTTTCCAGCCATTAAGCAAGACCACAGGATAGAGGAAATAGGATCATGTACAATCATGGTGGCTAATATAACTTTTGACCCCATCCAAGCTGTGTGATTTTAGGGATGCTGTTAAGCCTCTCTGGCCTCTAGTGCCTCTTCTAGGGTGGATTGTGCTCCCTCAAAAAAGGAGTCCTCCTCATGGCCAGTACCTGAGAATGTAATCAATTGTGTCAACAGGTCTATTCAGAGATAACTGAATTAAAATGAGGTTATTCATGTGGTCCCTGGTCCAACATGGCGCTACCCTGGTGGCTCAGATGGTAAAGAACCTACCTGCAATGCAATAGACGCAGGTTCAATCCCTGGGTGGAGCAGATACCCTGGAGAAAGGAATGGAACCCCACTATAGTATGCTTGCCTGGGAAATCCCATGGACAGAAGAGCCTGGCAGAGCCTGGTGGACTAAAAACCATGGGGTTGCAGAGAGTTGGACACTACTAGATAAGCACACAAGGGTGTGGCTCTGTGGTCAGACTGTGGTGGCTCCAATCCCAGTCCTGTACTTGTGACCCAAGTTCATGAATTTCAGTTTCCACACTTGTTCCACATTTACATGTCCACACCTAGCACACTGTGGAGCTCTAAGGGTTAAATACCAATGTAAGAAAAAAATAAAGGAAAAGAACTTGCCATATCTTCACTATAGAAAGCAAGTATCGAGGTTTACACACCACAATAAATTGAGTAATTTGGAATTTCAGAGCCACGGCCACTGTTCTCTCATTCCACAGTTTTAATATAAAGCTGGGAATGTTCTTAGCACTCTGCAGGCTTTTGGTGCATGTACTCACTCTCGCAATCATTGGTAACCACTTGGGAGTGACTCCACACAGCCCGCACGCCCAGACAGCACAATTACAGGGACCGAGAGAAAAAGAAAACATCGCCAATGTGCTCAGCATCCCCAACCACAGCCCACTACCCACACCTCCCAAAGTGTGGTATGACTGGGAGACAGGGCAGGGCGTCTTAATTTGTCTAAGGTACCCAGGATCCCCCTCTCCTTAAATTTTTTTTCCATTTTAACATGTATTAAAGAAGAAGAGTTTGCATACCTGCAAAATAGAGAACTATTGCAACCTGTAGACCAACTTGTGTGAATTTGATTAGGAAAATAACAGAAAAGAAAAATGCGTAAAGTTAAAAACACCTTTCTGGAAATGAAAAAATTTCTCCTAGTTCATCAGCTACCTGAGTCTGTGGAGTAATCAGACTCTGTTGCTGCAAAATAGGACCCCCATCTGCACATTTATCGGTGCCCCTTGGGCACTAATTTGAGCAAGCTCTGAATTTAGAAACTCTCTGCCTATGGTTTAATATATCAAACTGAATGTGAAAGACATAATATATGATCCTGACTGCTAAATAATTGATGCTATTTATATACATGGTACATTTGGATTTAAGATCAACCACTATTCATATGTTGAAAAAAAGATTTTTAAATGTCACGCTCTATTGATGTTCTTACTTTCATTTCATAGTTGTATAGTTCTTCCATAAAATGTGAATATGGTCCCATAAAACTTAAATACCATCCTTTGTAATTATTACAAAATCCTATAATGAATCTGGAGTCATAAGATCACTTAATGAATGGAGAACTTCGTAACATGTGCTGAGGTCGGTGTGAACACACCTTTGTGTGGGTAAGAGCACCCTGGAGTTTTGGCTCAGTTGTCTCCATGGTGATTCTCAGTACAATCTCTACTTGGCTCCATTTTCTTTGCTGATAGCAGGTAGTTTACATTCTCAAAATGCCCCATGCATGCACCTTAGTGACTCAGAAGTTGACAGCTGTAAAGTACTAAGCTTATCTTTAAAGAGTACAGATTGTCCAGATATAAGAATCCAGAAGGAATGAAAAGAGAGAGAGATTGTAGAAAGGAATAAAGAAATCGTCCATCATATGCCAGAAGGAGAACACCACGATAAAATGTGCCAAAGACACGAGGCTGATGGATGGAGATTAAAACACAGAAAGTTTCTCAGACACAAAAGTGTAACTAAACCTGCAAGAGACTTTGTAACCATTGGTTAAATCAAAATCCTTTTTTTTTTTAATTTGGAGTACTATACTTGATTTCTGACCTTTACTTAATGCCTTGATTAAATTTCCCCCATTAAAATTTATAGGCAAACTGATTTCTAGCCAGAGTGTTTACAAACATTTTTGCTCAAATTTCTCATCCTTTGACGTATTGGAAACCAATATCACATTGGACACAAAGGCTAAGGCTCAGGATAAAACTATGTCTTTATTAGTAAACTTCTCTATATAACCTTGGGAATCTTTCATTAATGAATTCTTGCAATAATCAAAACATTCTTATCTTTTCTCATCCACCTATCTCCTTTTAGTCCAATTTCATCCATGTGAGATAATTAGAGACACATAGCAGTTAATATCTATTCTTTTATAAGAAGTATGGTAAGAAGCCGAGAAACAGAAGATGTTATTTCTTGCTCAAAGCCAGAAGATGATAGAAACAGCATCATACATTGGACTTCCTGCTTCCTTGCTCCTTTTATGAGACCAAACTGCCTTCCTAGCTAAGGCCTCTTCACAGATGGATCCAAGCAGAAAAATAAAAGCATCTCATTAGAGAATTCAATAGATAAAATTTAGATAAAGTTTAAATAATAATGATACAATTCTTTATAACATTCTGATAAGTACAAAAATAAGTAAAGTGAGATGCCTTCTCAAAGAATTTGCTCATTTCTAAAAAGGTACAACTTATCTCAACTTTGTTGCAAAAAGTAAGGCTGACATTTTGGAAGAAGAGTTCCAAATGCCTTCTAAAAATTGATGTTCTAAATTTGGCAAAATCTTTTTTTCTTCCCAACTCATTGATACTTTTTGACTCACCTCAGTTTTCTATATGTGACAAGTGATTTGAAAGTTGAGTCAAACAATCAGTGTAGAGAATTTACTGTAATCGCAATAGTCTAAAAAGGAAAGAGCCAACAGAATCCTTTGGTCAGAGACAAAGCTCATGGAACAGATCTGCCCAGCTCTGTGGACTGTGGGAACGTGAGGACAGAACTTGGGTGTTCCTGGGGCCTCAGAGCTGGACTGTGTACCTAGTAGGCGCCCATGAGTTATAAAGGAATACAAGTGTTTCTCCACCTCAGGAAATAGTACCTCCTCCTCTGGTTTCATTGTAATCTGTCAGCCTGCTTGTGATAAACTTTGAACTCTGGAGTGCCTTAGTTAGTTTTTCCTTCTAAAATCCTAGCCGCTCTTCTGTGCTATAACTCAATATCACCTCCTTCACAAACCTTGTCATACACCTGGGTTTAATCTTGCCCACCACTCTGCTCCCTACAGTCTGGTTTCTTTCCCCACAAAGAGGTTCCTCCTCATCCACAGAAATAACTTCTGTAACGTACAGTGGTGAACAGTTTTATCAAGGGCACTTCAACAGAGAACTGACCAAGAAAATTCTCATCCATTCTGGGTGATGGAAAGAAATCGTGATTCATTTTCATCAGGGTGTAGCAAGACAAGCTTGGCAATCTTGATGAGAGAAGATACTCAGAATTTATGGCTCTCCAAGAGGCTCTGATGAAGAAGTTTCAGACAGAGATGAAAGGACAAAACTTTTCTTTCCCATTTTTGCTTTAACCAGACCCAAGCAACTTCTGAAGTTCCTAAAAGTTCAAGAAAAAATTTGGTGAGATGATTGTTGGAAACCCCTCAAAAGCAAACATTCACTTAAAGTCCTGAGGAGATTCCACCAGTTACACAGACTCTTTGTCAACAAAGAAGGAAGAGTCTTATTCTTAATTTTAGCTCAAATACAACTTTACCTAAATGAGCGGTCATAATTCCACCCCCAGACTGTTAGACCACATGCCATTCTATTTAGAAATATGTGAACACTATCCCCATTTATCCTCTTTGCTTCATTTCTTAAAACTTTTTAATATAAAAATAATAAATCCTATTCTGTATCATTTACATACAGTTTTCCTCAGTTTCTGAGAGCCAGAGTCACCCCATCTTTGTAGCCTTTTGTGTTCTTCTCAGCAAATTGACCCCCAAAGTCCAGTCACTGCATGTATGAGCAACATGAGCCTAGGACTGCACTGAGTTGTAAATTTGCTTCTCTGTTTTGCCTCTAATGCATCCTTCCAAAGTGGGCTGGCTGACTATGCAATTAAAATATCAGCCTGCATCCACTTATGATGATAAAATTTGGCATCATATAGTGTAATACACTGTGCATGAGTTATTTAGGCAAAAAATCACTCCATATTGCTTCCCTTTCATTGTCCAGTGAGTAAAAGACAATTATGAAAATCCACTGGTGAGGTCTGCACAGAGCTAACCTTGCCTGAAAGAAAACACACAGTGATTACAGCCATTGAGTGGAGGCAGAGAATCAGTCATTACAGCTGCAGGAATGGAACAACTGAGCGCGTGCGCGCGCGCGCGCGCGCGCACACACACACACACACACACACACACACACACACACACACACACACACATTGTTTTAGAGTTGCTGTGCTAAAACCCATCCAGAGTGATTGTTTACATCACAGGTCACTGGACCTCAGTCTCCATCCCCAAGTCTCTGATTCTGGAGTTGTGAGGTGAGCCCAATAATTTGCATTTCTAACAAGTTCCAGGTTGTACTGTTGTGCTGGTTCAAAGTCTGCACTTTGAGAATCACGGTAGTGGTGAAAGAGAAAAGAAAGAAGCCATTCCCTTCTTCAGGGGATCTTTCTGACCCAGGGGTCAAACCCCAGTCTCCTGCGTTGCAGGCAGATATTTTACCATCTGAGTCACAAAGGCTCCAGGGAAGATGCTATCTTATTTTCCAATTTTAATTTTTTAGTTAAATTTTATTTCCTTTCACACCTCTTTCCCGGTGAAACATCGAGCAGCAAGGGAGGGAGCGGGGAGAGTAGTAGTTTTACACTGATGGATTTTCCTCCTCTGAAGGGAAACCTCAGGGGTGGCCAATAAAGGTTCCCTTCAATAACTTGTTCCTAAGCTTTCTGCCCATTGCTCTTCAGCTGTGGCACCACTAGGACCCAGCCCCATGAGGAGGGCAGAAGTCATAGAGGGAACTGGTAGGATGAGGCACCAGTCTCAAATCAATAAAGGGAGCAGAACCAAACACAGAAGAACATTTGTTGAACACATGTGATTTGTGGGAGAGCCTTGGAAGTAATAACAAAACCACACAATCCCAAAGAAATGTAGGTGAGAACCACAGCCCAGGAAATTTGAGCTTTATCATTATCTGATGTGATTTGAGAACATAAACTAGTGGTATGTTTGAGTTACAATAAAATATGAATGCCCATTGTCTTTTGTTATTTAAAGATGACAATCTCTTCCTAGAACAGGGAATATATTTTAAAACTGTTTTATTTTTGTAGATCAGTCCCCATGCTCTACTGATGCAGGCTCATCTTTACTGACTTCATCCTTCCCAAACATTAAATTGGCAGGGCTATTTTTTTTTCCTTTTTGGACCATAGCCATGGCATGCAAGGTCTTAGTTCCCTGACCAGCTATTGAACCCATGTCCCTGCACTGGAAGCACTGAAGCCTTAACCACTGGACCACCAGGGAAGTCCTGCTCATGGTATTTTGCAATGTAAACTTTCCTGTAGTTTTCTTTTGCTATAGAATAATTTCCAAGTCCCTTCAGATGCTTGCAAGGTATTACTTTATCTTGGACCCTAGACATTGTCTTGAACAACCATCAGCATCAACTTGCTAGAAAAGCACATTCTTGAACCTAACTCCAAACCTCGTATGTCACAATCTACATTTTAACAAGATCCCTTCAGCAAATTTCTGTGCCCATGGCAGTTTGACAAGCAGAGGAACCAGAGATCAAATTGCCAACATCTGTTGGATCATTGAAAAAGCAAGAGAGTTCCAGAAGAAACATCTACTTTTGCTTTATTGACTATGCCAAATCCTTTGACTGGACCACAATAAAGTGTGGAAAATTCTGAAAGAGATGGGAATACCAGATCACCTGACCTGCCTCTTGAGAAACCTGTATGCAGGTCAGGAAGCAACAGTTAGAACTGGACATGGAACAACAGACTGGTTCCAAATAGGAAACGGAGTACACCAAGGTTGTATATTGTCATCCTGCTTGTTTAACTTATATGCAGAGTACATCATGAGAAACGCTGGGCTGGATGAAGCACAAGCTGGAATCAAGATTGCTGGTAGAAATATCAATAACCTCACACATACAGATGACACCACCCTTACGGCAGAAAATGAAGAAGAACTAAAGAGCCTCTTGATGAAAGTGAAAGAGCAGAGTGAAAAAGTTGGCTTAAAGTCCAACATTCAGAAAACTAAGATCATGGCATCTGGTCCCATCCCTTCATGCAAATAGATGGGAAAACAGTGGAAACAGTGGCTGACTTTTTGGGGGGCTCCAAAATCACTGCAGATGGTGATTGCAGCCATGAAATTAAAAGACGCTTACTCCTTGGAAGGAAAGTTATATCCAACCTAGACAGCATAGTAAAAAGCAGAAACATAACTTTGCCAACAAAGATCCATCTAGTCAAGGCTATTTTTTTTCCAGTAATCATGTATGGATGTGAGAGTTGGACTATAAAGAAAGCTGAGTGCCGAAGAATTGATGTTTTGAAGAAGATTGTGGTGTTGAAGAAGATTCTTGAGAGTCCCTTGGACTGCAAGGAGATCCAGCCAGCCCATCCTAAAGGAGATCAGTCCCGGGTGTTCACTGGAAGGACTGATGTTGAAGCTGAAACTCCAATACTTTGGTCACCTGATGTGAAGAGCTGACTGATTTGAAAAGACCCTGATGCTGGGAAAGATTGAGGGCAGGAGGAGAAGGGGACGACAGAGGATGAGATGGTTGGATGGCCATCACCAACTCAATGGGGATGAGTTTGCGTAAACTCCAGAAGTTGTTGAAGGACAAGGAAGCCTGGTGTGCTGTGGTCCCTGGGGTCACAAAGAGTCGGACACGACTGAGCAACTGAACTGAACTGAACTGAACTCTAAACTACTGGCCACTTTCCTTTCTCCTTGGTGATCTTTTACCTATAACTGGTTGGCACAATCCTTTCTGGATCACAAACTCTGATGACAGATAAGATGGTGGATCTTGACTGTTACACTTCGGAACCACATGCAATTTTCAGAAATGTCTGTACCTTTTCTAAGTTATCAGCACCCTCTGGCCCTTTATGAAAGGCCCAGAGAGAAGCACTGATGGAAGGCAGAATGAGAACATGGCTCTTGCTCAGTAATAATAACAGCAATAACCAGAGGTGCCATTCCCCAGTCCCTCATTTGGACACCTGTGTCTCAGGCCCTCTGTTACTCCAAATAGCCATTCACTGAATATTGATTTCATCTGACTGCCAGCAATGGTTCTTTGCCTTTACATAAGACAGTGCTTAGAAGAAAGTACAGCAGTAAATTCTACCACCTGCTACTGAATGTAGCAATGATATTGAGTATGGAATAAAAAAGTAGTTATAAGTACATTAGGCTCTGCTGTTGAATTATTTATACTCTGTTGCACTTGCAAAAGAAAAACATTCTTCTAGTTGACTTACAATGGAGCATTGTGGTGAAGGGCATATATATCTGAAACACCAAAGGCTCCAGAGGAAAAAAGTGAATTGTTAGTCACGTCCAACTCTTTGCAACTTCATGGACTCTAGCCCACCAGCTTCCTCTGTCCAGGGAATTCTATCGGCAAGGATACTAGAGCAGGTAGCCATTCCCTTCTCCAGGGGATCTTCCTGACCCAGGGATCAAACCCCAGGTCTCCTGAATTGCAGGCAGATTTTTTACCGTCTGAGCCACAGAGGCTCCCAGGAAGATGCAATCTACTTTCCAATCTTTAAGTGAATTAAATGATTATCAAGGAAAGTTTTAGAGGTGAGAAAACTGCAAAAGTGCAATACATAGTCTGACAGAAGTGTGTGTGTGTGTGTGTGTGTGTGTGTGCACGCACATGTGTTTCTAAGCATATTATTCTTTTTTGTTGCTTTAGTGTATTGGTTAGATGGTGTGGAATGTGAGTATCTCCTTGCTTCACCAGCCAGTGGGCACAGGTGGGACCCCATAAAAGCAGTAACTAACTTATTTTATCCCATCTGCTGGAGTGATCTCAAATGGATGCATAGTGACCCCTTGGGATTGTTGAAATTCACAGAGGATTCACATGTATGTTTCCAGCATATTTGCTCCCACTGGTGCTGATGCTGCTCCTTAGGACCCCAGGGTTCTCCTGGGTCCCAGGTCTTGCCACATGCACAACCTAGGATGCTAGGATTCTCTCACAGCAGTGACTTTGATGGAGAAGGTGCCGCTGTAGAGTTTTCACTGAGACTGCTGCCTTTCATTTGTGCTTGCTTGTTTCCCATAGTCCAGTTTTCTGGGATTTGGGAGACAAATCCAGTTTTGACAGACACCATACAAACTCAGAAGTTCTCTCTCCCCTCCCATTGCTGAAAACATTTTAACAGGCTTGGACTTATTGAGGCTGACTCCTTCCTTCACTGTTCTCTCTTGGGATGCTCTTTGGTCTCGTGTGCAAAGACACATCTGGGTGGTCCACACAAACATGCCCAGATGTACCTTTAAACCTATCTGGCTTTGGACTAAAATGCCAGTTACATTAGTGTTGCCTTCAGGCATTCAATTCCTTTTTGGAAATGTTTGGTAGTGGCCAGAACTAAGTTCACTCTACTATAAGGACAACTTTGAAATAGACCACTAATGAGGAGATGGAAATCCCCAGTGTTGGATCAAAGCAAAATTTCTGTTATACTTTACATAAGAAACATAATTTTCAAGCCAGAAATCCAAATTGCTTTGAAAATCTTTCTGTTTACCATAAATTATTAAAAAGTCACAACATGCTATCTTGTCACAGACATTGTGTATCTTTTTCATATGAAGATAAATATAGTAATAAAGAAACAATGTGATGAAATTCCCAAAAGAACACAGCATGATCAATATCACCATGAAAATTTACTGTGTGTCTTGTTGTTCATAAAATTGCATATACTGTGTGAACTTTGAGCCTGGTGAGTCTACTGACCAAAACACAAGGAGAAGAATCATCAAGAACATCCAAATATGCTTGCTTAAATATCAGACTTTTAATAAAGGTGGTTTTGATTAGATGGGTGAAAATTAAAGCTGTCATACTAGAGTAAATTGAGAACTAATGATTAGGGAAGTGCCATTTTAAAAAAACCACTTAGAGAGAAAAAGTGAAAATAATCAATTAAGAAGGATTGATGCAGATAGTAGTGACATTGAGAGTGGGTATTGAGGACTGAAAGCATTTCCACTCATTGATCTGTCAAGAAAACTGAAAGAAAAATGTGCTTGCAGATTTAATATTCGAGTTGGGTGGCCTATGTTCAGTTTCCTTGGAGCACAAGTGAAACAATAAGTTAGAGGGTGAGAAAAAAAGCAAGGGATGAAGAGCTGTATGCATTACAGAGGAGGCAACATCTATCACATAATATTTTACAAAGGACTCAAGGACTCCAGGGGAGAAAAGATTTAGGCTGGAATAGCATATCATGTGGGGCTTCCCTGTTGGCTCAGATGGTAAAGAATCTACCTACAATGCAGGAGACCTGGGTTTGATCCCCAGGTTGGAAAGATCCCCTGGAGGTGGGCATGGCAACCCACTCCAGTTTTCTTGCCTGGAGATTCCACATGGACAGGGGAGCCTGGTGGGCTAAAGTCCATGGGGTCACAGAGACATGACTGAATGACTAAGCACAGTAAATCATGTGTTTTCCCAGATAAATAATGCTGTTTTTAAAAGACATTTGTGGAAACAGGAGGTAGTGTCTTCCACTGGGATATATCCAGAATTTAATCAGTTTCTCTCTGTTATTAATCATTAATGATAAACACCATTTTAAAAGTTAAGTTGCCCAAACTTCATTATATATTTATGTCTACTAAGCCAAAAATAATAGCAGAAGTATTTCTGTTAAGGATAATTTTATTGCTATTGCTCTATAGAGCTTCTTTCTAATGAACGGAGAAAAAAGCAAAGCATTTTTACCATCTTTTAGATTTCACATAAGAGTGATATCATATGATATTTGTCTGTCTTTGTCTGATTTATTTCATTCAGTATGACAATCTCTAGGTCCATATGTGTTGCTGCAAATGACATTATTTCATTCTTTTTAAAAAAGATAGACAACTAATAAGAACCTACTCAATACTCTGTAATGACCTATACAGGAAAAAAAAAAGAGGGGATATATGTATATGTACAACTGGTTCACTTTGCTGTACAACGGAAACTAACACAACATTGTGAATTAAATATATGGCAATAAAAATGTAAAAAACATTTTATATGTAGTAAATTATTGCTTAGAACCACAAAAACATGAAAAGACTGTGCTATCATTTCCCCTCACTTCTAAGAGAAATGGGGTTTTTTTAGTTTCTTGAAAATACATTATTAACATCACAGAAGATCTTTTACTTTTAGCATTTGTTAGAAGGATAAAAGCAAAAGGCAATGGCAACCCACACAAGTACTCTTGCCTGGAAAATCCCATGGATGGAGGAGCCTGGTAGGCTGCAGTCCATGGGGTCGTGAAGAGTTGGACAGGACTGAGCGACTTCACTTTCCCTTTTCACTTTCATGCATTGGAGAAGGAAATGGCAACCCACTCCAGTGTTCTTGCCTGGAGAATCCCAGGTACGGGGGAGCCTGGTGGGCTGCCGTCTCTGGGGTCGCACAGAGTCGGACACGACTGAAGCGACTTAGCAGCAGCAGCAGCAGGATAAAAAGAACTAAGAGCACCAGTGAGAAAAAGTTAAAGAAGGAGGAAGATCCATGAAGTCCTCACCCCTTCATTTCAGGAACAAGGAACTTTCATAATTTGTAGCAGCCGTTGGCTCTGAAATAGAGAAAAATGTCCCAAATCCATTCATTTCTCTTACAGCATTTATTGCTTTATTTTTCTCATATTTTTTTGTCAATTCTTTCGTCTTGAGTGCAACAGGCAATTACAGGATAGTTTAGGGCTTTTTCAAGAAGAGTTTGTCAGTGTCTCCAGATATGTACCACCTGTTTCTCAGGCCGTGATAGCTCCATCGATTCTCAGCGTACCGCTGAGCACGGCTTAGCCCAAAGCAGCTTCAAGTGAATTATGCTGATAACGAGGTCTGTTCGATTCAAATACTCTACCAGGGTTAGTTATTTCAACTTGAAAAATGATTTCCCATTTACCGATTCCAAGTACATTAGTCATCTGTCCTTCTGAGTCAAATATTAAGAGAGAAAGCTTTTTTTGGTTGCTGAATTTCTGTAGTCTTAAAGAGCAACATTGTGTTTCTTAGTCATATATATTTGCTCATGACTTTTTAAAGGATAAAGAGATAAATTGGCAAGGGTCAGGTAAATGTAAGCTAGATAAGTAGTCAGTCCAGATTCCACATACATTTTGTTTGTTTGTTTGAACATTGCTCTATTTTAAAGGGTGGGTAGGTGAGTGGTTAAGGGTGCATACATAACTAGCTTTTTATACCTCTCGGCCACCAAATCTTTACTTCACTTTGGTTCCTATAAACATATATTGACATCAAAGAATCTGTGCTTATCAACAGATTTTAATAAAACATGCACCTGGAGTATTAATCACCACATACTGAAAGACAGCTGAGTCCATAGGAGTGACTGCTAGAGCCATTGAAAAGAAAAGTTGCTTTCCTCTACATAAAGCTGTTATCTTGGTTCTTACAAGTTCCTTCCATGAGCACAGAGTCCACGTCACATCCCCAAATGAAGTACAGTGGTGTTATCAAGTTCAAGTGTGTGCTTCTGAGTTTATTCCTAGTCAACCGTCACAAGCTTGAAGTGAAAATGACAGTGTTAGTCACTAGTTGTGTTCAACTCCTTGCGACCCCATGGACAGTAACGTGCTAGGCTCCTCTGTCCATGGAATTCTCCAGTCAAGAATACTGGAGTGGGTAACTGTTCCCTTTTCCAGGGGATCTTTTTGATCCAGGGATCAAACCTGGGTCTCATCACAAGCTTAGACATGATTAAATGGGAGCCTAAAACCTTCCTCCTTTTAGCCTATTTAGAAAAGGGCTCGCGTGTTTAAATTGAGCTGTACATTTTAAGAAATTATGAGCTTAGTTTCCTATGTCATATACTAAATTCATGTTTTTACATAAAATGCAACAAATCAGACAGATATTTTGAATTTCTGAAGCAATTTTGTTAAAAATCACCATTACCAACTGAGCCATCATGGCTTTCCTGGTGGCTCAGTTGATAAAGAATCTGCTTGCAGTGCAGCGGACCCAGGTTTGATCCCTGAGTTGGGAAAATCGCCTGAAGAAGGAAATGGCAACCCACTCCAGTATTCTTGCCTGGGAAATCCCATGGACAGAGGAGCCTGGTGGGCTATAGTCCATGGGATCACAAGAGTTGGACATGACTTAGTGACTAAAACACCAACCTCTGATTTTAAAAAATCCTAGTAAGAAAGAAATTCTGTTTGGAAAATAAAGAAGTGAATAAATGTTCATTTGTTTGGAAATGAGGGCGAGTAGATCTTTGAGTAATTCCTTTTCTTTTCTTATTTTCCAATTTTGTGCATGATTTATCTAATAAAAAGGCATTCATAGTAGCTGTTTGCTTTAGAGATAGCAATGGCAGAAAGTCTTTCATTCATTACAATCCAGAAACGATGACCTTTTGGCTCCAGTGTAATAAAAGTATACCCTAATAAAACGTTGTATTGGAAAATGAAACCTTTCCTCAAAAATATGAGGTTTTGATTTATGTGAAATAATCTGTGTTTCAAGAACGTGTTGAAAAAAATCTAGAACTGCCTAGCTGCTGCTGCTGCTGCTGCTAAGTCGCTTCAGTCGTGCCTGACTCTGTGCGACCCCACAGACGGCAGCCCACCAAGCTCCCCCGTACCTGGGATTCTCCAGGCAAGAACACTGGAGTGGGTTGCCATTTCCTTCTACAATTCATGAAAGTGAAAAGTGAAAGTGAAGTCGCTCAGTCGTTTCCGACTCCTAGCTACCACATGGACTACAGCCTACCATGCTCCTCTGTTCATGGGATTTTCCAGGCAAGAGTACTGGAGTGGGGTGCCATTGCCTTCTCCAACTTCCTAGTTAGGTGGTGCTAAAATGAAAGTTTTATTGTGTTCTTGCCTGAGCATTAGGCCTGGAAGTTCAGTTCAGTTCAGTCCTCATTTGTGTCCAACTCTTTGCGACCCCATGGACTACAGCACATCAGGCTTCCCTGTCCATCACCAACTCCCAGAGCCTGCTCAAACTCATGTCCGTTGAGTCTGTGATGCCATCCAACCATCTCAGCCTCTGTCATCCCCTTCTCCTCCCGCCTTCAATCTTTCCCATTTTCAGGGTCTTTTCCAATGAGTCAGTGCTTCACATCAGGTGGCCTGGAAATATAATGTCATTATTCCAAACTTAAGGACAAAGAGAGGTGACCCAGAGGTAGTACTAAGACAAAAGAGAGCTTAAAAAAAATTCATCACTCATGAAAATTTTGCACCACATATGTGAAAAATGATTCCTGAAAAGATCTTAAACCTATTTTCCATTTAAAAAAAGAGTATGAACAAAGAAGTAAAGGCTTTAACCCAGTATCCCTACTGTAAATGTGTTCACCCTATGACCTCTGAAAGATGCCCTCCTAGCGGCCCTTTCAGCTTCTCTTGTTCACCTGGTGCTTCAATCAGAATACCTCTGTGGGTGACAATCATGGAGAAATATTTGCTTAACCCTCAATGAAAATGGATCTAAAACCTAATTTTTTAAAAAACATAGTTCCCTGGTGACTCACGAGTAAAGAACCTGCCTGCCAACGCACAAGATGCAGGTTTGATCCCTGGGTCAAGAAGATCCTTGGAGAAGAAAATGGCAAGCCTCTCCGCTACTCATGCCTGGGAAATCCCATGAACAGAAGAACCTGGTGGGCTATGGTCCATGTGGTCAAAAAAAGAATCGGACATGACTTAGCAACTAAACAACACCAACAACCTGTGCTAAAATTAAGTGAATAAAGGAGAAAGAGAGAGAGAGAAGTAAAAGTAAAGCAGCCAGAGCAGGGTGGGCATGTTTCTACTGTGGACTTTGGAGGGATAGAAAATAACAGTAATTTAACACCAATGAATTTATGTATGGTATACTTATCTTTTTTTTTACTTAACACTGTTGAGCCTACGTCAGAAATTCAGGGCATTTATAAAAGTGGCCTGGGGTGTTTAAAACAGTGGTAAGTATTCAATGCAGAGAATTTAGAAAACACAAATGTATAAAAAAGAAAATTAAAGCCATTCATAATCCCCACTGAGCAGACGTAAACACTATGAACATTTGGGTCTGTCTGAATAGATGTGTGTTTAGAGCAAAGCAGGGAGATTGTGTGTGTTTGTGTGTGTGTGTGTGTGTGTGTGTGTGTGTGTGTGTGTGTGTGAACTGTGTGTAGTTATCCACTCATTCCTTCCCCCTTTTGTATCTGTAAATGCTTTTTATATAAATGGTATAAACACTAATCTTATTTTTAATGGTAATTTGTTATATTTATTTCATTTTCTCTGTTTCACAAAGAATGCACGTTTGTTACAGAAAAATTAGAAAATAACACACAAAAAAGTTTTTAAAAAGCAAACCCAGTGATAACTGGTCACATCATTTTAATTTACAGACCTTCAGTCTTTTTTTTTTTTTCAGCTATAGCAGATAAATATGAGTTTATTATTCCTTTATTTTTATTTTTCAAATATCCAGTCATACCCTATATTATGACATATAACTTTTTAAAACTTGATAACATACATAATGATTTATCATATTAAATAGAGCAAATTTCTCTAAGTGGCCTCAAGAAATATTGTAGCAATCCCAAGTCCCACCAAGAGTCTGTTTTTCCACATTAACAGGAACTCTGAGTATTACCATTCTTTCTAAAAATCTCTCAATCTACGAGGTGAAAGATATTTTTTCTGAAAGATGAATTTGCAATTATTTGGTTAGCAAAAGTTGAACATTTTATATATTCCATGACCATTTTCACATCTGAAATTTTCAAATGACTTTACAAATATATTTTACTCGTTTTCTCTAGGGATTTATATAAACTACAGATACAGACATACACATACATATACTATTAATTCATAGGGTTCATATTCATTGCAAAACTCTTCCAGCTTGTTTTTTGTCTTTTAAGTTTGTTCTGATGTTTTCTGTCATGTGGTAGTTTTTAATGTAGGAATAATTATTAGTCTTTTCCCTGCTACTGTGCCCTGTTTAAGAAATGTTCTCTATTTTTTACTTTGACTCTATAGTTTCCATGATCTCAGTTGCTGCCTCGAAACAGTTCCCCTGCTACAGATTTTTACTGAAACTATTGTTGGACTCAAGGTTAAGGATGAGTTGGATCCTATTAGGTTAATTTCACTTCCTGAGGGATTAGTCAGTAAGAGGAAAAAATTACACTGTCTGATAAGTCATAGCTAATATTTCTCACATCTGATTCAAACACAGAATTCAAAGTCTTCACTTGAAAAAAGCTAAAGTATTCGACAACAATGCCCATGGATTGTGTAAGTATCGGCTTTCCTATGTTTGAAAAACTCCTTGTGAAAGTGAAGATACTGCAGATCAGATGCACCATGAAGATTAGAACTCAGCCCTAATCCCATAACTGATGAAGACACGGAGATTCAAGACAGTTAAATTATTGCTCAGCATCATGTGGCTAGTCAGTGCCAAGGCTGTCACAAAATTCAAATCAGTGTTCCCAGTCCAAAGTTCCTTTAGACACCCAGGGAATGCAGTACTTCGCTCTCTCCTAAAATTTAGCTAAGAGGTATAAGCCATGTCCTTAAATATTAAGAAGACTGTTGCATCATTATGCAAATGCTAGATCACAAAAATGATGGCCTTCTTGTCTCCAGCGATTCCTCTAAGAAATTAAACTCAGAATATAATAAAAGATAAAAGGACTGACTCCTTATTTAGCAGTACAGTCAGTTTGATTGAAATTTATTTTCTCAAAAGATGTCCTCGGAGGCTTCAGCATTCATGCTGGCAATTCAATGTTAACTCTTTTGTCCCAAGACTTTCTACCTGTCAGAAGATGCAATTTTAAATTTCCCTTTTTAATAAGAACAATCTGTTACACATATAAAAGAGGGATTTTTCCGAAGCTTAAGTCAAATATGTAGTATTAGAAATAAAAATTGGATCCTGTGAAAATATTGCAAGTGAATCAAAGCATTGCTAAGCCAAAGCCTCCTAGCTAGTAAAAAGCATTGAGTAAGAATAACGAGTATCTTTCATTAAGACTCCAGCCCAAGTTTGGTTTGGGTTTCTTTCTCCTGCACAACTATATAGACAAGTCAAATCTGCTCTTATTTTTAGACATATTGCCTGACTCTGTATTAGAAGAAAAGGAGGTTGGAATTTTTCCATTAAAACACTCCTTTCTCCTTTATGTTTCCCAGAAATAGAATAAGAGCCTCCTTCAAACTAGTCTTTTTTTCTCAATGAAGGAAATCAAAACCCCAATATATTAATTACCTTCTCCAAATTCCTAACCCAAAACAAACAACAGAAACAAGAAACAATTTTGTAAAATAACTTTTAAAAAATAGCCAAATATTTTCCCCTCTGTTAACGATTAAATTTATGTCAATTCAGGCTTACGATGATCACATTTAAAGTTCAGATTGAAATGCTAAATATATAAACATGAAATCAACCCAGCAACTCAGATTTTAGAATCATCCTGCTTTGAAAGGGAATTTACCCAATCTATGCTTGGATCATGAAGAAATTATATCATTTAACCAAAGCATATTACAAGAGTTGAAAGAGAATGTTTGCATTTTCCTCAAGGTTACTTCTACGCACACAAAATTAACTTTAGAAATTAATTATCTGGAGACTTCTCTGGCAGCCCAATAGTTAAGACTTCACCTTCCAACTTAGGGGGTGAGGGTTTGATCCCTGGTAGGGGAGCTAAGATCAAGCATGCCTCATGGCCAAAACAAACAAACAAAAGAGAAGCAATATGGTGACAAATTCCATAAATACTCAAGGAAAAAATGGTCTATGGTTTAAAAAAAAAAAAAAAAAAAGTTTTTAAAAAAGAAATTAATTATCTGAATCCAGAAAGCAATCATCTGGATTAGTAAAACTAAATGTTTGATCCACTTAGCAGTGTCTGTCAGTGGAGATGTTTGAATCATATGTATGCTTGTGCCAACTTGCAACATTGTCAGGATGGGTTGATATGAAAGACCAGCCAGAGTTAGAAAGTGACAATGGTGTTTTTTCATTCATTTCCACAAACACAGTCATTTGAAAATAAAGTGAGAGACCCTGTAAGAATCAAATGCTGAGAAATACAAAGTGGAACTACTCCTCATTTGATTATAATGTTAGATACAAAGTAAGAGGCAAAAAGTACGGGCATTTAGGTTACAAAATAAGTAAGTCCTGGGGACATAAAGTACATCATGGTGACTGTAGTTAATAAGACTGTATTGAATATTTTAAAGTTGCTAAGAGAGGAGATCTTAAAAGTTCTTAACTCAGAAAAAAAGATTTTAACTATGCCTGTATGGTGACAAGTGCCTAGTCTCATTGTGGTGATCATTTAGTAGTAAAAATATACACATATTTGAAGCATTAAGTTGCATACCTGAAACTAATATACTGTTATATGTCAGTTATATCCACATCTTAAGAACATTTTTAAAAATTATAAATACACAAATATTTTTACATTAAAAAAATACAGATAGCTCCCAAGATCCCAAGATAAAGACAAATTTATCCTAGACAGATTTCAACAGACAATTACAAGACTCCAAGTATAAGACAAGCTCTGCTTAATAAAGAGATTGATATTTAAGCTTTGCTCTTTTTTGAAGCAGATTTTATATTTACTTTTATGTTCCTTACAGTTTATAGTATGACTCCTCATTACAAAACCTGAATGGCAACTTAGATCAAACCAAGAATTTAAATATGCTGGAGGTTTAGGAATAAAACTTGTGTCCATCTTGGAATTGTTGTCAACAGTCTCTTCATTTATTTTCAGAGATTTTTAAGGTATTCAGAGTGTTTTATAAAAACTCAAAGTATTCAGTTGAGCTTTACACTCATGTAAACATAGGGATAAGTCCCAGCATCATCTATGCGCTAGCATATATAGAAAGCAAGCAATATGCACTTCTAGCCTAGCTGTGCACTGAATTTTACCTCCTAACTGTTTAAGAAAGTATTGAGAATTTTATTGTAGTTTTAACTTGAGGCTTCAGCATTAAGAATTGCAGACCTGATCAATTAGCCTTTTCAGTGAGATAACCACTATGCTTTATTCAGAGATGAAGAGTTTATCTTGGAGGAATTTTTCCTTTAATATCCTGCAGAGTGGGTCGGGAAGTCTTATGAGAATACACTTTCTTGTGAGATGACAGTCTTCACAGGCAATCTGAAATGAATCACCCAAGGTTTGCTTTTTTTGCTAACCATAATTTATCTTTCGTCTCCAACTCCCACCTATCTACCTCCATCCCCACCTCTCCTAGAGGGTTGCTTTGGGAACAAGAGAGAAAAGTCGTCACACAACCATCTAACAGAGTTTCCCAATTAGTGAGCTATTTCCAGGGATCACGTCAGTTACCTTTGGGTTATATCACTCGGCTGATGTCCATGGACCAGAGCTGTAAATTTCCAAAGGTGAATGGCACATTTATATTTCCCACTGGGAAAAGCAGGAAAGAAATATACTACTGTTTGGAGGTCTAACCTAGTAAGCCAATATAATGACAACAGGGACAGTTAAATTAAAATTAGTAAAACTCTTTTTCCATAAACTTGACAATAAAAGCCAACTGGCCTCACTATAGAATAATATTTCACACATAAGGTCACTCAGCAAAAAAAAAAAAAAAAAAAAAAAATTCTTTGGATCTCTATGACTTTAGGCAAGTTATTTGTCTTTTCTGAACTTGTTTGCTTTTGATATGATGTAAATAATCATTGCATGTACCACTAACCTCTAAGAATCAAATTAAATAAAAAGTCTGAAGGCTTGCAGGTAACCCCAAGCACCATCTAAACATGGCAAAGTATTAGGAAATCTTATTAAAATTATGAATCAGTGCAATGTGGATCTTGTCTGTAATGAAATGTTTTCAAGCCACTTTAACTACACTGATCATTGGAACAGTGACCTTCTCAACAGTGACCTTCTCAAAGATCACTCATCAAAGGACTTGGGGACAGGTAGTTAAGAGATGACCCTAGGGAGCACAAGGAAGGAAGTGGGGAAGGTATGGAAGAGAGAAATTTCAATGCAGTGTGTGTGCACAAGCTGGTTACCACTGTGGGCAACTAGTGTTCTGTCTACTGGGGACCACTCAGACCCCTTATGGAAGATCCCTCAGATTCAGCCCCTCAAGGATGGAAGGGGTCTCCCAGTGGGTGTGACTTCCTCCCCTGATCGTTATCACTGCCATTCAGGTTGGTTGGTTGAGATGGTGCTGGAGGAAGGCTGTGTTTGGAGAAAACACCCTCTCCGCTTGACGTGGAAAGTGGTCAACATGCTAGAACCAGCTTTGAAGCTTCAGGGAGCCTCAGGGGATGCAGGTGTGCAGCAAGGTGTCAAGAATTTTCTTTCTTTCTGTTTTCCATGCTCTTTTAGGCAAAATCTAACTTTCTTATTCTGTAATCCAGTGGCCCAGTTTCTACCAAACAGGAAGGTAATGTCCAAGCACCTGGTTAACAACCCTACCCTTCCCTTTTATACAGTTATTCCATTCACAGGACAGTACATATTACTGCCTTATGGAAAGAAAAACATAGGAAGCACCCAATAGCTTTTGTATGTGCTCCAAAATAAACAGCAAATTCGGGAAAGAAATAATTTTGAAATGAAGCTATGCTCCTATTTGCCTTCAGCACTGCTATTACTATGGCATAATTATTTTGTTATGATTTACCTTTTTGTCATGTTAATGGTGCCAACAGATAATAAGTGAATTGAGTTCCTAATTATATCTAACTACTAAAGATGAAGTGCCATGGAAAGAAAAGCAAAGTATGAGGAAGAATCTTGGGATGTTCCTAGAGGAGACTGCAGATCTAGCCATGACCATGATCACTATTACTAAGTAGGTGTTTCAGTATACTGCATGAATACTAAAAAGGATGGATTGGGATTTACCTGGTGGTCCAATGGCTAAGACTCTGTGCTCTCAATGCAGGAGACCCAGGGAACTAGATCTCACATGCCACAACTAAGACCCAGTGCAGCCAAATAAATAAATAAATATTAAAATTAATAAACAAATAAATAAAAACAAATCTTAAAATAGGATGGATTAACAAGGGGAAGCAAAATTATGTGAATTAGTCACATTTTAGATTATTTCTATGTTTTTGTCATTGGTCCTCTTAAAAACAAAAATCACATAAACCAGAGCTGTAGAACATATTTTGCTAACGGGTGTCAGCAATGCCTTAATCACTTATTGCTCACTAAGTAGAACAACCAGATGTTCAGATCTTAAGGACATTCCACCCACTTCTAAAACTCCCAGTACAGTTCTAATTACCCACTTACAGCTACTTGTTTCTTTCCTTGTGGTTGAAAACATTGTAAAACTGGCACCAAAGTGCTATGTGAATAAAGCATGTTAGCAAGTCTTGCACGTAATTAGTAGCTCTCCTGAAAAAGCAATGTGGAAATTCCACAGCCCATACTGGACACAAAAACTTCCTCTATGATATCCAAAAAGATGCCTTCTTAAAAGTGAGGTTCACAGATGGACATCATCATATTGAATA
The DNA here is from genome assembly GCF_963930625.1 of Muntiacus reevesi. Classification (NCBI taxonomy): domain Eukaryota; kingdom Metazoa; phylum Chordata; class Mammalia; order Artiodactyla; family Cervidae; genus Muntiacus; species Muntiacus reevesi. The sequence goes on from NC_089260.1 coordinate 54,892,610, forward strand.
AAGTAAGTCAGACAGAGAAGGAGAAATATATGACATCCCTTATATAAAATCTAAAAAGAAATGATACAAACAAACTTGCTTACAAAACAGAAAGAGACTCCCAAACTTAAGGAACAAACTTAGGGTTCCTGGGAATGAGATAGTTAGGGAGTTTGGATGGTCATATTCACATAGCTATACTTAAAATGGATAACTAACAAGGACCTACTGTATAGCACATGGAATAACACACGAAACTCTGCTTAATGTTATGTGGCAGCCTGGATGGGAGGGGAGTTTGGGGCAGAATGGATACATGTATATGTATGGCTGAGTCTATTTGCTGTTCAACGGAAACTATCACAACATTGTTGATCTGTTCTACCCCAATACAAAATAAAAGGGTTTTTTTTATATAGGAAAAGATGTATTCTAGGGACTTCCCTGGTGATCCAATGGCTAAAGACTTCACACTCCCAATGCAAGGGGCCCAGGTTTGATCCCTGGTCAGGAAACTACATCCCACATGCCTCAACTAAGAGTTCATATGCCTCTATCAAAGATTCTTCGTGCTGCAAAGGAGAAGACTGAAGGTCCCACATGCCACATTTAAGACCCAATGCAGCCAAAATAATATATATATGAAAAGATCTTCTTTTTTAAAAGTGAGATGCAGTTTAATAGGAAGAAGACTGTTCTTACAATTAGAACAGCGACTCAAGCCCCAGTTCAGCCACTTATTCATGAGAACCCTGAGTCACCCACAGATTTCTCTGCAGAGAAAGAATGATGATATTTCCCCCAAAGCACTTTCGCTCTGACTTGGGAGGCATACAGCAATGCTCACTAAACTGTCAACACCCACAGTATCATATAAATTGTATGTAGGAGCTATGAAAACATTGTGTGTTTTGAAAACAAAACAAAACAGAAGAATGTATTTGAATGATGCTTCAGATACAGATGATAAAGAAAATGACAGCGTGAGCTCAGCAAACAACACACGAAACAACCTGTGTCTGACTACATAATTTATAAGCCTGGAGCAAAATGAAAATGTGAGGCCCCTTATTCTAAAAGCAGGAACGAAGGGAAAAGAGGCTTCTATGGTGAGATGTCTTCACTTGTCATGATGTTTTCTGTTTGCTGTTTAAGGTCATGCTGATTGGGCAGGAGGTACTCACAACGTGTGTGGAACAGAGGGTATGACTCCATCCTCTGAGGGTCCAGTCCCCAGTCTGGTGGGAAGAGCAGCAGTGTTCAGTAGGCAGTGACAGGGAGCACCCATCCCAAGGAGGTAAAGAGACTCCAAGTCCCCAGAGAACACTCTGTTATCCATCACTTTGCACTTACAAAACACAAACCCAAAGATAAAATGATTAAGAATTCTGAGATGGAGATTGCTGAGCCATAAATCTCAAACACAGGCTCCTTTCAGAGCATGCGGTCCTCAATGACTGTACTGATGTTACGAACATGAGTGCCTCCCTGGTGTCTCCTGTGATTGTGTGCATGCTCAGACATGTCTGACTGCGACAACATGAACTGTAGCCCACCAGGCGGCTCCTCTGTGCATGGGAGTCTCCAAGCAAGAATACTGGAGTGGGTTGCTATTTCCTACTCTAGGGGATCTTCCTGACCTGGGAATTGAATCCTGTGTCTCTTTCATCTCCTGCATTGGCAGGTGGGTTCTTTACCACTAGCACCACCTGGGAAGCCCATTTGATATATATGTTACACTGAAAAGTTTAATTAAAAAAAAAAGTTGAGGCCATATGAGTTGCTAGAATTTTGATCTCTTTTAAAGATAGGTACAATCAACCATGGCAAGTATTTTCAGTGTTTCTACATTATCTTTAAAATAGATATGAGTTCTTAGTCTAACAGTTATCTTTCTCCATCATATATTCCCACACCTCCTACCTGATCTGTTTTTCTCTACATACCCACAAGGAAGAGTCCTTATTCCATCAAGTTTGGTAGAAAGTTATCTCCTCCTACCACTTTTTTCTTGTTTTACCTTTTTCCCTTTTTTTAATGCTATTTTGTCCCTTCATTCAACCGTAATCAACATTTCCTCCAAGACTTCTCTTTTTCAAGAGAAACTTTTCTAATGTATTGTCTTACTCAACTTTTGCTATCATATTTTAAATTTTTCATTTGATGATAAATTGTAGATGATGAATTGCAGACCTGTTAACATTTATGCAAAATGGCCTCAGTAATCCAAATAAAAGGCAGAGATCTTCAGACGAATATTTTTAAAGCATAAATATTTTGCTTTCAGGAAACACATTTAAAATTAAGTTTACAGATTAGGTAAAAATTTTAAAGATGTAAAATATATGCAGAGGAAAACACTAGCCAAAAGAAAGATTATGTAGCTATTTAAACATTAAACAAAAAGGAAATGGCAACCCACTCCAGTATTCTTGCCTGGAAAATCCCATGGACAGATGAGGCTGGTGGGCTACAGTCCATGGGATCACAAAGAGTTGGACACGACTGAGTGACTGAGCACTCATGCACGCACACAGACTTTACCTTTCTGAGAGTGAAAATAAGGGTACAGAGTGAGTGCATGGGGAAGTCATTTGCAATTTATGTAACTAGCAAGGCTAATATCCAAAATATAACTATCAGAAATGGCAATTAGAAAAAGACCAGAAACCTAATAAACAAAGTGAGTTAGAGACTTGAACAGGCACTTTATATTAAAAAGAGGATATTCAAATGCCAATAAACATATGAAAAGATACTCAACCTCATTAATCATCATGGAAATTCCCGTGAAAACCTCAGTGAGACACTTCTACATACTCATCAGAAGACTTTAGTTTAAAACTCTGACAATACTAAGGGTTAGCAAGGAAGGATATGATGCCTGCTCTCATTCTCAGCTCATGGGATTATAAATTGGTCCATTACCTTTGGAAATGCTTGGCACCATTTTCAAGATTTGAACACAAACATAACCTATAATACAGCAATTCTGGCCACCTGCTTATGCACCCAACAAAAATTTCCTCATGTGTACACCAAGAGACCTATATATAAAAGTTCATGGCATTGTAATTCACAACAGCTAATAGTCAAAATGCCTACCAGCAGCATAATGTATATGTAAATGTTTGGAAAAGACCCTGATGCTGGGAAGGATTGAAGTCAGGAAGAGAAGGGGATGACAGAAGATGAGGTGGTTGGATGGCATCATTGACTTAATGAACATGAATTTTGAGCAAACTACAGGAGATAGTGAAGGACAGGGAAGTCTGTCATGCTGCAGGTTCATGGGGTCCCAAAGACTTGGACATACCTTAGCAACTGAGCAACAATAACAAAATATTTGTATATTCATACACAGTCATACAAATGAATGAAATGGATGAATCTCATAAATATAACATTGAGTGACAAAAACTAGACACAGATGACTGCATATAATATAATTTCAGTTATTTATGGCTCAAAATAGGCAAAACTTTTGTCGTTTTCAGTTGTGTCCAACTCTTCGTGATGCAGTGGACTGCAGCACACCAGGTTTCTCCGTCCTTTACTGTCTCCCGGAGCTGGCTCAAATTCATGTCTATTGAGCCAGTGATGCCATCCAACCATCTCATCCTCTCTCGTCCCCTTCTCCCTTTCAATCCAAGATAGTGTTTTGTTTGTTTGTTTGTTTGTTTGCTTTTTGAAAAAAAAATAAACTTTATTAGGTATCAGGGAACCAAAGATGTATAAGATCTGATCTCTTTCTCAAGAATCTCACAGTCTAACGAGATCATGTAGGTAAAAAAGCATTATGAGCCAAAACTATAAACCATTATAATGTTATTATTTAGAATAGCAATATCTGGATAAATTGATATTTACATATAACTACAGATAAATAAGTTAATATCTAAAGTACTTTTTTTCCTGATGTTTTATCAATCAGTTGACAAATAACATCTCATTAGCTGAAATTCACTAAGCAGGATAAGGGCTGTTTTTCCGTGCAGAATCTTTGGCAGATGAAATGAAATGAATCTTTATTGCATCTCATACGTCCTCAGCCCATATGAATGCTGCATAAACAAGGCCCCCATCAGCAGGCGAGGATTATACAGTCACTCAGATGATGTACCCTAGATGTGCTTACTTAATCATTGTTCATGCTCTTTGGGAAAGAATTCAAGCAGAGTGCAGCAATCATTTTCTCCCTGGTTTTCTCCCAGGAAAACCCATGATTTGTCTTAAAAAAAAAAAAAAAAAAGAAAGAAAGAAACACAATAAAAACTGCAGCAGCAGGAGCTTCAATAATAATAATGCCCTTAACAACAAGTTTGCCAGCTCATATCCCATTAGTAAAATAAATATTCATACAAAATTATACTGCCACTAATAAGAAATTATGCTTATCTACCACAAGTGAGAAAAGCAAAATTAGAAATCTGAAAATTGTAACTTTAGCAAATACTCTATTTGTAGCACAAAAATGATAAATTACCCATAAATGCAACATGATTTTACTTTATGTTTTAATCTCCTTTAAAGTTATCTGATTTTTTTTATACAAATCACTATATCTCTTTATTTTTAAGAATGTGCTGTCTATATTATTTCTGCTACATTTATTCCAGGACCAGAAGAAGGCGATGACAGAGGATGAGATGGTTGGATGACATCACTAACTCAGTGGACATGAGTTTGATCAAGCTCCAGCAGTTGGTGATAAATGGGGAAACCTGGCATGCTGCAGTCCATGGAGTCACAAAGAGTCAGACACGACTGAGTGAACTGATACCAGGGTCAGAAAGAATGTATTCTCTTTCATATGCAGTTGACCTAAAATTTTACTAAATTGGGTAACTAGTCTCGGGGGGTGAAGATGGGTGAAAAAAGTAGTGTTTCATGTTTCTCTGTCCTTAAAGATGAATGTTGTTTGACTAGAAACAAAAAGGAGAATCAATTAGTCTGGAATATACAGTAATCAACATCGAGGAAGAAATCCATTTAGTTTTCAACCTTTGGGTATCTTCTGCATTTCATACTCTTTTTAAAAAAAATCAACAAGCTGATCAACAATGCTGTGATACTTTCAGGTGAATAGTGAAGGGACTTAGCCATACATATACAGGTATCAATTCTCCCCCAAACTCTCCTCTCATCCAAGCTGTCACATAATATTGAGTAGAGTTCCTTGTGGTGTACAGTAGGTCTTCATTGGCTATCTGTTTTAAATACAGCAGTGTGTACATGTCCATTCCAAACTTCCAAACTATCCCTTCCGCTTATCCTACACCTTGGCAACCATAAATTTGTTATAAGTCTGCAAGTTTCCTTCTGTTTTGTAAGTAAGTTTATTTGTGTACTTCATATTACTTTTAATCTTCAGGCACTTGAACTTCCAACTCTTCTGTTTAAATGTTCTTTTAACGATTTCATTTTCTTCATCGGTGCAAAGACCTAAGTATTCACTGGTTCAGTTCAATCACTCAGTCATGTCCGACTCTTTGCAACCCCATGGACTGCAGCACGCCAGGCCTCCCTGTCCATCACCAACTCCCTGAGTTTACTCAAACTCATGTCCATTAAGTCAGTGATACCATCCAACCATCTCATCCTCTGTCATCCTATTCACCTCCTGCCTTCAATCTTTCCCAGCATCAGGGTCTTTTCCAATGAAACAGTTCTTCACATCAGGTGGCCAAAGTATTAGAGTTTCAGCTTCAATATCAGTACTTCCGATGAGTATTCAGGACTGATGTCCTTTAGAATGGACTGGTTGGATCTCCTTGCAGTCCAAGGGACTCTCAAGAGTCTTCTCCAACACCACAGTTCAAAAGCATCCATTCTTTGGCACTCAGCTTTCTTTATAGTCCAGCTCTCCCATCCATACATGACTACTGGAAAAACCATAGCTTTGACTAGACGGACCTTTGTTGGCAAAGTAATATCTCTGCTTTTTAATATGCTATCTAGTTTGGTCATAACTTTTCTTCCAGGGAGCAAGCGTCTTTTAATTTCATGGCTGCAATCACCATCTGCAATGATTTTGGAGCCCCCAAAATAAAGTCTCTCCTTGTTTCTGTTGTTCCCCACCTATTTGCCATGAAGTGATGGGGCCAGATACATTGATCTTAGTTTTCTGAATGTTGAGTTTTAAGCCAACTTTTTCACGTTCCACTTTCACTTTCATCAAGAGGCTCTTTAGTTCTTCTCACTTTCTGCAATAAGGGTGGTGTCATCTGCATATCTGAGGTTATTGATATTTCTCCTGGCAGTCTTCATTCCAGTTTGTGCATCATCCAGCCTGGCATGTTGTATGATGTACTCTGCATATAAGTTAAATAAGCAGGGTGACAATATACAGCCTTGAAATACTCCTTTCCTGATTTGGGACCAGTCTGTTTTTCCACGTCCAGTCCTAACTATTGCTTCTTGACCTGCACACAGATTTCTCAGGAGGCAGGTCAGGTGGTCTGATATTCCCATCTTTTTAAGAATTTTCCGGTTTGTTGTGATCCACAGAGTCAAAGGCTTTGGCATAGTCAATAAAGCAAAAGTAGATGCTTTTCCGTAATCTCTTGCTTTTTCAATGATCCAGCAGATGTTGGCAATTTACTCTCTGGTTCCTCTGCCTTTTCTACATCCAGCTTGAACATCTGGAAGTTCGTGGTTCACATACTGTTGAAGCCTGGCTTGGAAAATTTTGAGCATTACTTTGCTAGCATATGAGATGAGTGCAATTGTGTGGTAGTTTGAACATTCTTTGGCATTGCCTTTCTTTGGCATTGGAATGAAAACTGACCTATTCCAGTCCTGTGGCCACTGCTGAGTTTTCCAAATTTGCTGGCATATTGAGTGCAGAACTTTCACAGTATCATCTTTTAGGACTTAAAATAACTCAGCTTGAATTCCATCACCTCCACTAGTTTTGTTCATTGTGATGCTTCCTAAGGCCCATTTGACTTCGCATTCTAGGATGTCTGCCTCTAGGTAAGTGATCACACTGTCATTATTATCTGGGTCATGAAGATCTTTTTTGTATAGTTCTTCGGTGTATTCTTGCCACCTCTTCTTAATATCTTCTGCTTCTTTAGGCCCATACCATTTCTGTCCTTTATTGTGCTTATCTTTGCATGAAATGTTCCCTTGGGATCCCTAACTTTCTTGAAGAGGTTTCTAGTCTTTCCCATTCTATAGTTTTCCTCTATTTCTTTGCATTGATCACTGAGGAATACTTTCTTATCTCTCCTTGCTATTCTTTGGAACTCTACATTCAAATGGGTATATCTTTCCTTTTCTCCCTTGCCTTTAGCTTCTCTTCTTTTCACAGCTATTTGTAAGGCCTCCTCAGACAACCATTTTGCCTTTTTCCATTTCTTCTTCTTGGGGATGGTCTTGACCTCTGCCTCCTGTACAATGTCACAAACCTCCATCCACAGTTCTTCAGGGACTCTGTCTATCAGATCTGATGCCTTGAATCTGTTTGTTACTTCCACTGTATAATCGTAAAGGATTTGATTTAGGTCATACCTGAATGGTCTAGTGGTTTTCCCTACTTTCTTCAATTTAAGTCTGAATTTGGCAATAAGGAGTTCATGATTTGAGCCATAGTCAGCTCTCAGTCTTGTTTTTGCTGACTGTATATAGCTTCTCCATTTTTGGTTGCAAAGAATAAAATCAATCTGATTTCAGTATTGACCAACTGGTGATGTCCATGTTTAGAGTCTTCTCTTGTGTTGTTGGAAGACAGTGTTTGCTATGACCAGTGCTTTCTCTTGGCAGAACTCTATTAGCCTTTGACCTGCTTCATTCTGTACTCCAAGGCCAAATTTGTCTGTTACTTCAGGTATCTCTTGACTTCCTAATTTGTATTCCAGTCCCCTATGTTGAAAAGGAATCTTTTTGGGCTGTTAGTCCTAGAAGGTCTTGTAGATATTCATAGAATCATTCAATTTCAGCTTCTTCAGCATTTCTGGTTGGGGCACAGACTTGGATTACTGTGATATTGAATGGCTTGCCTTGGAAATGAACAGAGATCATTCTGTCATTTTTGAGATTGCACCCAAGTACTGCATTTTGGACTCTTTTATTGACTATGATGGCTATTATATTTCTTCTAAGGGATTCTTGCCCACATTAGTGGATAAAATGGTCATCTGAGTTGAACTCACCCATTCCAGTCCATTTTAGTTCACTGATTCCTAAAATGTCAATGTTTACTCTTGCTATCTCCTGTTTGACCACTTCTAATTTACCTTGATTCAAAGACCTAACATTTAGGTTCCTATGCACTATTGTTCTTTACAGCATCAGACTTTATCTCCAACACCAGTCACATTCACAACAAGGTGTTGTTTTTTCTTTGGCTCCGTCTCTTCATTCTTTCTGGAGTTATTTCTCCACTCTTTTCCAGTGTCATATTGGGCACCTACTGACCTGGGGAGTTCATTTTAAGTGTCTTATCTTTTTGCCTTTTCATGTTGTTCATGGGGTTCTCAAGGCAAGAATACCGAAGTGCTTTGCCATTCTCTTTTCCAGTGGACCCTGGTATAGCCAACGGGGGAAAAAAACCCTTCTTTGGGAAGTTGCAAGTCTATTGTAAACAGTAATGCTAAGCATTTTCTTCTGTACATTTTAGTGGGGTGATTGCATAAGAGTAGAATTCCAGGTTTAAATATTTGGATGTTTTCTGAACTGTAGCAGGCAGCACCAAACTAATTCATAATGCCCAAATCAATTTACTGTCAACAGATCTATTTCAAGTATTTTTATTTTGATGCTTTTATAAATGGTATACATCATTAAAATTTATTTTATGTGTTGTTAGTGTATAGAAGAACATGTAACAATTATAAATACATAAACACCCAAGAGAGGAACACCTCAATATGTAGGGCAAATGCTAAAAGTATGAAAGAGGAAATTGACAATAACACAATAATAGTGAGAGACTTTAATACTCCACTCACACCTATGGATAGATCAACCAAACACAAAATTAGAAAGGAAACACAACCTTTAAGTGATACAACCAACTAGTTAGACCTAATTAATATCTATAGGGCATTTCAACCCCAGACAATAAATTTCACCTTTTTCTCAAGTGCACATAGAACATTCTCCAGGATAGATCACATCCTGGGCCATCTTGCTTTGGTAAATTCAAAAAAATTAAAATCATTTCAAGCGTCTTTTCTAATCACAGTGTGGTAAGATTAGATGTCAATCACAGGGAAAAAAAAAAACTATTAAAAATTCAAACATATGGAATTTAAACAGCACATTTCTGAATAACCACCAAATCACAGAAGAAATCAAAAAGGAAATCAAAATACACATAGAAGCAAATGAAAATCAAAACACAACAACCGAAAGCCTATGGGATTCAGTAATAGCAGTGCTAAGAGAAAGGTTCATAGCAATACCTCAAGCTTACCTCAAGAAACAAGAGAAAAATCTAATAAATAGCCTAACTTTATACCTAAAGCAACTAGAAAAAGAAGAAATTAAGAACCCCAGGGTTAGTAGTAGGAAAGAAACAATAAAAATTAGGGCAGACATAAATGAAAAAGAAACAAAGAAGAAAGAAACAAAAGCAAAAATCAATAAAACTTAAAGCTAGTTCTTTGAGAAGATAAATAAGATAGACAAACCATTAGCCTGACTCATCAAGAAAAAAAGGGAGAAGAATAAAATCAAAAAAATCAGAAATGGAGAAATCACAACAGACAACACAGAAATGAAAAGGATCAGAAGAGACTACTGTCAGCAACTATATGCTAATGAAATGGACACCTTGAAAGAAATGGATGAATTCTTAGAAAGCTATAACCTTCCAAAACTGAACCAGGAAGAAATAGAAAATCTTAACAGACCCATCACAAGCACAGAAATGGAAACTGTAGTAAAAAAAAAAATGTCAAAAATCGTCTAACAAACAAAAGTCCAGGACCAGATGGCTTCACAGGTGAATGTCTTCCAGAAATTTATAGAAGAGCTAACACCTATCCTACTCAAACTCTTCCAGAAAACTGCAGAGGAAGGTAAACTGCCAAACTCATTCTATGAGGTCACCATCATCCTAATACCAAAACCAGACAAAGATGCCACAAAAGAAGACACCCTGCTTATTTAACTTATATGCAGAGTACATCATGAGAAACATTGGGCTGGAAGAAGCACAAGCTGGAATCAAGATTTCTGGGAGAAATATCAATAACCTCAGATATGCAGATGACACCACCCTTATGGCAGAAAGTGAAGAGGAACTAAAAAGCCTCTTGATGAAAGTGAAAGAGGAGAGTAAAAAAGTTGACTTAAAGCTCAACATTCAGAAAACCAACATCATGGCATCTGGTCCCATCATTTCATGGGAAAGAGATGGGGAAACAGTGGAAAGTGTCAGATTTTATTTTCTTTGGCTCCAAAACCACTGCAGATGGTGACTATAGCCATGAAAGGAAGCCTCTTTGGAAGGAAAGTTATGACCAACATAGATAACATATTAAAAAGCAAAAACATTACTTTGCCAACAAAGGTCCGTCTAGTCAAGGCTATGGTTTTTCCAATGGTCATGTATGGATGTGGTAGTTGGACTATAAAGAAATCTGAGTGCCAAAGAATTGATGTTTTTGAACTGTGGTGTTGGAGAAGACTCTTGAGAGTCCCTTGTACTGCAAGGAGATCCAGCCAGTCCATCCTAAAGGAGATCAGTCCTGGGTGTTCACTGGAAGGACTGAAGCTGAAGCTGAAACTCCAATACTTTGGCCACCTCATGCGAAGAGTTGACTCATTGGAAAAGACCCTGATGCTGGGAGGGATTGGGGGCAGGAGGAGAAGGGGATGACAGAGGATGAGGTAGCTGGATGGCATCACCGACTTGATGGACATGAGTTTGAGTAAACTCTGAGAGTTGGTGATATACAGGGAGTCCTGGCGTGCTGCGATTCATGGTGTCACAAAGAGTCAGGCACGACTGAGTGACTGAACTGAACTGAACTGAACTGAACTGAACAGGCCAATATCACTGATCAACATAGATGGAAAAATCCTCAACAAAATTCTAACAAACAGAATCCAACAACATATTTAAAAGGTCATGCATCATGAACAAGTGGACTTTATCCCAGGGATGCAAGTATTCTTCAATATTTGCAAATCAATCAATGTGATACACCACATTAACAAATTAAAAGATAAAAAACCATATAGATGCAGAGAAAGCCTTTGACAAAATTCAACACCCATTTATGACAAAAACTCCCCAGAAAGCAGGCATAGAAAGAATATGCCTTAATATAATAAGTCAAGTGCTCGGGCCTGGTGGGCTGGGAAGACCCAGAGGAATCGGGTGGAGAGGGAGGTGGGATGGGGGACCAGGATGGGGAATACGTGTAACTCTATGGCTGATTCATATCAATGTATGACAAAACCCACTGAAAAATAAAAAAAAAAAATTTAAAAATTTTTTAAAAAGCCATATATGATAAACCCACAGCAAATATTACCCCAATGGCAAAAAATTGAGAGCATTTCCCCTAAAGTCAGGAACAAGACAAGGATGCCCACTATCACCACTACTATTCAACATAGTTTTGGAAATTTTAGCCACAGAAATCAGAGAGGAAAAAGAAATAAAAGGAATCCAGATTGGAAAAGAAGAAGTAAAATTCTCACTGTTTGCAGACAACATGATCCTCTACACAGAAAACCCTAAAGATGCCACCAGAAAATTACTAGAGCTAGTTGATGAATATAGTGAAGTGGCAGGATATAAAATTAACACAGAGATTTCGCTTGCATTCCTATGCACTAACAAAGAGAAAACAGAAAGAGAAATTAAGGAAACAACCCCATTCACCATTGGGACAAAAAGAATAAAATACTAGGAATGAATCTACCTAAAGAAACAAAGACCTGTATATAGAAAACTATAAAACCATGATGAAAGAAATCAAAGATGACACAAATAGATGGAGAAATATACCATGTTCATGGATTGGAAGAATCAATATAGTGAAAATGAGTATACTACCTAAAGCAATCTATAGATTCAATGCAATCCCTTTCAGGTACCAATGGCATTTTTCACAGAACTAAAACAAATAATTTCACAATTTGTATGGAAATACAAAAAAAAAACGTTGAATAGCCAAAGCAATCTTGAGAAAGAAGAATGGAACTGGAGGAATCAATCTGCCTGACTTCAGACTATGCTACAAAGCTACAGTCATCAAGACACTATGGCACTGGCATAAAGACAGAAAGATAGATCAATGGAACAAAATAGAAAGCCCAGAGATAAATCCACACAGCTATGGATTCATTATTTTTGACAGGAGAGACAAAAATATACAATGGAAAGAAGACAATCACTTTAACAAGTGATGCTGGGAAAATTGGTCAGCCACATATAAAAGAATGAAACTAGAACATTTTCTAATACCATATACAAAAGTAAACTCAAAATGGATTAAAGATCTAAATGTAAGGCCAGAAACTGTAAAACTCCTAGAGGAAAACATCAGCAAAACATTCTCTGACATAAATCACAGCAAGATCCTCTATGACCCACCTCCCAGAGTAATGGAAATAAAAGCAAAAATAAACAAATGGAACCTAATTAAACTTAAAAGCTTTTGCACAACGAAGGAAACTATAAACAATGTGAAAAGATAGCCTTCAGAATGGGATAAAATAATAGCAAATGAAGCAACTGAAAAATAATTAATCTCAAAAATACACAAGCAGTTCATGCAGCTCAATACCAGAAAAATAAATGACCCAATCAGAAAATGGGTCAAAGAACTAAACAGACATTTCTCCAAAGAAGACATACAGATGGCTAACAAACACATGAAAAGATGCTCAACATCACCCAGTATCAGAGAAATGCAAATCAAAACCACAATGCGGTACCATCTCACGCCTGTCAGAATGGCTGCTAAAAAAGTACCAACAATAAGTGCTGGAGAGGGTATGGAGAAAAGAGAACCTTCTCAAACTGTTGGTGGGAATGCAAACTAGTACAACCACTATGGAGAACAGTGTGGAGATTCCTTAACAAACTGGAAATAGAACTGCCATATGACCCAGAAATCCCACTGCTGGGCATAGACACTGAGGAAACCAGAATTGAAAGAGACATGTGTACCCCAGTGTTCATCGCAGCACTGTTTACAATAGCTAGGACATAGAAGCAACCTAGATGACCATCAGCAGACGAATGGATAAGGAAGCTGTGGTACATATACACAATGAAATATTACTCAGCTATTAAAAAGAATACATTTGAATCAGTTCTTTGAGGTATATGAAACTGGATCCTACTATACAGAGTGAAGTAAGTCAGAAAGAAAAACACCAATGCAGTATCTTAATGCATATATATGAAATTTAGAAAGACGATGATGATGACCCTATACGTGAGACAGCAAAAGAGACACAGATATAAAGAACAGACTTTTGGACTCTGAGGGAGAAGGTGAGGGTGGGATGATTTGAGGGAATAGCATTGAAACATGTATATTACCATATGTGAAATAGATGACCAGTCCAAGTTTAATTCATGAGACAGGGCAATCAAAGCCAGTGCACTGGGACAACCCAGAGGGATGGGATGGGGAGAGAGGTAGGAGGGGGGTTTGGGATGGGGGACACATGTACACCCATGGCTGATTCATATCAATGTATGGCAAAAAAATACCACAATATTGTAAAACAATTGCCTCCAATAAAATGAATTAATTAATTAAAAAAATAATAAATACCATTGATTTTTGTGTACATACCATATGAAAGCGAAAGTGAAGCCACTCAGTCGTGCCTACCAGGCTTCTCCGTCCATGGGATTTTCCAGGTAAGAATACTGGAGTGGGTTACCAATTCCTTCTCCAGGAGATCTTCCCGACCCAGGGATTGAACCCGGGTCTCCTGCATTGTAGGCACACGCTTTACCGTCTGAGTCACCAGGGAAGTCCAATACTCCTTGCTAAATTTGCTGATTAAGTCTATGTTATCTGTAAATTTTCAATGTACTTTAATATACATAATCACGTTGCTGTTACTTTTCAGTCACAGTGTCGTGTTCGACTCTTGGTGACCCTGTGGACTGTAGCCTGTCAGGCTCCTCTGTCATCCACTATCTCCCAGAGTTTGCTCAAATTCATGTCCATTAAGTTGGTGATACAATCTAACAATCTTATCCTCTGCCACGCTTTTCTCCTTTTGTCTTCAATCTTTCCCAACATCACTGGCTTCCCTGGTGGCTCAGTGGTAAAGAATATGCCTGTAGTGCAGGAGACATAGGAGGTGTGAGTTGAGTCCTTGAGTTGGGAAGATCCCCCTAGAGGAAGAAACAGCAATCCATTCCAGTATTCTTGCTGAGAAAATCTCATGGACAGAGGAGCCTGGTGGACTCCAGTCAATGGGGTCACAAAGTGTCAGACACGACTGAACATGCATGCCTTTCCCAGTCTCAGGGTCTTTTCCAGTGAGCTGGTTCTTCACATCAGGTGGCCAACATATTGGAGCTTCAGCTTCAGCATCAGTCCTTCCAGTGAATATTCAGGATTGATTTCCTTTAGGATTGACAATACATGCTGCTTAGGAGTCAGTAATTTTCTCAAAGGGAAAGTGAAACAAAGTATCTTCCCAGTGCACTTGTTTGACTTAGTCGCACAAGGTCTGACTTTCTTGGTTGACACCAATGCCTTCAGACAACTGTGGAGTTTTCTTAACTTATATTTTATGTAGCATTTATGGTTGTTCTTGATGACACAGCTGGTAGGGTAGTTTGACAGGTTGATAGATAACAAGCTACTCTATTAAAGTTGACAGTAGAAGCTCTGGTCATTCTCTTACAAAACATACTTCAAAAAGTGACCTTCAGAGGTGAATGATAGAGAAGCAATAGCTGGCAGTCTGGTTATTTTTCTCTGCTAAGTAAAAACTTAACTAGAGCAATTCATAGCAGAAACCAAATGAAAAAGAAGAAAAACTCTCTATGTGTGTCTCTGTTCCACAGGGGAGGAATGCATCTTATAAATTTTTACATTTTAATTGAATCCCTGATGTCTTCTGGCATTAGATTTAGTGGGGTCACTGAGGCTGAAATAAATATTTAGGCTACATCAATAAGGTTGCCTTGAAATGGGGGATTTCTGTATATGTTATTTTATATTCATGCTTCTCTTTCACTCAGATACATTGACCTGTTATTTGCATTTAAACTGCAAAGACCTTGGAAATGGAAGTTTTCCAATAACACAAAATGGTTCCTTAAGCTGTAGGGTTTTTTTTCATTGAGAATGGGTGGAGGTAAATTAGTTGGATAAGGTTTATTCTTTTTACACTTTGAAAAAATGGAGGTCCAGGTTACACTGACAATTTTAGAGAAAGTAATCAGCCGAATGTGACATCTTTTCCTGAACATTGATCTTCTCATTTGAAATGAAAATAATTTCTCAAGAATTAGCTTTTAGTACACAGTATCTCAACTGCCTCTTGGGCCATCTGTGGTCAAAATCTTTCCCTCCATCCACTTTATGTCCTTCATTGATCCCAGAGCCAGGCAATTTTCTCATTCAGTCACTGTGGATAACATCCACCCACAAGGTTCCTCTTGGATGTTCCCTCAGTTCTTTGACTCCTTTGGTCACCATCTAAAAGAGGTAATCAACAACGTACACCCCAAATTCTCAGGGAAATGGAACAGATATGGGAGTATATAAGCCTTTCTTATAAAAGCCAAAGTCAAAACCCTCTGACATTTGAGTGAAAAAGAAGAAAGACAAATCAGAAAAAGTACTCCAGAGTGAATAAACAGGTTTGAAGTAATTGCAGTGCTACTTACTCTTTAAACCTTTAGAGTAGAATGATACTAAAGATACTTTTGCAGCTGGTATATGAAGCAGAGTGCTAAGTAAAAATAAAGAAGCTTTCTTTAAGAGTCTACTGATTACAAATTCAAAGCACTGGAATGCTGCCACTGTGATCTGTAGCAGCTTTGGAGAAGGCTAAAAAACAAGCACACAGTAAAGAGCCACTGGCCTGGTCAAAATTTGAAATCCCCCAAATTTTATCTAATGTGTTGTGATTTAAGCACCTGGATTTTCCTTGGACATAATTACTGAAACACATGATCAACTCAGTTCAGTTCAGTCACTCAGTCGTGTCCAACTCTGCGACCCCGTGAACTTCAGCACACCAGGCTTCCCTGTCCATCACCAACTCCTGGAGTTACTCAAACTCATGTCCATCAAGTCGGCAATGCCATCCAACCATCTCATCCTCTGATGTCCCCTTCTCCTCCTGCCTTCAAATCTTTCCCAGCATCAGGGTCTATTCCAATGAGTCAGTTCTTTGCATCATGTGGTCAAATTATTGGAGCTTCAGCTTCAGCATCAGTCCTTCCAGTGAATACTCAAGGGACTGTCCAAGGGACTCTTAAGAGTCTTCTCCAACACCAAGTTCTAAAGTATCAATTCTTTGATGCTCAGCTTTCTTTATGGTCCAACTCTCACATCCATACATGAACACTGGAAAAAACATAGCTTTGATTAGGTAGACCTTTGTTGGCAAAGTAATGTCTCTGCTTTTTAACATGCTGTCTAGGTTGGTCATAGCTTTTCCTCCAAGGAGTAAGTGTCTTCTAATTTCATGGCTGCAGTCACCATCTGTAGATATTTTGGAGCCCCAAAATATAAAGTCTGTCACTGTTTCCATTGCTTCCCCATCGATTTGCCATGAAGGGATGGGACCGGATGCCATGATCTTAGTTTTCTGAATGTTGAAAACTTCCAGCAGAGGCATGGGTCGACTGTGGCCTGGTGCAGGATTGGGAGCACTGAGTGTGGTAGTGAGTACAAGACCTCCTTTTGAAGGAGGTCACCATTATCTTCATTACCTCCACAATACTTTGACCTCAGATCAAACAACAGGGAGGGAACACAGACCCGCCCATCAACAGAAAATTGGATTAAAGATTTACTGAGCATGGCTCTGACCATCAGAACAAGACCCAGTTTCCCCCTCAATCAATTTTTCCCATCAGGAAGCTTCCATAAGCCTCTTATCCTTATCTGTCAGAGGGCAGACAAAATGAAAACCACAATCACAGAAAACTAATCAAACTGATCACATAGACCGTTCAGTTCAGTTCAGTTCAGTCGCTCAGCCTTGTCCGACTCTTTGCGACCCCATGAATTGCAGCATGCCAGGCCTCCCTGTCCATCACCAACTCCAGGAGTTTACTCAAACTCATGTCCCTCAAGTCGGTGATGCCATCCAACCATCTCATCCTCTGTCGTCCCCTTCTCCTCCTGCCCCCAATCCCTCCCAGCATCAGGGTCTTTTCCAATGAGCCAACACTTCGCATGAGGTGGCCAAAGTATTGGAGTTTCAGCTTCAACATCAGTCCTTCCAATGAACACCCAGGACTGATCTCCTTTAGGATGGACTGGTTGGATCTCCTTGCAGTTCAAAAGACTCTCAAGAGTCTTCTCCAACACCACAGTTCAAAAGCATCAATTCTTTGGCGCTCAGCTTTCTTCACAGTCCAACTCTCACATCCATACATGATCACTGGAAAAACCATAGCCTTGTCTAATTCAGTGAAACCATGAGCCAAGCCATGTAGGGCCACCCAAGACAGAGGGGTCATGGTGGAACGTTCTGACAAAATGTGGTCCACTGGAGAAGGGAATAGCAAACCACTTCAGTATTCTTGCCTTGAGAATCCTATGAACAACACGAAAAGGCAAAAAAAAATAAGACAATGAAAGATGAACTCCCTAAGTTGGTATGTGCCTAATATTATGCTACTGGAGAAGAGTGGAGAAATAACTCCAGAAAGAATGAAGAGACAGAGCCACAGAAAAAACAACACCTAGTTGTGGATGTGACTGGTGATGGAAGTAAAATCCGATGATGTAAAGAACAATAGTGCATAGGAACCTGAAATATTAGGTCCATGAATCAAGGCAAATTGGAAGTGGTCAAACAGGAGATGGCAAGAGTGGACATTGACATTTTAGGAATCAATGAACTAAAATGGACTGGAATGGGTGAATTTAACTCAGATGACCATTATATCTACTACTGTGGGCAAAAATCCCTTAGAAGAAATGGAGTAGCCTTCATAGTCAACAAAAGAGTCTGAAATGCAGTACTTGGGTGCAATCTCAAAATGACAGAATGATCTCTGTACATTTCCAAGGCAAACCATTCAATATCACAATAATCCAAGTCTATGCCCCAACCAGCAATGCTGAAGAAGCTGAAGTTGAACAGTTCTATGAAGGTCTATAAGATCTTCTAGAACTAACACCCAAAAAAGATGTCCTTTTCATTAAAAGGGACTGGAATGAAAAAGTAGGAACCACATAATAAGAAGCATGAATTGAATATGATTCCCTCTTCTATGGAAGAAATTTAGCATGAGTTTCTGATTTTGCAGTTCACATAAGATCTTGTTGATAAAAACTCAAATATCTAACCCCTCACCTCATCTCCATCTACTGAATCAAGTCTTTCGGGGAGGAACACAAGCATTTGAGGTTCAGCAAATATCACAAGTAATTTTTATTCATGATACCATTTGAGAAGCACTGATATAGAGTAACCCTTAATTAAACTTTTAGTCCAACTGCCTTGGGAAGTTCAATTTTTCTAAGAAAACCAGTCTAGAAAATACCTTTAAAAATTCTACATGATATTCAGTTACATATTGATTTTTTTGAGTGTGTTTTCACTCAAATTCTTGCCCTTTAAATAGAGTGAGTATGGAGTAATTAAAAGCTGTGCTGTTGTTCAATTGCTAAGTCATCTCTGACTCTTTGTGACCTCATAAACTGCAGCACACCAGGCTTCCCTGTCCTTCACCATCTCCTGGAGTTTGCTCAAACTTATGTCCATTGAGTCAGTGATGCCATCCAATCATCTCATCCTCTGTTCCCCGCTTCTCCTTCTGCCCTCAATCTTGCCCAGTATCAAGGTCTTTTCCAATGAGCTGGCTCTTCGAATTAGGTGGCCAAAGCATGGGAGCTTCAGCTTCTGCATCAATCATTACAATGAATATTCAGAGTTGATTTCCTTTATGATTGACTGGTTTGATCTCCTTGCTGTCCAAGGGACTCTTAAGAGTCTTCTCCAGCACTACCAATTTCATTCCTAGCAGGATTAAATTTCTATTTCTGTTTGCTGACCAACTCAAGTGTTTGTGGAGAAGTTGTCATCAGATTGATGGTGCTTTTTAAAAACTTCTTTAACATATAAAGAGAAATATGTGGGAGGTTAAGCTTAGTCAGATTTAACAGCATACTACTGGAGACTGCTGTATTTCCTACTTTAACATACCAAGGACACAAGGAGTAGGCAGCCATCTGTAAGCCAGAAAGAGTTCATCTCTGCTATTCAAACCACCCAATCTAAGGTATTTTGTCATGGCAGCCTGGTCACACTAAGTTCCCCAATTCTCTAAACCTCAACCAGAAAGATGATCCATAATTGTACAGAAACTCTATTGACCAGAAACAGGAAGTGAGAAGATTTCCATCATGATGAGGCAAAAACTTCCTGGGCAGAGCTGGCTGGAAGTTTAAGCACATCTGAGAGAAAGTGTCTGGGAAGACACTCCTAGCCAGACGGGACTAGGGAAGACTCATAAACCACAATGCATCATGAAGAACCAGCAGAAATGTTCCCTCACCCATGTTTCATTTTATTTGGTTTTCCAGCCTACAAAAATAGTTACAACTCCCAGCTCTATTAGTCATTCTGATTCTGCTTTATGAATAGCTTTTCACATTTTTTTCTCTATATTTCTGTCAATTCTGTATTAGGAGTAGCCAGTACTCTGATATGTCAGTTGAAAGCATTTTCTCTCCATTTTTCCTTAATATTATATATGTTATTTATGGCTCTGCACTTTTAAAGGATGCATTAGGGGGCTGACAGTTGTTCCTCTATAGCTTTTAACTTTCTCAATGAATAGGGTTATCTCTGTGCTAAAGCTATACAAATATTTCCCTAAATTCGATGCTAATGCTTTATAGTCTTGTCTTTTATGTTGAGATCCTACTGGGATTTATAGGATTCTAACTTTATTTTCTTCCAAATGAAAAGCCAGTTTTCTGAATATGAGTAATTGAAGAGCTTTCTTTCTCCATTGATTTGTGACATAACCTTTAACAACTATTGTTTCCATATACATTTGGATCTCTCTCTGGAGTGACCTATTAATTTATTATTCTGTTGGTACCATACGTTTTTTTGTGGCCTAGAGCCTTACTCAGCAACTAGAGAAGCCACCGCATTGAGAAGCCTGAGCACAACTAGAAAGTGGCCCCCACTCACAGCAACTAGGGAAAGCTCAAATGCAATGACAAAGACCCAGCACTGCCAAAAATAAATAAATAAAATTATTTAAAATTTTTTTCTGTTTATATATTTTACTTTCTATCTTTTTCATCATCGAGAAATGATACTGAAATTTTATTAAAGGCTATTCTGATAAAATGTTTTAATAATTTAATATTTTCCAATAGTTTGCTAATATGAGGATGATACTGATAAAACTAACAGTTGACTATCTGAAATATTAGCTTTATGGTCCATTTTTAACATTCTGTTTGAGTTTGTTTGCAAATATTTATTTAGAAATTTCCCACATTTGTAAATAAAATAGGCCTACAATTTCCATTTCTTAATATCTTATTTTTATTAGATTTTGCTATAGGGACTATTTGTACCTTGAGAAGTAAATAAAGGCTGGCTTAAAACCATGTTTTAAAATCTTTTTTTTTTTTAATTTATTTATTGGTATGCTCTGAGATCAGATCTTAAGAGCCCATGGTGGCCATGTTCAAACTGTTTAAAGTCTAGGATTAGCAGAGGAATTAGATACCTGGAGTCTCTTTTCTTCATCTCCTTTATACAGCACCATTCTAATACAAGGCCTGCTTTGCCACTAATTCCTGATTACGCTACCAACTCTACAAACTACCAACTTATATTATTATTCTACTTTTTCCAGTATTACATTGCTGGATTGTACTACATTATTTTTCACATATGTGTATCATCTTCCCAAAGAGATTACTGTCAGTATAATTGTATTCATGAGGCACGATTGCTTGCAAAATACTGTCACCATATGTTCTGTAAATGCTTTGCTGAATTGAAAAAAAAAAGTAATTATACAGAAAAATGTGCTTGCTATTCTATTAATATCAAACCATCTTTTTGAGCAGTATTTCATTTTAATTCTTCCAATATAATTTTTCAAATGTATCTAGTGACATTTATTACATTATTTTGTAATTGAAGGTATGTGTGTCTCTTTCTCAAATTCAAGTATGAAGCCCAAGATTTGTTTATCTTTCTGTCCTCCACCCTCAGCACAGCATCTGATACATAATGGGTGCACAATCAATGATAATTATGTGAATTAATAAATTATGTCTACATCTCACTGTAGTCAGTTCGTTCATCAAGCTATAATCAATTCATTAATCAGTTGAAAGAGCCGCTGTGTGTGAATAAGTGGAAATCATTTACTTGAAATAATGACTCTGCAACTGATGGTATTAGCCCTGCACCCAAGACTCATCCAGAAACTGTTCAAGTTTAGCACCAAATCCCTCTCTCAGTAAAGCAAACATTATCCAACTCAAAATAGCATTCATGGAAACATTCTAGTAAGATTAAGTTTGCTGACTTCTCATAAAAATGTATTTGAATATAAAGGAATTAGGAATGTTTGATGTTATCTTAGAACCTCCTTGAAGAGTATTTTTCTGCATTTATCAATAGATATGCCGACTAGCCAGGGCTTCCCTGGTGGTTCTGATGCTAAGAATCTGCCTGCAGTTAAGGAGACCTAGGTTGGATCCATGGGTAAGGAAGAGCCCCTGGAGAAGAGAATGCTACCCACTCCAGTATTCTTGCCTGGGAAACCCCATGGAGAGAGAAGCCTGATGAGCTACAGTCGATGGGGTCACAGAGAATTGGACACTACTGAAGCGACTTGGCATGCACACACTCGTGCAGACTATCACTTGAAGTGTGCTTTCTTGGCAAAATGAAGCAAGTTTAAAAGACATATAGTAATGCAGACACACTGACTGTGTCCAACTGGAGAATTTATCAAATAATTAGTTTTCAAACATTAAGTGGTAGAGTCTGCTATGACAGTTTTGTCATAGCAAACGTTAATTCTAATGGCAAACCTGGGGCCTCTTTTTTCAAAAGTGTAATTATTAAAAATAAAATTGTAGCTCATTTGTAAGGGAGATCCCAAATTTGAGGTTCTGTATAGGGTTCCTCACAAGATGTGAATAAAGCATTAGTAGGAGCTAAAGAAAAAAATCAAAAAACACAGAAGCATAGTTTTTATCTTTCTTCTAAACAAGAGTTAAGCAAGCAGGGTAAAATTGGCAGATTTTTAAAAAATGACTGTTTTTCTGTCATTAATATACAAACAAGGACAAGTGACAAGAAGACACACAATAAGGGGAATATTTTTTGAGAAAACACAAAGAGAAGGAGTGAAACAAGTATGCAGGGGTCGTTTTGCCCACTGCATACCTGAGCATCACAGAGGGGCCTGAAAGAGTTAACCTTTGAGCACATGGTCTGGAGCTTTTAGCAGCATCACTAGGAAAGCTGTGGTCTACCCCACACACTACGTGACCAGGGACTAGGACACGCTGGAAATACAGAGTGGTAGAACCTTGGCTCCAGACCTGTCCTGAAAGCTCAGCATTTAAATCTGAACAGTGACCACCCCTCTTCGGTCTTGGCATGAATAAGGGCTCAGCACAAGTCTTTGGAGCATGGCTGTGTGACACACAAGAATCAGTGCAACAGCGCTCACAGTTTGGGGAACAACTGTCAAGGGTGATGCTGTGTTCCATTGCTGAGTCATGTCTGACTCTCTGTGACCCCATGAACTGCAGCACACCAGCCTTCCCTGTCCTTCACTGTCTCCCGGAGTTTGTTCAAACTCATGTCCATTGAGTTGGTGATGCTCATCCTCTGTTGCCCTCTTCTTTTGCCTTCAATCTTTCCCATCATCAGGGGTCTTTTCCAATGAGTCAGCACTTTGCATCTAGTGACCAAAGTATGGGAGCTTCAGCTTCATCTTGAGGACAGAGGTCCAAACTTGAGATTGTCCAGGATTAATCGCCTAGGCACATAGCCAGCTTCACTGATACTTGCAGAAAACCTCTTCTGAAATGTTAGACCATAGACAAGCAGACTCAGAGCATTCAAACTTGACTCTCAACTTTAAATTTGATATCTGTAGTTCAAATTTCTTGCTTGCAATTTTTTTTTCTTCTCTTTGTAATTTACTTAGATTCCTTTGGGGCCTATGTGTGTTTGCCTTGTTAAAATTAAATGGCATTTGAAAAAGAAATTAATTCTCCAGTTTCAGCACATAAACTGGATGGATGTATTATGTGTGGTCATCCTTAATAATTATGCTATTATAATTCATAGCCTTATTTATTTTTTGACTGCTTAATCTTTATGAAATGAAAAATTAAATATTCTAACTACTACATTTTCTTGGCGAAGTCCTTTGTATACTTTCTACTTTTAAATGCTTTGTCATTTAATAAGAAGTGAACATTAGCTCTTCATTTGGGTTTGTTTGCACATATTATTTTAAGCATTCTTGTTTCAAATTAGTAATTTGGATCTTTAAAAGCCATTTTAAGATTCTATTTTCTAGATGCTTTATTTACATTTTTAGTATAATAGTTTGACTTTAACTCTGTAAATTTATTTTATGGTATAAATTCTTGATTGTATAACTTCTATGTTCTTATTATAGTTGCAGTATCTTCAATGTGCTCTTTTGTTTTGTTTTGTTTCGTGTAGTTCTGTGTGTGGTTTTTCATTATGATAATTTGGAAGGCTTATAATTACTTTTGCTCCTATTTATATATATTTTTTAATAGTGGCACTGCATGAATTGATTCTTTTCAGTAATTAAAAAGTAACTTTAAATAATTTACTTAAATCTCTCTGTGATGATTTATTAAATTAGAAAGCATTTATGTCCTCCCAACTACAAAAATGAGGATGTGAGGGCATTTTGGGGGGCTTCCTATGTGGCTCGGGGTAAAGAATCCGCCATCCAAAGCAGGAGATGCAGAACATGCAGGTTTGAATGGCAACCCACTCCAATATTCTTGCCTGGAAAATCCCATGGACAAGATTCTGGAGGACTACAGTCCATGGGGTCAAAAAAAGTTGGACATGACTGAGTGACTGAGCATGCACACACGAGGGCATTTTTATTCCCAAGGAAATGGCAACCCCCACTCCAGTATTCTTGCCTGGAAAATCCCATGGATAGAGGAACCTTGTAGGCTACAGTCCATGGGGTCCCAAAGAGTCAGACACGACTGAGCAACTTCACTTTCAGTTTCTTTCACAAGCAAAAAATACTACTGATTCTCCTAGAAGTTTTCTTCATATAACATGGAATATAATATCATCTTATATCATGTAATTATAAGCTCCACAATTCCTTGGCCTTCTTCTATTAGTGCACCATTCTCTCGGAAATGACCACTGCTGTGGAAAAGCCGGTGATCTGCAAGGTTTAGACCACAGAAATGGCTTTTTTCCAATCATGACATCCACAACAACCTGTGTGATGTTGAAGTTCACTAATGTTCCGAGAATATACTATATTCTCTGCAGTTTTTCCAGGAATAGGTTTCGATGAACAGATTTAGTTCTGTATTTTAGAAACTTCTCCCTCAAATAATAGCAAATGAAGAAACAGACAAAGGATTAATCTCAAAAATATACAAGCAACTCCTGAAGCTCAATTCCAGAAAAATAAATAACCCAACCAAAAAATGGGCCAAAGAACTAAACAGACATTTCTCCAAAGAAGACATACAGATGGCTAACAAACACATGAAAAGATGCTCAACATCACTCATTATCAGAGAAATGCAAATCAAAACCACAATGAGGTACCATTACATGCCAGTCAGGATGGCTGCTATCCAAAAGTCTACAAGCAATAAATGCTGGAGAGGGTGTGGAGAAAAGGGAACCCTCTTACACTGTTGGTAGGAATGCAAACTAGTACAGCCACTATGGCAAACAGTGTGGAGATTTCTTAAAAAAAACTGGAAATAGAACTGCCATATGACCCAGCAATCCCACTTCTGGGCATACACACTGAGGAAACCAGATCTGAAAGAGACACATGCACCCCAATGTTCATCACAGCACTGTTTATAATAGCCGGGACATGGAAGCAACCTAGATGCCCATCAGCAGATGAATGGATAAGGAAGCTGTGGTACATATACACCATGGAATATTACTCAGCCATTAAAAAGAATTCATTTGAATCAGTTCTAATGAGATGGACGAAACTGGAGCCCATTATACAGAGTGAAGTAAGCCAGAAAGATAAAGAACATTACAGCATACTAACACATATATATGGAATTTAGAAAGATGGTAACGATAACCCTATATGCAAAACAGAAAAAGAGACACAGAAGTACAGAACACTTTTGAACTCTGTGGGAGAAGGTGAGGGTGGGATGTTTTGAAAAAACAGCATGTATATTATCTATGGTGAAACAGATTACCAGCCCAGGCTGGATGCATGAGGCAAGTGCTCGGGCCTGGTGCACTGGGAGGACCCAGAGGAATCGGGTGGAGAGGGAGGTGGGAGGGGGGATCGGGATGGGGAATACGTGTAACTCCATGGCTGATTCATATCAATGTATGACAAAACCCACTGAAATGTTGTGAAGTAATTAGCCTCCAACTAAAAAAATAAATAAATAAATAAATAAATAAAAGAAAAAAAGAAACTTCTCCCTCAATTATATTGCTCAGTGTTTTTTGGTTATATTCTCCTTTCTTATTTTCAGGAATACTATTCTTTTTATGGGAGTCTCTGTTTTCTGTGTTTCATCTTTTCTCTGAGCACTTTTTTCTTTTGCTCTTTTCCATCTTCTTTTATGTATCACTTTAAGTCTCTCTTCTGTGTTTCTCACTCTGCTTTCAACAATGCCCTAGGTTTTCCTTTTCCTCTTTGATCATAGCTTTTGTTTCTGTGATAGTTTTACTGCTAAATTCCAGTTCTTCCTTAAAGTCTGCCAGCTTACTTTTCAACTCTTGACATGTGCTTTTCTTATTTTACCTTTAGCTTATACCTTACCTTTAATGGATTGTTTTTACAGTTGCTGTTTCTTTAAAAAATTTTTATAATGTAGAGAAAGTATTTTTCCTGAATGTATTTCTGTGTCCTGGAGTAATTCTTCTAATGTACATTCTTTATCTATTTTTCATTCCTTTATGCTCCTTCCTAATTATTTTTTCCAGATTACATCTATGCAGAGCTTTCATATGGATCATTTGTACTTCTCATTTAAAAAAATTTTTTTTCAGATTTTTTTTTTTAATGTGGGCCATTTTTTAAGTCTTTATTGAATTTGTTACAACATTGCTTCTGTTTTATGTTTTGAATCTTGGCTCCAAAGAATGTGAGATCCACAACCAGGGATCGAATGTGCACCCCTGCAATGGAACTCAAACTCTTAACCACTGGACCGCCAGGGCAGTCATCTTACTTCTCATTTTTACACTAAGACCACCCTTTCTGGGCTTGTTATTTATTCAAGCCTGGGGTAGGGGATTTGAGTGGAGGGGAGATTTGAGCTAAAATCTCATTGGAGAGAATCTGAAAAAATTTTTTTTTTTTTTTATGCCTGGAGACACCCCATCTGCCACATCCTCTGGCTGACTGTGTCTCTCTTCAAGGGCATCACATGTCCCATTTTGGGGTAAGCATGTCACTCAGGGAAGTTTAAGCAGCCCCAATGATGTAGAGATCTGTACCGGCAGCAAACGTAAGCAGTTCTTCCTCCATCCCACATCATCTCCATGCTGCCTGTTACAAGAAGGTTGGTCTCCAGAAAATTGAGAATATATACCCTTTCTCCCATCCCTCCTTCAGAACAGCCCCCTCTGCTTCTCTGCCCTCTGGAACTTTGCCTCCTCCACCCCTATGCACCAAGGATGCACCTAGCTTTTCCTGCAGCCTGTCTGCCTTCTCCAAATGGTAGTTAAAAACCTGAACTGTATGTACTGGCTCTCGGTATTTCCTCTCCATTTGTCCAAGTTTCCCCACATTTGGCTCTATTCTTCTAAAGCTGTACTTTGGAGTTTCAGCCAATTCCTGACCTCATTGAAGATGTGAGTTTTGCAGTTCTTGTTCTCTTGTTGATAACTCTGAATTTCAGAAAAAGGAATAGAGGAGAAAACATGCTATTTCTTACCAGAAACATTACAGTTTTGTTTTGCTTTTTAGGTAATAAATCATTGTCATTATGATCAACTTCACTCCTAATCTCTGGGAGGGTATTTGAGAACTTGGTTGCTTAGCAACCAGAGCTGCTTCTTTCAACATCTTGCCCCGACCTGATCCCTATGTGCCTGGTTCACCCTGTGTGGTACTTGATTGAGTCACTTGGAAGTCACTCTAACTACCCATGGCTTCCAAAGGGCACAGCTAGTCAAGAAGAGATCCAAGGGGGACTTACTGAATAGAAGGAGAAAAATACACTGACATAGATGGTAGAAATAAAATGAATTTTTAATAAGCTAAGGAAATGTACACAGGTCAACAAGACCTTAGGACAGAGAGAAAATAAGATGGAAACAGAAGAATATATACAATTTTTTCTGCCACAAAGATAAGGTGATCCACCTGAAAATATGTAAAGTTATTTTCAAATATCTTTTGATATTGATTCCTAACATAATTCCACAGTGTTAAGACAACAGGCTCTGTATGATTTCAATACCTTTAAACCCTGAAATTTTTGCACCTTGCTTTATGCCCTGGTGGCTCAGACAGTAAACCATCTGCCTATAATGTAGGTTGTATGATGTATAATGAACCCAGGTTCAATTCATGGGTTGGGGAGATCCCCTGGAGAAGGAAATATCACCCATTCCAGTACTCTTGCCTGAAAAATCCCATGGATGGAGAAGCCTGGCAGGCCACAATCCATAGGGTCACAAAGAGTCGGACACAACTGAGCAACGTCACTTTCTTTATGCCCCTGGATATGTTCCAGTGTCTCCCGGTTTATAGTCTGTGGGAACTTGAATAGAATTTGTACCCTGCTATTGTGTGAAAATTGTATAAATCTTAATTATGTTTAATTGGTTCATGGTGCTACTATAGCCTTCTACTTTTCTAATCATTCCATTAATTGAAACTCCAACTAAAAATCTTAATTTATCTAATTAAAAATTGTAATATATAGTGGAACTATATGTAGCTTTGTTCTGTATTTTCCAAGACCCCCATAACTGTGTTATCATACTTTTATAATTTAAAAAGATAGTAAGATGACCCAAGGACAAATTTGAAGGTCTCACCAGATAAAGCAACATGTCCAGGTGAGAATGAATTAAGTGCTCCCAAACAGACTTGGTTGCCTTAACAGCATGACTTTTCAAATGCTAAATATTAAAAAGAGAAAATTGACATGTACACTAGGTAGATAATAAATTGGAGGCAAGACATCCACAGTCTAGCCAAGTCAAAGATGATGCCCTGGGAAGGATGAGCCGTGTTTAAATGGATGGAGTTGAGTCTGTACATGCAGGTGCATCAGGACACCAAGACTGTGCAGCTGCCTCGGGTTAGAGCAAAGATGAAAGCTGTGGTCCAGAGGGTTCTCTGTCCTTTTAGAAAATATCAACTTGCTCCATGGAGAAAGAAGGAGTGGAACAGGACATCACGGAAAACATTTATGCCCCCGAAGAAGCTAATACTAGCCCAGAATGGCAATGAGTGCATTTGGAAGAGAAAATTATATTTTAGAAATGCAAAATCATTTTATATTTTATTGAATACAGTACATGACATGTTTTACAAATAAAAATGCTTGATTCTCAAGAATCAGATAATTTCTACACAAGACATGCCAAAACTAAGAGATGTCATTTTTTTCCAAGTTAGTAAACTTTTTTGAGATCTAAAATCTATAAAATAAAACTCAACTAATAAGGCATATGGGAGGTAAAAAAACAATAAATAGTGATATTCAAATGAAAATATTTACTGAAAATAAACAAATAAATACATCCTTAACCCAATTATATGAAAAACTACTTTTCACATGTGGGATTTTAATATTAGCAATTTTCTAAACAGTAATAATCCTGATGAATCATTAGGCATGAAGTATACATTAAGTCCTCAATATCTGGTAGGGTAGGCATTATAAATCAAATTTCAATTGTTTATTGTTAATTTTTACAGAATTATAGGGTCTTCCTGGAGCTTCCCTGGTGGTTCAGCGATAATCTGCCTGCCAATGCAGGAGATGCAGCTGGAGATACAAGAGATGCAGGTTCAATCGCTTGGTCAGGAAGATCCCCTGGATAAGGAAGTGGCAACCTATTCCAGTATCTTGCCTGGGAAATCCCATGGACAGAGGAGTCTGGCAGGCTACAGTCCATGGGGATGCAAAGAATCAGACATGACTGAGCACACACGCATACACAAGCTCTACTCATGAAAAGCTAAATTTTAGAATCAGAAAATTTAACACCTTGAAGGTGAAGATATGCTTTTCAAGATATGCTTTTTAAAAAGTATTTGTTTTTATTTATTTGGATGTGCCAGGTCTTAGTTGCAGCATACGGGATCTAGTTCCCTGACCAGGGATCCAACCTTGACCCTTCTGCATTGGGAGCTTGAAGTCTCAGCTACTGGACCACCAGAGAAGTCCCGAGATACACTTTTAAAACAAACAAGAATACCAAATGCAGAATACTTAAGTGGGAAAATATGTTGTTGTTGTTCAGTCATTAGGTTGTGGGACTCTTTGGGACTCCATGGACTGTAGCACGCCAGGATCTCCTGTCTTTCAGTATCTCCCGGAGTTAGCTCAAATTCATGTCTATTGAATCAATGATCTTATCTAACCATCTCATCCTCTGTCACCCACTTTCCTCCTGCCCTCAATCTTTCCCAGCATCAGGGTTTTTTCCAATGAGTCAGCTCTTCACATCAGGTGGTCAAAGTATTGGAGCTTCAGCATCAATCCTTCCAGTGAATATTCAGGGTTGATTTCTTTTAGGATTGATTGGAAAAATAAAGTGGTTCATAAACTGTGTCCATATAGGGTATAAAACCACCACCACCAATGCAGACAAAGCCACAAGGGCTGAAAGATGAAGCAGAATAGACTACTTTCTCCAACTAAGGCTTCGGCAACGGCAGTTAAGCCCCACTCATATTCGAGAGAGATTTACATGCTATTTTTGCTCTGCCAAAAAAATCATAACAGGTCTTCTGTGCTGGATGTAAATGAAAGTACTGGACCTTTGCCACATGCAAGGATAAATTACTTTGAAGCTGTACTCAGAGATGTTATCTGAAAGCTAATGTCCCGATTAATGGAACTAGAAAATAATAATACCATCAAATATGTGTGTGCATGCTAAGTCGCTTCAGTCATGTCCAACTCTTTGCAGCCCCATGGACTGTAGCCAGCCAGGCTTCTCTGTCCATGCGAGTCTTCAGGCAAGAATACTGGAGTGGGTTGCCATGCCCTCCTCCAGGGAATCTTCCAGACCCAGAGATCAAACTTGTGTCTCATGTCTTCTGCATTGGCCAGAGAGTTCTTTACCACTAGCGCCACCTGGGAAGCCCAAATAATAACACCATCAAATACAGTTGCTCACATTTTATGATATAGTTGCCCCTATATTGTCTCAGACTACTATACTTCACAATTTCTGTAGAAAAGGATGTTAAAAAAAAGTGGAAAAAAATTTCAAACCACGTTGCATTCGATGCTAAGATATTTGAGATTTCTCTAGGAAACCTCTGAAACAATAATCTGTATTATCTTCAGAATCTGTACTGGGTCCAATACTAACAATCAAAACTGTAGACATAAAAAATAAATCCACAATTGTTCATGTCTTTAACAGTTTTGAAATTATGCTGCCTTCTCTGGGAGTTTGGATATGGGATTTCTACATGATTATTTTGTGTAGAAATAATCAAAATAATGATTTTGGGCCCTATGTTAGAGGGTGAATGGAGCATCTTCCCTGTAAACTAAATCCACCCAAATGGTATATTTCTGTTATTCTAAGCAATTTTCTTCATCTGGGGCACATTAGAGAAAAGTGAACTTATTTAGGGCATCATTGCCTCAGGGTTTTTTTTTTCCAGGAGAAATATTCAACTTACTGTAAAAATCTATTTCCACATATAACTTTGGAATCCTACAATACTTACAGAAGTCTGATTCCCAAACACTTTTAAAAAATAAGACAGTAGGAGACAATCTCCTTCTTTAATTTTTTTTTCAGGAATAATTTCATTCAAAAGGCACAGGTGAATAATTGAATCTCAACCCTTTGGTCTTTGTAAAGAAAAAAGATTTCTTCCTCATCCACTTTTCAAGGTAATCAACTGGAGTTACACAGAATAAACAAATGGGAAGAAATACAGCCATTGTCCAATTTTAGAAAACAGCTGCAATTAATTTCATCTGTGACAAAGGATAAAGTGGGAGTATTTCATAAAGGGAAAAAAATGGAATTGAACTCACAATCAGAGAAAATTGATCAGTCAGATGACTGCAAATATCTCCTAACACAAAGACTGAAACGTCTTATTGAAAAGTCAAGCGTGAGGTCAAGGTTTCTTTAAGAGCAGTTTTAACTTCCATACAGGCAAAATTCTCAGATCATGTGGACATGAGGCAAGAAGACACACATACCCTGTGACCCGACCCGAGACACTGGACGTGTTCTTCATACAAGTGGTGCTCTAGCTCCACCCCCTCCGCCTGGTGGAGTTTTCGACAGTCTGTTTATGCCCTGGGTACCTTTAGCTCAGCCTGCAAAGGGAGGGTGAGGAGGACAGAGAACTACACACGTGCCGAGCACACTCCTGGGCTATCTCCAGCTTTCTAGACTGGACTTGAAGTTTTAAAAAGAACGGATAGAAATGTGTGTTTATTGAGTGGATACCCAACATGGAGCCAAGCACTCTTCTGGTCATAGCTGACTTAATCTTCTCAAAAATCCAGTGTCCTGGAATCATCCTCAATCTTCTACTTCTGAGGCATAAACATTTCCCAAAGATCGCACAATTATGGATAAATAAAATCAAACTCCAAAAGCTTGCTGTCTTTATCCAGAGGATGAAGTCAGAGAAAGTGGCAAACAGACATGTGGAATCAATTTTATGTGTCCCAGCATCAAATGAAAAATAACAAAGCTTTCTACAAATCAGAGATCTTAGGAAGGAAATCCTGGGACAGAGGGACCAATATTCCATCCATTTGCTGTTCACACAATTTTTTTTTAACTTTTATTTATTTATTTGGTTGCTGGGTCTTGGTTGCTGCACATAGGATCTTTAGTTTTGGCGTGTGAGATCTAGTTCCCTGACCAGAGATTGAACCCAGGTCCCCTACATTGGGAGCCCAGAGTCTTAGCCACTGGACTGCCAGGGAAGTCACTGGAAATTTTACACAATTTAAAGCCTAGAAAAGCCATTTCTCTCTCTTCCCCTCCTTTACTCACCCTCATCATCTCTCTCTCTCTCACACACACACACACATGCACACAGTTCTCCACTCTTGCACCCTATGACCATCATCCTGAGTAAGGGACTTTTATCTCAGTGGGGTTGGAAGCACTTTCCATTTCATGGGTGGGTGTAATGAAATGTCCCAAGTTCCATTTTTATAGAAAGACCAGGAAGCTTGCTCAATCATATATCTCTTCTGACTTCATTTTCTTTTCAATCAGTGTGCTATAGAAGCAGAATCAGTTTAATCTTCAGGTAAAAGCTCATTTATCTGCCAGAGACCTACTGGGAGTGTTGGCAGTAAATAATATAAAAATCACTTAACAGATCTTCAAGCGGCTGTTTGTGTAATATGCTTACTAGGCTGCTAACCATTCAAACTGCTGAAATTGGCTTTCTGGTAGGGAAAAGCAAAATCAGACCCCAGGACTTTCTTTAAAAATCATTAATTTCTTTTCACCTTCTTTCCAGATTAGTTTCAGGCTGGAGTTTTCATGACTTAAACAATATTGCACCAGCCACTGTGCATTTTCTCAGAAAAAGAGAGTCTTACTGGGTTTGCAAGTGAAAGAAAGAATCCCACGTCTCTTACTTTAAATCAAAAGTTAGAAATGATTAAACTTAGTGAAGAAGGCATATTCAAACTGAGACAGGTTTAACTTGGACTCTTGTGCCAAACAGTTAACTAAAATATGAAGGTAAAGATAACATTCCTGAAGGAAATTTAAAGTACTATGCCAATAAACACAGGAATGATAAGAAAGTGAACCTGCCTTTTTGTTGATATAAAGAAAATTTTAGTGGTCTGGATAGAAAATCAAACCAGACACAACATTCCCTTAAGCCAAAGCCTCATCCAGAGCAAGGCTCCAACTCTAATCAAGTCTATAAAGCCCAAAAGAGGGGAGGAAGATACAGAAAAAAATAAAAAATTAAAGATAACAGAGATTGCCTTATGATGTTTAAGGAAAGAAACCATCTCTATAGCATAAAAATGCCATGTGAAGCAACAAGTTCTGATGTAGAAACTTCAGCAAGTGATCCAGAAGATCTAGCTCAGATAACCATGAGCATGGTTACACTAAACAGCAGGTTTTCAAGTGTAGAAGAAAGAGTTTTATATTGAAAGATGCCATCTCGGACTTTTCTAGCTGAAGGGGAAAAGTCACTGTCTGGCTTCAAGGTTGATTCTCTTTTCAGAGGCTAATGTGACTTTAAGTTGAAGCCAGTATCATTTACTATTTTGAAAATCTTAGAGTCCCTATGAATTATGCTGAATTTCCTCTGCCTGGGCTCTAGGAATGGAACAGCAAAGCCTGGATGACAGCACGTGCGTTGACAACATGGCCACTGAATATCTTAAGCCCACTGTTAAGACCTACTGCTCAGAAAAAAAAAAAAAAAAAAAAAAAGATCTCTTTCAAAATATTACTGTTTATTGATAATGTTCACTGTTTCTTATTTTAAGAAGTTGCCACAGCCACCCCAGCCTCAGCAACCACCACCTTGTTCCATCAGCAGCTGTCCACATCAAAGCAAACCCTCCACTAGCAAAATATGATTCACAAAAGGCTCAGATAACAGTTACCATTTTTCAGCATTATTTTTAATTAAGCTAAGTACATTGGCTTTTTAGACATAATTCTATGGCACACTTAATAGGCTACAGTATAGTGTAGACTTTTATATGTGTTATGAAAACAAACATTTGTGTGACTTGATTTATCGTGATATATTTGCTTCAAATTGTATTGATGGATACATGGATGGAACCATGCTGTCTCCCAAGTGTGCTTGCACCAACTTGTGATCTTGTTGGTTCTCACTATTTAACATTTAGTTCTTCCTTCTACTTTATTTGAGTTTATTAGATTATTTTCTCTTCCTTTTCCTCTTATATAAAATTCAAGCCTAGGGAATTCTCTGGTGTCCACTAGTCGGGACTCAGTACCACAAGGGGCTCAGGTTTGATCCTTGGTTGGGGAACCAAGAACTGCAAGCTTCAAGACACAGACAAAAAATAAAATAAATTTCCCTTTAAAGATAAATTCTCTTCATTTTGCACCTCTATGAAGTATCATCTTTATGGTTCAGTTTGCAGTTTTTAACTTCATTTTTGGTTTCTTCTTTCAATTGCAATTATATAGATTTACGTTTTTGAATTTCAAAATGACCTTTTAGTCCTTGATTAATAATTAAAATTTCTCCATAGTAAAACACCACAAGGTATGGCACTGATTTAAAAAAAATTCTTTGTGATTTGCTCCACAGACTCATTATATTGTCATTTTTATTAAATGTTTTTGTGCTCTTGACAGGGTGCATAGTCTCATATTGTAAGGCTCATGGTACTATATGTACAAAAACTGTGTATTGTATTGTTCCAATAATCCACACCTCTAGCATATCGATAGCCATCAGTGAGCATTCTGGCCTGTTATTTCCTGGAGTAGCTTTCTCAAAAATGAAACTCATTCCCCTCCACAGTGAAAAACGCAGTGAAGCGGGTAGAAAAAACCAAAAACCCTAAACCTCAATCTTTTCCGTAGTGCTAAAGACACAAAATCTGGAGAAAACGATGTCTATCAACATCATCATTATTGAATTATGTTTATAAATCCAAAGGCAAAGACAAACTGGAATAGAGCTGGAGTAGGAGGTGTGGGGGCAAAGAAAGGTTCAGAACATTCAAGATGACTAGTGTTATTGACAAACGATGAGAAATGATAAGAAAGGGTTCCCTGCTTCTTTGGGCTAAAGAATTCCTGAGATGTGAGCAGTGGCTGCTGGTACAGATATGAAACTATTAATTCAAAGTGTACAGTAACTTCTCCTCTAAAAAGGAAACAATTTATTTTCCCCCTTCTCTAGCAGGTTAACAATAGCTTATGCATGCACGCTCAGTTGTGTCCTACTCTTTGCAATCCCATGGACTGTAGCTCACCAGGCTCTTCTGTCCATGGAATTTCCCAGGCAAGACTACTGGAGTGGGTTGCCCAAACAATAACTGACACTGACATATAAATGTCCCAAAAAGGGACTTTATACCATTTAGGGCAAGGTAACTTTTATAGGCATTTCATTAAAAAAAAAAAAAAAAAAAAAAAAACCTGACCTAGAATCTTTGTCTTTTATTAACTAAGTGAAATTCAGTTAGTCGTGTCCAACTCTTTGAGACCCCATGGACTATACAGTCCATGGAATTCTCCAGACCAGAATACTGGAGTAGGTAGCCATTCCCTTCTCCAGGATCATTAACTAAAGCTCTGAATAAAAGTAAATCTCAGAGTTCATAGGCTACTTGGCTAACTCTGGGCTATATGATTTCCCCTCCTTTAGGCGTTTGTATATATTATCCCTTTTATGGGCTACAACCCATAGGGTCTCAAAGAGTCGGACATGAGTAAGTGACTGAGCACACACACATAAATAACTGTAATTTTACTTAGAGTCTTAGCATCTAACCATAACTCAGACATGGATTAAATTTCAAGCTATGCATTTCAAGAAAAACATATTACCATCATAATTGTCTTCCAACACTTAAAATATTTTCCTTATTTGCTTTTTGAGTTTAAATAGATCAGTTGCAGGAGAAGTGTGCCTGAGAATTAAATTATTAGACTGGGAAACTTGGTCATTGTAATTAAAATGCCTAAAAGATAACCTGGGTGCTCCTATAAAGACTGTAGAAGAGAAATGGGAGCCTTTAAACTGAGTTCCCATTTTCTGCCCTTATCATTCAGCCACAAGTTTCCTGAGATGTCCACAATTCATCACTAATGCAAGTAAGTAAACAATGACATGTACAGAGCAGGAAGGTGAGTGTGAATGCAGCAGTTAATTAGAAACTTGGATCCAATTTAAGTAAGTGAACTACAGCTAAGAAAATAAAAAAGAGCAATAACAAAAGCAGCAGTGTTCTGTTACGATGCATCCAGTGCGTGTGATCAAGTTCACCATATGACTGCCTGATAAATGTTCCATGTTGTATTGGAAACACATAGAAAACAATAAGTTAGTTTGAACTTAGGGGAAAAAAAGAGTGCTAATGAAACAGAACCACTTTCCACCAAGGTGGAGAGTGACACCTTGGTTATGTTTCTCTTCATAAGTTTTTTGTCGACCATCTATACAGAAGCAAAAACCACATCCAGGTTCTTCAAACTACAAAATGATAATCTCATAGACTTTGTAAAAATTTTGTAAAAATATGATTAGGTTTCTTTCATTATGGTATGCCATAGAGAAAATTGTGTTTTTCCTCTTTCTCCCTTTTCTAGGAATAAAATTTCATTTTCTTTTAATAACCAAACCATCTCCACCCTCCATACATGCAATCCTGTGAAAACTGACACCATACCCTAGGTCCACATATGGCTGAGGATCTAAGCTTGGCTAATAGGAATTAAATCAGATAGTATGTGCAGTAGTTAGGTCTCTAGTAATTGAATCAGGGTTGGTCACATGACTTGAACTGGGTTTATCAGAATCACCAGAATCTTGACTAGAGTCATCAGGAAAGAGATGCAAACATTTATCTGGGGTTTAACAAGCGACAAACACTAATACCCTAGTTCCTGATGGTCCTCTCTCCCAATGCATAGAAAGCTGACCTCATAGTGCACCCAACACTATGGATGTAGGAACAAGATAGAAAAATGATCATCTTGACAAGACATCATTTGAACTCTAATTCAAACCATGCTTGAAGACATTAGATCCACCTCTTTCTTTTCAGTTATCTGAATCAGAAAAGAATTCCTTTTTCTTAAAAAATTTTCAGGCAGAAATAGAGACATAGACACAAAGACCGGATATATGGACAGAGTGAGGGAAAGGGTAGGGGGGAGCGAATTGGGAGAGTAGCATTGTTGTGTTCTGAAATTATCCCGAAACTTGGCTTTATAACCATGCATAATTTAACACTTATTAAATTATAATAAAATCTCTTCTAATTGTTATTTAGAAATTCACATCAGGAAAATAATCTTTTTCTTTAAAGATTAATGAATATAATTTGATAAACACAGTGTTCCACAGACTTATTTAGAAAACATTTACAGTAATAGATTAAATCAAGGTTTCCTGAAGCGATTGATACACACCTGACATTTATTAATTTAATAATGCACTGGAACAGTTTATATAAAGTTTATGTAAAAGTGATAATCAAATGTTTAAAATTCACTCCATGTAGACATATAGTTTACGCAGATTGTTCAAAACCTGAAGTTCACTTTTGAAATCATTCACAACTTTCATTCCATATAATAATTGCACAATATCCAGTGTTTTATTTTTAAATGTCTGTAATTCACTTTGAATTAAATAAGATTCAATATTTAGGCACACATGTTTTATTTAAAAATCCCCAGAAAACTAAGTATAAAAACTAACATACTTAGATGATTGAGGTTTTCATAAATAAATATGCTAAACATACATAGCATCATACATTATTATAGATATGAGAGCTATATCTGCTCAAGGCATTGAATGAACAGAGTATCTATCCATGATCTTTAGGCTACCTTGGACTTTCAGATCATCAGGAGATAGTGTCCTGTACTTGATGCAACAAAATTTCAATTAGCTAGTAGGCTTAGTTTTTTCTAGTGAAGTGAATAGTCTGTTTTAACTCAATTTAGCAAGAAAATATTTATGTTTCAAATGTAGTCTCAAAATACTTTAACATTGATCTTGACTCTTTCACATAATAGTAATTCCTTGTTACCTTATGGAGTAACTAACATGGTGAAACATGCTAGAGATATATATATATGTAGATAGAGACGGAGGTGGAAGTGGAGATGGAGGTAGAGGTGGAGGTGGAGGTGGAGATGGAGACAGAACTGGAGAGTTCTCCTGAGTCCTAGCCTGACGACCAGCACATCGTCTTTGTCCTCCATTCGTTGCTACTGTTCATCTTTGCCTCCCATTTAATCTGACCTGGAAGAAAGAAAAGGACTCAGCCATAAAAAGAGTCTAGGAAGGGATTCTATGGAAAGGAAACAACATATGCAGAGC
Organism: Muntiacus reevesi; assembly: GCF_963930625.1. Classification (NCBI taxonomy): domain Eukaryota; kingdom Metazoa; phylum Chordata; class Mammalia; order Artiodactyla; family Cervidae; genus Muntiacus; species Muntiacus reevesi. The sequence continues at coordinate 54,931,236 of NC_089260.1, forward strand.
ATCCAGGGTGAGAAAGGCCTTTAGTCTGAGAAGGTGATCACAGGCCTGTGTAACCAAGGGATGAAGGATGTGAGAGACAATGGACAGGTAAGAGCCAAGCATTGTAGTCCAGGAAAATGTTTTCACTTTTTCCAAGAGCAATGCCAATCTATTAAAAGGTATTAGGAGGAGGAGCAACATGACCTAATTCATTTTGTTCAAGTGGTTCTGTGTGACAGTGGCTTTGGGGGAGCAAGAGGGAAGCGGAAAGAGTAGAGAGTAGCGTCCAGGTGAATAGCCACCAACCTGAAGGAAGAGGTGGCCGTGCCACCACGAGACGTGGACAGTATGACATATCTGCTGCTACTTGGCTGCAATGGAGGAACGGCAAGGAGGGAAGGCTGACTTGAAGATTTCTGGCTGGCAAAACCTGATAGAGGTGTTGTTTGCTGATATGCAGCAGCCAGCCTGAGAGGCATAGACAGTGTGCTGGAGAACTAAAATTGCATTTAGTCTAATCCACCTGCGAGACATTGAAGTATTATCATCCATGTCTTGAGCACCTGGTCATGCATGCAAGTATGCTCAGCTGTGTCCAACTCTTCGCTACCCTGGGACTGTAGTCTGCCAGTCTCCCTGTTCATGGGATTTCCCAGGCAAGAATACTGGAGTGGACAGCTGTTTCCTTCTCCAGGAGATCTTCCCAACCCATGGATCGAACTCGGGTCTCCTGCATACAGGTGGATTCTTTACCACTGAGCCACCTGGGAAGCCCTAAAGTATCATATAAATGTCAGATAGTCAACTGGACAAGAGTATCTACAACTGCTATATTGGGAAAGATATTAATGCAATTTAGAAACCTGTTTTAGTCTTAGAATATATATGTGTGTGTTTGTGTACTTTATGTACAAGTGATGTGTTAAGTGATGGGTTAGCTCTCTTATAAAGAAATTTGAGTCCTCTGATAAATTGTCATGTGTATTTTATTTAAAAAATAAAGGGTTCAAAGTCACAAACTCTAATATAATATTTCAAAATAATTTTTCAAAAAAAATCCTTCATTTAATTTTAACCACATAGAGTAATCACTAACATAATCTAAAGTAATAGGAGCTTTTTAGGTGGAGATTAAAAAGAAAGTATATTTCATTGTAATCAACCAGTTAGAATAGGTTAGGGTTTTAATTGTATTCTTCATCATTTTGTCTGTTAAATATCATTCCTGATATCTTGGAATAACTCAGGGAAGAAATGAGACAAAATTCTTTGGTACTGTTATAAATAATGTTGTTTTGCAAGAAGCATTCATTCTCGACAGCTGCTAATTTTTCTGGAAGATTCTTGACTTCAAAAAAATCTACACAGTATGCACTTTTGTTTTAGGGAGAATTAAATATGACAATCAACATTAAAATTTTTGATGACTGGACTTTTTATTTGAACAATTAAATGAAAAATTCATTCTGAAATATTAATTGCTAAGTCAGGAATCAAAGACAGATGAATTAGATGCAATCATTTTTGTTCAGTGACAACTTTAAGATTGTCAGTGTTCTTTGATTTCTTGACAGTTTAATTTTATGCTAACGTCAAATTATCAGAAAGTACAATGGTGAAAAAGTGTTCTACTGTACTTGAAGAAGGTGGGGACAATCCATAAAAATTTTCAAGCTCATTCAAATAAGCATGGAGGTAAACATTGCAGAAAAACGGAAGTTAATTATTTTTCTCTTGAAAAATAATGCTATAATAATTAGCTTTGATAATAAAACTCACACCTTTTCTAAAAGCATGCATTGCATAAAAATAAAGCAGTTGCACAAAACAGTTACACAAAACAGACCAATAATAGAATACAAATTACATATTTATTGTGTAATATGTGTATGTGTGTATGCTCAGTCATGTCTGACTCTTTGTGATGCTATGAACTGAAGCTCACCAGGCTCCTCTGTCCATGGGATTCTCCAGGCAAGAATACTGGAGCGGGTTGCCATTTCTTTCTCCAGGGGATCATCCCGACCCAAGGTTTGACACACATCTCTTGCATCTCCTGCACTGGCAGGCCGATTCTTTACCACTGTGTCACCTGAGAAGCGACAAATATATACATATGTGTGTATATATACATACATATTTTCACATAATTTGTTTTATATATGTCTATTCATTCAAGAAATTTATTCAAGAAAGGTATTGAGGGTTCCTATGTGCCAGGGCACAGGTAGACAATGTATATAGTGATTTACTTATTTATTTTTCATTTTTTTAATTTAATAACTTTTTTTTTAAAAAACGGCATTAGTTATCTATTTTATGCACAGTATTGTATAAATGTCAATCCCAATCTCCCAGTTCATCCCGCCATTCTTCCTCCTTTGGTATTCATACATTTCTTCTCTGCATCTGTCTCTATTCCTATTTTGCAAATAAGTTCATCTGTACCATTTTTCTAGATTCTACATATATGCATTAATACTCGATATTTATCTGTTTCTGACTTAATTCACCCTGTATGAGTTTTTTAAAAAGAAAGAAAAACCCAATCCCTGCCCTCATGGAGATTAAAGTCTAGTGGTTGAAGGCAGCCACAGAACAAGCAGGCATCATTCAATATGATGAGGGAGTGAGTAGAGAAGAGGGAGGGGACCAGGAATGGCCAAGCTTGCTAGTTTCAGTACCAACACTGATTGTAAACAGCTCTAGGATGGAAACCTAGAGAAAGTCTGATTTGTGTCCTGGAATCACATCGGCTGGTCTCCTCTGGCCAGTCTTCCCCTGTAAGTCACCCCTCTGCACGGCCTTTCATCCAACTCCACTGGCCTTGGGTGAGACTGGGGAAGAGGCGTGGTACCCACATGGATTGTTGCAATCTCTTCACCCTTTATCACTCTTTTTTTTTTTCTATCATTAGATAGAAGATGGAGTTTAGTCATTTCTGCTTCACTGCAAATGAGAGACTTGGGCACATAACCATTGTTTTATCACTCTCTGTCTCTGACTGTATTTTTACAAATCGCCTCCCTCTCTCTGCAGAGAATGGGCAGATTTTCCCAGGCTATGCGCACCCACTTGTTAGACCTTCTCTGCCACGTGAAAACTATCCTCCCACATGCCTGCTGAAACTGATAATAAACACATGCACACACACACACACACACACACACACACACCAGATTCTGACCTTACCAGATGCACACATAAGAAATAAGGAAGAAAAACAAATTCCACAGGATGAAAAGCTTCAACTAAATGTGACAGTTTGGAGCTCACTTCAGACTGAGATGAACAGAGAGACAATGCAGTATGCTCAGTACATTGCTATTTTTTCCTCTAGGGCACAGGACAGCTAGGTCTATAAGGTACCAAATTTCAGTTGCACATGGGGACTTCCCTGGTGGTCCAGTGGTTAAGACTCTGCACTTCTGCAGAGAGGCACAGGTTCCATCCCTGGTCAGGGAACTAAGATTCCTGCATGCCATGGTACGGCCAGAAAATTAAAGTTTACCAGGTACACAATGAATCCAAAATGGTAACAGTGAGCAGCGTTCCTTTAAAATCTATAGGATTTTAGTAAACATGTGTGAATGGGTCTTTTTTCACTAATCCTTTTTTGAAAAAATCAACTTTGCATGCATGTGTGTTAAGTCGCTTCAGTTCAGTTCAGTTCAGTCACTCAGTTGTGTCCGACTCTTTGTGACCCTATGAACCGCAGCATGCCAGGTCTCCCTGTCCATCACCAACTCCCGGAGTCCACCCAAACCCATGTCCATTGAGTCAGTGATGCCACTCAGCCATCTCATCCTCTGTCATCCCCTTCTCCTCCCAAGAGTCTTCTCCAACACCACAGTTCAAAAGCATCAGTTCTTCAGTGCTCAGCTTTCTTTATAGTCCAACTCTCACATTCATACATGACTACTGGAAAAACCATAGCCTTGATGAGATGGACCTTTGTTGACAAAGTAATGTTTCTGCTTTTTAATATGCTGTCTAGGTTGGTCATACCTTTCCTTCCAAGGAGTAAGCGTCTTTTAATTTCATGGCTGCAATCACCATCTGCAGTGATTTTGGAGCCCCCAAAAATAAAGTCTGACACTGTTTCCACTGTCTCCCCATTTATTTGCCATGAAGTGATGGGACCAGATGCCATGGTCTTAGTTTTCTGAATGTTGAGCTTTAAACCAACTTTTTCACTCTCCTCTTTCATTTTCAGTCAAGTCCAACTCTTTGTGAGCCCATGGACTATAGCCCGCCAGGCTCCTCTGTTCATGGGATTCTCCAGGCAAGAATCCTGGAGTTGGTTACCATGCCCTCTTCCAGGGGATCGTCCCAACCTAGGGATTCAACCTATGTCTCTTATGTCTCCTGCATTGGAAGGCATGTTCTTTACCACTAGCATCACCTGGGAAGCCCCAAATCAACTTTACTGAGGTATAATTTATATACAGTAAACACATGAATTTTGAAAATGAGTGGATCCTGAAACCAGTGACAAAATCAGACACAGAACATTCCCATCACCCCAAACCTTACATCTGTATCTTTATTTCTGCTTTGCAAATGAGATCATCTAGATTCTACATATATCAGGCCAATGGACTTTGATATTGGATCATCTGAACTTGTCACTTGTTGATGTATGTCAATAGGTAAGGTAATATATTTAGCTGTAGAATTGCAAATCCTGAGACAGGGACCCACTGTTATGCCAGATCTTTTATCCTTCATGCCTAAATGAATTTCAAGTTTCTGATTCTAAGGAGCTCACCACACACAGATGCAAACCTGCACAAGGGAGTGCATCTGGCTTTATCACCTCCTCTTGGATGTATTTGCTAACCAGCTGCGTCCATCCCGTATAACTCAGACCACAGTGAAGAAACATTTATGCATCATGCATCATGCTGCTTGTACTTCTCCTCACTCACTTTCTTCCATGATGATGAGAATAAAACACCAGCTGGAGTTAGAGGGAACAGGTCTGAACTAGTTTATTACCCAGATGCTGAGAGTCAGGATGCAGTCATCAAACAATGTCAAGTCTTTATAGTAAATCATCTTAGATGTATTTCTTTTGTACCACAGGGGTGGTTTCAATGGGCTATACTTCAAAAAACTGCATTGGGACTTCCCTAATGGTCTAGTGGTCAAGAATCCACCCACCAAAGATGGGTTCACAGTTTTGATCCCTGATCTGGGAAGATCCCACATGCCGCAAGGCAACTAAACCTGTGCCACAACGGCTGAAGCCTGCATTCCCTACAGCCTGTGCTCCTCAACAAGAGAAGCCACTGCAATGAGAAACCTGTGCACCGCAGCTGGAGAGTAGCCCTGCTCGCCACAACTAGAGGAAGCCCATGCTCAGCAATGAAGACCCAGCTCAGCCAAAACTAATTTTTTAAAAAAGAACTGCATTGACTGATACTGCTGTTACATAATGCATGTTAAATAAACTATATTAAAATAAATATAAGAAGGTTTCAAATGAGCATTTAGTTACCAAAAAATAATCTTCTTCTTGTCCAGTCTCTCAGTCATATCCGACTCTCTGACCCCTTGGACTGCAGCATGCCAGCCTTCCCTGTCCTTCAACATTTCTCAGAGCCTACTCAAATTCCTGTTCATTGAATCAGTGATGCCATCCAATCATCTCATCCTCTGTCATCCCCTTCTCCTCCTACCCTCAATCTTTCCCAGCATCAGGGTCTTTTCTAATGAGTCAGCTTTTTGCATCAGGTGGCCAGAGTATAGAAACTTCAGCTTCAGCATCAGTCCTTCCAGTGAAAAATAATCTAGGTGTTGTTATTTAATTGTATATTTCTATTTCTGCTAGTTATCTCTTTAAAGGTCATGAGTATGGGGTGATGTGTATACAAGTTTTCAGTTTGAAAAAGTATAAGTTCTGAGGATCTAATGTACAGCATGGAGACTATAATTAATAATAGGGTACTGAATACTTGAAAGTTGCTGAGAGGAAGACTTAAATGTGGTCATCAACAACAAAAGAGTTGACTACATGAGGTGATGGTTGTGTTAATTATTTTGATCTTGGTAATTATTCCACAGTGTATGTGTACATCAGATCATTATGTTACTGAATATATTCTCCAAAGGAAACGTAACAATTGGATATCACTATGTGAATAAGAAAAGGACATGAGCACATGCGATATTTTACCACATAAATTGCTTTACATATCTTTATGCAGATGAGTCAAGTTCAAGTGGTCCCAATACACTTGCTATGGATGTGTCTTCAGAGCCAACAGTGTCTTCAATTCTACCACCTCCATTCCATAGAAACTCCATCTGACAAGGAGATTTTGAATCTCTCCACTCTTAACTTTTTACTATCTATCACGGCTTACTTCTCAGAGTAATTAAACCTTGAACTCCATGATGCAGAGTTACATGATTCACTTTCCTATCTCTGCAACTTCTTCATTTCATTTTGTGTTAAGTGCCCACTGGCACATCTCTCACTACCCACCCAGGGGTCCAGGACTCACTTTGCACAGACACTTCTTTTGAGAATAGATGCTATCTACCTCCATGGGTCAACTACCATTGGCTTTCAAATAACACACTTTGTCATTCTTCCCCTAAATGTTTTTTCCATGGGCTCATTTAACATCAGTCAGTTCAGTCTCTCAGTCGTGTCCAGCTCTTTGGGATCCCATGGAATATAGCATGCCAGGCTTCCCTGTCCTTCACTATCTCCCGGAGCTTGCTCAAACTCATGTCTATTGAGCCGGTGATGCCATCCAACCATCTCATCCTCTGTCATCCCCTTCTCCTCCTGCCTTCAACCTTTCCCAGCATCAGGGTCTTTTCCAATGAGTCAGCTATTCACATCAGGTGGCAGAAGTATTGGAGTTGCAGCTTCAACATCAGTCCTTCCAATGAATATTCAGGACTGATTTCCTTTAAGATTGACTGGTTGGATCTCCATGCAGTCCAAGGGACTCTCAAGAGTCGTTTCCAACACCACAGTTCAAAAGCACTCGGCACTCCAGCCTTTATGGTCCAACCCTCACATCCATACATGACTACTGGAAAAACCATAGCTTTGACTAGACATACCTTTGTTGGCAAAATAACGTCTCTGCTTTTTAATATTCTGTCTAGGTTTTTCATAGCTTTTCTTCCAAGGAGCAAGTGTCTTTTAACTTCATGGCTGCAATCACCATCTGCAGTGATTTTGGAGCCCAAGAAAACAAAATCTGTCACTGTTTCCATTGTTTCCCCATCTATTTGCCCAGGGACTGGATGTGTAATGAGACCAGATGCCATGATCTTTTAACATACCACTCTGTTATTCAAAGAAAATATCAGCACCATCCAGATGCTTTCTTAAAATTTATTATTACATTTTTATTTTATGTTTTCTTTGGCCATGCCCAACCAGGGATTGAACCTGTGCTCCCTGCATTGGAAAGCTCAGAGTTGTAACCACTGGAACACTCCTCAAATGCTGTTTGGAAGACCTAATATGAACAGTTTCTAGTTGTCTTCACATTTGAAATATGTACAGTGAATCCAAAGGTTTACATATGTTCTCATGAAAAAAAATCCAAACTAACCAAAATCTAGTGTTAAATCTGTCCTCTAAAAAGAATCATCTTATCCTGCCATGACGTAGATCTCTTTTCTTCTTGGCCAACTCCTTCTATGCTTCTCACTTCATCCAAACCAAAACCAACTCATAATTCACAAATTGTTTTTGCTCTTTAGGGGATTTTAGGTCCTAAGCTCTCTGAGTACTTGTTTTATATTTTTGTTTTACTTGCATTTATCCACCCCCTTCCCTGGTAGCTCAGAGGATAAAGTGTCTGCCTGCAACACGGGATATCCAGGTTCAATCCCTGGGTCAGGAAGATCCTCTGGAGAAGGAAATGGCAACCCACTCCAATATTCTTGTCTGGGAATCCCATAAACAGAAGAGTCTGGCAGGTTACAGTCTGTGGAATAGCAAAGAGTTGAACATGACTGAATGACTAAAACTTTCACTTTTTATTTTTTGTTTGTGAAATTTGTCAAGATGTTTGACTATAATTGATTAATGTTAAAACAATTAAAATAGAAAATTAGTCCATTTAAATTAGCCCCAAATCTGGGTTTACTCTGCTTCTCCTCTCAGCTCAATTGTCCATTCTACTCAAAAATGTACCACCACAGAGAGTTTCCTTGTTATTCTACAAATAACAAGCATAGTGAGTTCATTACAAAAAATCTAAGGCAATGATAAATTTCAACATCATTGATTTATTCTCTCTCTACCATCACAGTTATGTTTCTATCCAGATAGACAATATTAATACTTTTTAGACAAAAGGAATTTATTCTCAAACTCTTCTCATTGATCAACTTGCTGACATGCTACCCACGTCACAGGGTCTAAAGGTGATGGAAATCATCTGATGGGGCTATGCTTGAATTTGTGCTGTGGACGACAGAGAGCAGAGCCCCAGAGCACCATGCTAGAGTGTGGTAATGACTCTGTAATTAACACAATTCCAAGAACTCACATGGGAAGACTCATGTCTTCCTGTTTATCATGATTAATAGACCTCAGCCTCTGGAGCCTGTTCATCCTGGTACTTCTTCATATCAGATAGAAATGGAAATATAAGCAAAGATTTAATAAACATATATGTGTTTACTATGCCTCAGTGTATCTACAAACACACACACCACATGTACACATTTGCACAGTGTCTTCTTTGGAAAAAGACAGTATTTCAAGTAGCTGGAGTAATCCATGTGAAGAGCAGAGGAAAATGAATAAAAGAATCAAAATGAGTAAAGTGTTATTAAGTCCTAAATAACTAATTTTGGTATGGCATATTCTCCTTCTACTTCAAATCTTTTCAGATTAAGAGGAAATATCCAGGGACTTCCCTGGTGGTCCAGTGGCTAAGACTCTGCACTTCCAATGCAGAGAGCCTGGGTTTGATCCTTGGTCAGGGAACTAAATCCTGAATGCTGCAACTGAGAGTTCACATAGCACAACTAACGAACCCACATACAACTAAGATCCGGTACAGCTAAATAAATAAACATTTTTAAAAAAGAAGAAGGAATACCCAGGCCACATCTAGCATCACCCAAAGGTAGCTCCACTGGTAAAGAATCTGCCTGTAATGTAGGAGACTCCGCATAGATCCCTGGGTCTGAAAGATCCCCTAAAGAAGGTATCCCTTCTCTACCCACTGCAGTATTCTTGGGCTTCCCTGGTGGCTCAGACTGTAAAGAATCTGTCTGCAATGCAGGAGACCTGGGTTCAATCCCTGGGTTGGGAAGATCCCCTGGAGAAGGAAAAAGCTGCCCACTCCAGTATTCTGGCCTGGATAGTTCTATGGACTGTATAGTTCATGGGGTTGCAAAGAGCCATACATGACTGAACAATTTTTACTTTCAAAGAATCAGTCAAAGTAGAATATATGAGCAATAAAAAAGGACCCAAAGTATTTTTCTCCCACAGTACGGATGGACTCAATTCACCAAAAATTAGCACTCATTGAGTACTTACTGGAGGCCAAGGCCCTGTACTAGACATACCCAAGAGAAACCAACAGGAGTAAGACGCCTTTTGTGTGCAGGAGATGTGATTAAGACAAGGGTGTTGACAGAAGATTGTCCTGACTGTCCAGCTTGACCCCAAATGCATCACGTGTATTTTAGAAGACAGACAGATGGAAGGGGAGACAGACAGAGAAGTCAATCTCTCTCTCTTTTGAAGACAGAAGAGAGAGATGCAGCCACAAGCCAGGCTCCCTACAGGCCGCCGGGAGTGGGAAGAGGCAAGAAAGGAACTATTCTCAGAGGCTCCAAGGCACATTCAGTCCTGTGGACACCTTCATTTCCGCTCAAGGAAACTGACTTCAGACTCAGGCTTCCAGAACTGTCAGAGGATAGATTTCTGCTTTTTAAGTCCACCCAGTTGTGGTCACTTGTTACAGTGACAGGGAACAACACTCTGGATTAGCTTAAAATGTGAAAAGTAAGTCTAGTTACTTAGTTGAAATCCACTGTATTTAAAGTTCCTCCACATGTGCAATAGCAAAAAATAAATTTATATAATTTTATATTATTATTCTGAAATGTGAAGCAAAGTTGCAACTAAGGACCGTCACTGGTAGAAATGATTTTTCTTTTCTCTTGGATAACTGCATATTATTAACATAAAAGTAAGGACACACGTTCTATGTGTTGTGTATAAGGAAACAAATTGGAATGAAAATCAGGTTTCTCTGAGGAAGATTTTATATTGATGTCAATTAATATTTAATATCATTTAATCTGAAAATAATTAGGTATCACATTATTTTTTAAATAATGCCACAATATTTTGTTAACATACATCACTCGAGGATGTTTTAAATGCTGTAAATGATGGAGAATAAGCAATTAAGATATATCCTCCGTTTCCTTAACTAGTAGCTTATTGTTGAAGAGGATTTTGTCGAGCAGTAAAACTCTGTCATTCACTAAATCATTCAATCCAATATATTAATTGAGCTTATACTGTAGGACCCTAACCCCAGAACTCTTAGAATATGGTCTTCTGTCTCTTCTTCTTTTTAATCTAAAATATCTGTCTCAGGAGGCAGTTTATTTCTGCCAAGTTAATGTGAATTCCATGACATATTCACTTTTTTTTCCCCCAGGTCAACTGTTAATAACAGTCACAATCATGATAACAACAGCAGTTCTGATCACAATTTACTCAGCATATACTAAGGACATAAATACCACCAAGGCAACCAAGAATTTATCAGACATTCTGCTACTTGTAGAGGATCTGTAACTCTTGGTACTGGTTCATTTTATCTCTGTCAGCTATGTAACTAATAAAGATAGCATGTCCACCCTGCTTGGGAGATGGGAGAATCTCTAAGTTGAAATTTCTACCTGACTGGGGTTTTTTATATACCCCTTCTCAATAAAACTTGTCTCTTCTTTCCTCCAAGGCTACTCAAACGCCAGACACTATGATTACATCTTGGAAAGTATTGGCCTTCCATCAGGGCTGTGCTTCCTGGATTCTTGTAGAGGAACAGATCAGGGTTATTACAGACTCACCAGCTGTATGACCTTTGAAATCCTCCTCTTCTCATCTTCACTTTCCTCATCTTTAAAATGCAAATTATAATGCTTCCTGATTTCCTCTGAGAACTATCAAACATGAAATGTGATGATAATGTATGTAAAAGATGTTTGAATATAAAAAGCTCTACCAACATAATCTACTGCTGTTTTCTTCCCTTATTAAGCATTCCCACTCAAGCATCATCTCTAAGTTTCGATGACTTTAGTTATTATATTCAATTCTATGTGTTTATTACCTGCACTTTGTATATCGGTCAGCATGCTTATGTGTTAAGTTGCTTCAACTGTGTCCAATTCTGTGTGACCCTATGGAATATATATAGCCCACCAGGCTCCTTTGTCCATGGGATTCTCCAGGCAAGAATGCTGGAGTGGATTGCCATGCCCTCCACCGGGGGATCTTCCCGATCCAAGGATGGAACCCATATCTCCTGCATTTTAGGCAGATTCTTTACCACTAGCGCCACCTGGGAAGCCTCTGTGTGTGTGTGTGTGTGTGCGTGTGTGTGTGCACGTGCACATATGTGTGTGTATGACAGTCGCTCAATCCTAGTATATTGGTCTATAGATACAGTTCAATGAATAGTCTGTTAATGGTCTTTCTTGTTATTTTCACTTCAAATTTGCTAGAATGTCCTCTGCTATCATTGTTTTGTCTGTATCATTTATTTTAATTCAAAGGAGACAGATTTTCCAAGATAACAGCTATCTTGTACCAATACTAGTTCCTTCCAAACAAATTCTGTTGAGATGCCTAAGTTCAATATGCATATACTCTAAGTGTAAGGTGTGGTCGGTCCCTTTAAGAAACATTAAGCTAAATAAAAAGACAAGAATCACTCTCTGAAAAAGGATAATTTTTTAAACACTTATTCCCAGCATTCTAAGGGACATCCTATTTCTTGCCATTCCCAAAATGGTAATCTGGCAATTCCACAAGGGGTGTCAAGAGGAAGAACCCCAAGTGCTACACACCTGTTGACATTCTACAAGAATTCACATCAGGGTCAGGACCTAGGGCCTTTGTTTCATTTTTTAAAACTAGATTTTATTTTTAGAGATGCTTTAGGTTTATAGCAAAATTAAGCAGAAGATAGAGAGATTTCCCATTTAAACTCTGCCCCCACACATACACAACTTGCACTATTATCAACACGCACCCCCACGTAGTACATTCCTTATAGTTGAGGAACCTACGTCATTATCACCAAGAGTCCATGGTTTACATTAGAGTTTACTCTTTTTGTTTGTCTGTATGCACCTCACAGCATGTGGGATCCTAGCTCCTGACCCAGGATCACTGCCCTCTGCAGTGAGCGTGCTGTTTCAACCACTGGACCACCCGGGAAGTCCCCTAGAGTTCACTCTTGATGTTGTACATTCTATTGGTTTAGCAAAGATATTTTTTAAAAAAGATCAGAAAAGGGAGAGATTCATGTATCAAGTCTCCACCTTTCTTCTTTCCTAGTTTAGAGTGCTCAGTCTCAGTCATGTCTGACTCTTTGCGATTCTGTGGACTGTAGCCCACCAGGCCCTCCTGCTCATGGGATTTCCCGGACAAGAAGACTAGAATGGGTTGCCATTTCTTTCTCCAGGGGATCTTTCCCTCCCAGGGATCCAACTCGCATCTCCTGCATTGCAGGCAAATCCTGTACCACTGAGCCACTGGAAAAGCCCTTCAAATTCTACCTTCTCATTCAGAGCATTAGAAAACTTTGAAAATGAAAACAAATGCACTGCTCCCATTTATTTCTCAGTTACATAAAACTGTTCAATAGATAGCACATAAAATTTTTTTAAAAAGTGTAATTTCAATCTCATATAGGTAGCTCATATAAAACTCTACAATTTCACTTGAAGTTAAAGGAATGATTCTTGCACCAAAAGGAAAATTTCCATGACAAACTAAAATACATATGATAGTCATTTCACTATGTGTCAATGTAATTTTCATTTTGTTACTTTGCAAAAGTTTGAAGATATGAATTAAACAATACAAATTGAAAGTCTGTCATTATAATTTATTCAAATGCAATTCAGCTATGAAGTTATTTATCTGTGCTATAGTAACTTCCAACTTGAGAAAAATATGGCAATTTCAGTCAATTGATTTCAGGTAACTACTATACTACTTCAAAAAATAGACTTTTCACTAATTTATATCAAATCATGTTTGCTGTTCAAATTTTACTGGTTTCTTGGGAGGATATATCTCATGAAGTGTATTACTAGAGTGTCACTAACATAATTGTCACTACTGATAATCATTGTTCTAGAATGAATTAATTTTGAAGATGAATGCTTGAACAATGTTTATATGCCAAATTGCCAAATTTCCTATATTGGTAAATATATACTAACCATTTTACCAAGTGATAATTTTAACCAGTAAAGAAACTATACTTGTTTTTCTAATGGAATAAGAGAGCCTGGGCACTTGTGCTGAGAATTCAGATGCTTTTGAAGAATGAATGATAAGAAATTTCTATTTCTTTTGCAAACAAAGTAGCACATGTGTTCTCTTTGTGTTGGCTTAGCACATTGCTTCTTGATAGAGAAAATACCCATAAACTCATTTAAAATTATTGAAATTCTTATGCCCCTCAAAATCTTCTAATTGATGTTAGGTTAGAAATGAGGAGAAAGTATTCTAAGAATGAGAATAGTCAGTGGAGCTGAGATAAAGTATTTTATTAGTATTTATAGTCTCTCTACTCTCTTGTATTCTGCAAAATTATCTGATCTGTACCTGGGTTATTTCTGGAATCTGCATTAAACAAAATGTTTATGGTTTATGCCATTGTGAGGTGTTCAAACTTGATCCACTGGAACAGTGGAAGGTTTATGCAGGGATCAATGGTATAACCAGATACATAGTTTGAAAGAATAGCTGGAAATACCTTGGAGAATAAGTTTAAGTAGAAATACATAGACAAGCTGCTTCATATTCTTTCCAAAAGAAAACTTTTAAAAGAATAATAGATTCATTCATTAACTCAAAAAAAATTTGCTGAGTAGCTATTCCAATATATCATCAAGTGGTTTTCCTTGAAAAGAGTTCTGGTATTTAATGATGTCATTTTTTTATAAAGAATAAAGATAAACTTGTTATTTTAGGTAGCAAATCAGTACAAGCTTTACTGTGCTCTTGGCATGGTGCCACATAATATAAAAGACTAAACTACATCCAACAATGGATGATGAGAGTTTAAAGTGGGAGCAGAGGCAATGAAACTGAGAATAAAGGAAATGTTCATAAGTACCTCTCTTCCACATCCAGGGAGGACCCATGGCAGGAAGAGTAGGGGACTTCTGCTTCCTGAGATTTGAGTCTACTGGTCTATCTGGGGTACCCCAGATGTGCCACCAACTTCAAATATATGTTCTTCAAAAGGAGAGGACCAGGCCTCCTTGGTGGGCTAATGATTAAGAATCCACCTGCCAATGCAGAGGACACAGATTCGATCCCTGGTCTGGGAAGATCCCACATGACCGGGGGCAACTAAGCCCATGGGCCACAACTACTGAGTCCATGGACCTAGGGCCTGTGCTCCCCAACAAGAGAAGTCACCGCAATAAGAAGTCTGAGCACTGCAATGAAGAGTAGCCCCTGCTCCCCGCAACTAGAGAAAGCCCAAATGCAGCAACAAAGACTCAGCTCAGCCAAAAATAAGTAAATAAATAAGGAGAAGACAGGACTAAACTCTAATTTTCCTATTATCTCTAAAGACTCAACTTTATCTTAGTTAAGAACACACTGCATCATATTAAAAAGTCTAAGAATCAGAGAATTAATCTCAATTCACATGGGAGAAAAATCTGTCATTTTTATTGCCATCAGCTCCAATGTTCAGATACCCTTGTGCCCTTGTTTATAGGAACTAAAGTAAGCTCGTGGTGCTGCATGTAGAATTTATGCAAAACTTCACTCACATTTTAAATAAATCAGAGGTAATTTTCCAACATAATTTGAAGTCTTAATGAGAAGACGTAATTTTATTCATGAAATTTCCTTTAATTTTGTTTATAACCTACACAAACAACTACAGATAAACGCGTAGCATTTGTTATGGGTACTTTTTCTAGATTGGCCTCTCATTGAAGTCCTATTCTTTTCTCAAATCCAGATGGACAGTTCATAAGAGGAGTTATTGTTCTTTGATAATTACTCAGTGGCTGTCTGTATAGTATAGCCTCTGTGTCGTGTGGTTTAGCAATTTTTAAAAAGGAATTCCTTAAATAGGAATACCAAATAAGCCTAGGTGGGGAATGTCTACGTATTAAAATCTGCCGATTTGTAACTCAGAAGTGCAATTTATACAACACATTAATATTTCCATTGAACATGGATGAAAAATTAACACTAGTGATCTAAAGCATTCTTTTTTAAAAGAAAACAGCAAATTATTCTTCTCCTTAAGAGCCAGGAGACCACCACCTCTCTGTAGCAACAATAAGTAATGCAGTAGTTAATGTTTCCCTATCTTGGGACTAGGTAACAAACCCAGTAATTCAATACCCAAGAGGGAGGATTAAAAAGTGAAGAGAAAATTTCCTGGCAACCCAGTGGTTAGGACTCTGTGCTTCCGTTGAAAGGGGCATGGGTTCGATTGTGGTCCAGAATTGAGATTCCCAGAAGCCACAAAGTCAAAACAAACAAATGATGAGAAGGAAGTCAGGCAATGCAGCAGGGTCAAGAGGGGCTGAAATCAGAATGAAAAGAGGAAAATTATCCCTGAATAATTTGTATGGGGCAGAAATCATGGTTTTGGTTTTTTACCCTATAAAACTAACTTATGTTCCTTTTATGATGATCTGTAAGCTCATTTGGGGTTCCCTTGTGACTCGGATGGTAAAGAATCTGCCTGCAATGCAGGAGATGTGGGCTCGATCCCAGGGTCGGAAAGATCCCCTGGAGAAGGAAATGGCAACCCACTCCAGTATACTTGTCTGGAAAATCCCATGGACAGAGGAGCCTAGCTGGTTAACTGTCCAAGGAGTTGGACACGACTGTGCAACCAACACTTACACTTTCAAGCTCATTTGCCCAGGAACTTTGCTTCAGATGGAAGAATGAAGAATGGCCTTTGTTTTCAATCACTTATAAATTAACAGAACAAACAGGGTAAGCTGTGGGGGGTGGGGAGATGTGGGCGGTGGGGAGGGCAGGGGGATTACCAGCACTTTCGATTTGGGCTCATAATCATTTAAACCCTGAGTAAATCTGATGATGGCGTACAATGAAGAAAACTCTACCCTCTAAGTGCTCTCTGCCTATGAAAGTAACCAGATTCACAATGACTACAAAAACTAAATTGCAGTTTTTCATGTTCTCTTTTTCTCAGATACGGTTTTGAAAGAGTTCAGGATGGTCAGCTCTGGATCTTTAAGTTCAAATCCTTCGTGAAAGAACAAAGATAACGTGAAAGGATTGGTCATTGGTCAGGCTCTGTGTGGCTGCAGGAGCCGACCCCGCAAAAATTCATAAACCATGGAACTAAGAGAGAAGCTTAGCAGTCAAACAAAATTAATGCCCAAGGAGACTCACCGAAGCACTATGAAAAGGTCAGAAGTCTCTATCAAATACCACAGAGGAGAGAGTTGTATTTGGTTTTTTCCATTTCACTCCATAAGAAGAAAAGGATGGTCCTAATCAGCAGTCGGTGCCAGTTAGTACTCACAGCCACGGAAAGACAAGTCTCCAGTCAGGACTGAGGCAAACGTGGCCCCAGGCAAATTACCTGTGTGGAGCACAAATGCTACCCCACCTTCAGACCCAGACATCGCCGAGAGAATGGACAGGAGTCATCATGTCCCATCGACTTACGCAGCTTTGTCTGAGAGTTGGGAGAGGTAGGGGTTCTTCCCATGAAGACCCTTCATCATGTAAAAAGGATCCAGCAAGCCTCCATAGAGCATAGACTTGAACGAAAGAGTTAGAAAGCAAACCACACACAGAGAGAAGCACAGGCAATCCAGGCCGTTCCACTACCCTTACTGGCTGCCAGCCTACCCTCATTTTCACTTTCTGTGCCAGACTTTGGTGTCAAATGGATCTTGGTTTTAATCCAGCTACAATATTTATGAGGCATGAAGTTCAAGATAAGTCAACCTCAGATCTTCATTTTCCTCATCTGTTACACTCGTGTCATCAAGAACTCTATTAGCTTTTTGTACACTATTGAGAAGTATAGAACAAATTACAGTTATTGGAGGAAAACTGCTCTACAATATCATGTTGGCCTCTGCCACACATCAGCGTGAATCAGCCACAGGTATACGTGTATATATGTCCCCTCCCTCTCACGTCCCTCCCCATCGCACCCCTCTAGGTTGTCACAGAACACTGGGTTGAGATCCCTTTTTTACACAGCCAATTCTCACTTACTATCTGTATCACATATGGTAATGCATATGTTTCAATGTTACTCTCTCAGTTCGTCCCATTCTCTCCTTCCCTCACTGTGTCCACAAGTTTCTTCTCTATGTCTGTGTCTCCATTGTTGCTTGGCAAATAGGTTCATCAGTACCTTCTTTCTAGATTCCATATGCATGTGTTAAACATACAGTATTTGTCTTTCTCTTTCTGACTTACTTCACTTGGTATAGTAGGCTCTAGGTTCATTCACCTCATTAAGACTGACTCTATTAGTTTAATTTATTAAATAACCTACCACAGAACCCAGCCTACAGAAGTAGGAACCATGGTGTTTGGTGTCTACTTCAGACTCTGAAATTCTTATCTTAACTATTTGTCACTGGTATCAAGATTTTGTTGTTTAGATATGCTTTCTCCTATGTTTAAAACTCAGCTTTCTTCAGTGAAGTTTGATTTCATACAAGTCTCTTCTGTACTTCAAATCTGGTTTTTCCCAATGAACTTTAGATCACCGAGGCTTGTTTGTTTTTATTTATTTGGTAAGTAATCTTTGCTATTGTCTGAAGGAACCAAACCCTGACCTAACTACATGGCTAATGAAAAGTAACTTTGATCAAAATAATAGAGCTCAAACAAGAAGTTAACATTTTGAGTAATGCAAAAATCCACCCAAGGTAGCTCAGCTTTCACTGAAATTTCAAATCTTTGGTTGCATTGGACAGGCTTTCTCTCAGATCCATGCAACTTCTGGGTACTTCAATCCAAAAGAGAAAGTTTCATCTATTTTGATTCTATCTTTAAACTGAGACTCTGTTGTATTTACTGTCTTTCTCCCATGGCTTCATTCTCATTTTGTGGTGTTAACTTCACACTTCACAGCCCTCATGGGGTTCTTCCCTCTTGAACACTCACCCCAGGTTCCATATCCTGCTCACAGAGGGAGATGAGTGTCTTAGTTAAGTTCCTGTGCAAGAGTTCTCTGAGACTCAGATGAGTTGGTGTTCATTAAAATAATTAAGTGCATTATAAACCCTACTATTAATATGATTCAGAAAAGATAATACCTAGTTTAAAATCTGGCATCCTTTTCACTAATACTTAATACTTGCTCTAATTTTTATTCCAATCCTGTATTTATGTAAAGAAGTTACCAGGCCTTTAAATATATGTATATATGTATATGTATATATAATTACCCCTGAGAGGGAAAAGAGAAATATAAACACAAAAAATAAAAATAAGGGAAGGAAAGTTATGACCAACCTAGATAGCATACATACCTAGATAGCAGAGACATTACTTTGCCAACAAAGGTCTGTCTAGTCAAGGTTATGGTTTTTCCAGTGGTCATGTATGGATGTGAGAGTTGGACTGTGAAGAAAGCTGAGCGCCGAAGAATTGATGCTTTTGAACTATGGTGTTGGAGAAGACTCTTGGAAGTCCCTTGGACTGCAAGGAGATCCAACCAGTCCATCCTAAAAGAGATCTGTCCTGGGAGATCAGTTGGAAGGACTGACGCTGAAGCTGAAACTTCAATACTTTGGCCACCTCATGGGAAGAGTTGACTCATTGGAAAAGACCCGGATGCTGGGAGGGATTGGGGGCAGGAGGAGAAGGGGACGACAGAGGATGAGATGGCTGGATGGCATCACCGACTCGATGGGCATGAGTTTGAGTACACTCCAGGAGTTGGTGATGGACAGGGAGGCCTGGCATGCTGCAATTCATGGGGTCGCAAAGAGTCGGACACGACTGAGTGACTGAACTGAACTGAACTGAACTGAACTGAACTGAATCGTGGTGTCTCTCATCAAGCTAGCTTGTCTGGTGCTTCTCGGTATATCAGTGTAGTAAGGAAGTAGCCAAGGTGCAAGACAAGAGGATCCATTTCTGCAAGCATCATATGATACTGCTTGCATGTGGAATCTAAAACTATGGTACAAATGGACCCATTTACAAAATAGAAAATGAGTTACAGATGTAGAAAATAAAGTTACCAAGGGGGAAAGAGGGGAGGGATAAATTGGGAGACTGGGATTGAGGTACATACACTACTATATATAAAAGAGATAACTAATAAGGACCCGCTGTAGGGCTTTCCTGGTGGCTCAGAAGGGAAAGAATTGACCTACAATGCAGGAGACCTGGGTTTAATCCCTGGGTCAGGAAGATTCCCAGGAGGAGGGCATAGCAAAGCCACTCCCTCCCTGGCCTAAGTTCCTGCAGCTTTGAGGGCAAGAGTGAGGAGATGCTGGGCACCCAGAGGTGCCCGAGCCCAGAGCATCTGCTTCAGCAGGGCCATGTCTCAGCTCCCTGGATCCAGGTCCCTGCAGCAATGCCACCCCTCAGCATCCTTCCCTGACGCCTGCTCACCCTCTCTCTCAGGCCCCTCCCTCTGCTGTAGTATTCACCTCCTGGACACGGTGTTAGGGGATTTTTTTTGTTTGATGTCAATTCTCCCGACTCAAAAGGTCCAGCTTCTCCAGCATGTTCCTGCCACCTCCCCAGGACCCCCGGCAGCGCCCGACCCACAGAAGGTGCTCTATCCATATTGGTTAAGGGATTCATCTCAAGGTATCCCATGTAATCATAACACCCTTGATTTCTATTTCTACTTCTAGGGGAAGATGTGATGCTTTCACAAGAAATACCAGAACCCTTTGAAATAAAAGGGTAAATGATTCTTCTCTTTATAAAAAGCTATTATCATATAACATGGATATCTAAGTATTATATAGACATACAGATTGTTATGCTGTTGTTTAGTTGCTCAGTCGTGTCTGACTCTTTGTGACCCCATGGACGGTAGTCCACCAGGAAGTCCATGGGGCTTCCCGGGCAAGAATACTGGAGTGGGTTGCCTTTGGATCCATAAATCTGTCTCTTCAGCAAAGGACACTGACAGTGGATAAGGACTAGAGGACAGAGCGGGAGCCTACCTGCGTGCTGTCGCTTCAGTCATGTCTGACTCTGTGCGACCTCATGGACTGTAGCCGGCCAGGCTCCTCTGTCCATGTGATTCTCTAGAAAAGAATACTGGAATGGATTGCCATGTGCTTCTCCAGGGGATCTTCTCAACCCATGGATTGTACCCGCGTCTCATATGTCTCCTGCATTGGCAGGTGAGTTCTTTACCACTGATGCCACCTGAGAAGTCCAGAGTGGGAGACCCCAACATGAAAAATGTACCTGCAGGAGCTGTGCAACGCCCCACTGCTGTCCTACTATACGGCTTACTGGAGAAATGGCAAGTTTCTCATGTTAATCAATAGATAAAGAACCAGCCTGTGGAAAAACCTAAAACAAAAGGAGTTTTCTGGAGCCCAAAGCCCTGAAAGATCAGAGTTTAGGAGCTCATTCAATGGAGCAGAGGATGTGGGGACTCAGAGAAGAATCCAGACTGCCTGGAGCCAACAGAAATCCAATTGGAGCTTTTATATTTCTCTCGAGGGAAAAAAAAAAATCTCATTTTAAACACTAGAGGCAGAAAAATCCATCAATCAATACCTGAAAAGTGACTGGGGAGATGAGACCGGAGCAAGTAAGGAAGAGAGGAATTAAGTCCCTAACACGACTCCCTGTAATTATGGTTCATCTCCACTTCTTACCTCTGAGCCCCGTCTGCCCACTGTGGTATTCATCCCAGGGCAAGGAACCTATTTTTGGCTTCCTATTTCCCAGAAGAAAAAAAAAATAAGCTTTTTAAAATTTGGGGGAAAATTTAACAAGAGGGGTGAAGAGAAAACATTTTTAAATGTAAAATTAAATGAGAAGGAATCCAGGCATTAGGGAAAATATGCTAATTACCTGAGGTCCTGTAATTAATATTGCTCTGAATAATGACTTCTTTGGTGGCTCAGATGGTGAAGAATCTGCCTGTGATGCAGAAGACACGAGTTTGATCCCTGGGTCGGGAAGATCCCCTGTAGAAGGGAATGGCAGCCCACTCTAGTATTCTTGCCTGGAGAATCCTATGGACAGAGGAGCTATGGACAGAGGAGTCCATGGGGTCGCAAAGAGTTAGATACAACTGACTGACTAACGTTTCACTTCTGGATGGCCTAACCCTTTGAGAAACTTCATATATTAGATATTGTCCCCTGAAGATGAGCCATTCTCAATGTCTTCCGAACATGCTATTATTGAAAGCCAAACGATTGCACAGAACACCCCAGTTGTTATTACTCATTTGAGTTGCACATTTGAGTGGACAGAAAGTCATCCTACTCACCCACTGTGAAATAATTTTCTTGCTTATTGTCCTTACATGGCTTCATTTCCAGAAGATGTACCAACAACATTGCACCTCTGAGAATATTAATCATAAAATTCTCAGTAGAGATTTTTTAGAACAAAGCAATATCTTGTGTCTTAAAGAAAATGAGAAGCAGTGACCATCTTTTTCCCACAGTGAGTGCTAAATAAAGGGGGAGATAGAAGGACTAAATCTTCAAAGATTCAGAGTATATTCACGCAGCCAGCACTTGTGAAGCAAAGAATTGGGAACTGAGGGTTGGAAGATGAATGAAATATTGTCTCTGTTTCTTAAGAAAAAATGATTTTTTAAAAAACTTTCTACCTGTTTGCTCTCTGTCAGACTCAGAACATAAGTCTGTCCTGCAGATAAATGAAAACAGACTGGTGGAAAGTGAAGACCCAGCCCTGACTCTCACTGTGCCTCACGGTAACTGGAGAAAGTACAGTATTTCAGAGATATTTCAGTGTATCCAGGCATCAACTGACCACTGGAGAAAACCCTTTATTTGGTCATATCACTTCTGATATTTCTCAACATTTCCCCTGAAGAACAAGACTTGAACCCTAGATCTACTGGAAGATAAGTAACACCACAGTGGCCCCTGCTATCCTGTGGGGAGAAACTATTACCACGGCCAGAGAAGAGTTCTGAGCTCCAAGCACCTCTCCATTATGACTAGTGACCATCATCAGTGACTCACTGAGGACTGGACACATGTGGATAGCAAGGTGCTATCCACACAGGGTGCTGAGGCATAGTGGGGGCAGTCAGACACAGATAGGTAGCACTTGTAGAAACTTCTCTAAGACCCACATGTCATCAACCCAGGGGGAAACAGCAGACAATCGAATGTGAATCCAGAAGGCTGAGGAGTCCTTTCTGGAACTGGAATATAAAGTGGAGACATCAGTCAGATGTCAGGGGACCAGGAAAAATGTGAGAAGAGATTTCTTTGATACAATGGTAGCAGCTAACACAAATGACTGGTGTAAAGCATGCCCGCCCTCCCCAAAATGGTGCTATAGAGTCACATCCTGACATAATCCCAGGGCATCCTAGATTGGGAGCTGGTGTGCTTTTTCAAGCCCATAGGGTTCATCCCTAAACCACGTCAAAGGTATTCCCACACAAGAGAGTGTCACACCTCTTCTGACAGTGCTTAAATGTCTGTCTAGATCTGGTAATACTGAGGCACTAACTCTGATGTGATGACTAGATTCTCCTAAAGAGAAAAAACGAGCTTCCCTGAGCAAAACTTCAAGCCCTAGAAGCAACCTTCAGTGGCTCACGCATGTTTTGGAAGCTGGAATCTCACAGATTTGAGCTTTAATCTCGCTTTGCTGGGTACTTGTTGAATGACCTCAAGTAAAGGAATTAAACTCTCTGAGCCTTGATCCTCTCACCTTTAGCATGTCAGTAGTAGTAGTATTTGTCTCACATAGTTTGGAGACAATTAAGACAGTGTCTGTGTAATAGGGAAGAAGAAATCTGATGCCATATTGAATCTGTCTCTCTAATTTTTGTGCTCTATTGCTTTTGCTACAAGTTAATTACAAAAAGGATGTTGCCTATAAGCTTAAATTATACATATTGGGAATCTTGCCTCCCATGTTATGAACGTTGAGCAAAAATACTTTTGTTTAGCTCACAGGAAACATCCAGACCAGGCCCACCTGTGTAGTCATGTCATGCATGAGTCGCTCAGTCATGTCCGACTCTTTGTGACCCCTTGGACGGTAGCCTGCCAAGTTTCTCTGCACATGGAATTCTCTAGGCAAGGATACTGGACTGGATTGCCATTTGCTTCTACAAGGGATCTTCCCAACCCAGGGATTGAACCTGGGTCTCCCACATTTCAGGCAGATTCTTTACTGTCTGAGCCACAAGGGAAGCCTGTGAAATGCTATAGGAAAGAAAAAAATGAACACATTCCCTCTGGACTCTGACTAGAACCAAGACTTTATTCCTTCCCTCTTTAGTGTAAAAGAAACTTAAATTCTAACTCAGAGAAGAAAACTCTTTGGGACACCAATCTGTCGTCTTCTCCATCTGTTAGCTTTCCAAATAAAGTTGCTACTTTTTGCCTCAACAACTCACTTCTCAATTTATTGGCCTATCTTGCGGCAAACAGTACAAGTTTGTACTCAGTAACACTTGTAAAGCTCTTATTTCAATGTCAGGCCAGAAGTACACTCATAAAGTATAACCAGAGTCTAGATTGATTTTTAAAAACTCTGCTTATGGGAGTTTGGGATTAGCAGATGTAAACTTTGTCTGGGGAGACAAACTTTGTTCATTAGAAGAATGGACAAACAACAAGGTCCTACTGTAGAACACAGAAAACTGTATTCAGTATCCTGTGATAAACCATAATGGAAAAGAATATTTTAAAAGAATGTATGCATATATATAACTGAATCACTTTGCTGCACAGCAGAAATTAACACAACATTGCAAAACAACTATGAACGTGAAAGCATTAGTCACTCAGTCATGTCCGACTCTTTGTGATCCCATGAACTGTAGCCTGCTATGCTCCTCTGTCCATGGAATTTCCCAGGCAAAAATACTGGAGTGGGTAGCCATTCCTTTCTCCAGGGGATCTTCCCAACCCAGAGATCAAACCTGGGTCTCCTGCATTATGGACAGATTCTTTATTGTCTGAGCCACCAGGGAAGCCCCTCTATACTTCAGTTAAAAAAAAAAAAAAAAAAAAAAAAACCAAACTGCTCAATATTTAACCAATTTTTTCATCCTGAAAAGATATTTTGTTCTCTTTTTTTCTTAACCCTTGATACTATAGAAGAAAACATACAAAATATTGGCTAGGGTAACCTAGTTTTGATTATGAGTTGAATATAGAAGTTAACTTTCAAAGGGAATTTTTTCCAGTACAACAAAATATGTTCTTTTTTTAAGCTTATAGGCAACATCCTTTTT
Source organism: Muntiacus reevesi (assembly GCF_963930625.1). Lineage (NCBI taxonomy): Eukaryota > Metazoa > Chordata > Mammalia > Artiodactyla > Cervidae > Muntiacus > Muntiacus reevesi. The sequence goes on from NC_089260.1 coordinate 54,955,907, forward strand.
GTAATTAACTTGTGGCAAAAGCAATAGAACACAAAAGTTAAAGTTAGAGAGATAGATTCAATATGGCATCAGATTTCTTCTTCCCTATTACACAGACTCTGTCTTAATTGTTTCCAAACTATTTGAGACAAATACTATGACTGCTTTGTTCTGGTGTTCTATCAGTCACCTTTTTTATTCCTTTCTTCTCTTTTCCACCCCGCTGTGGAAAGTCAGACTCTCACTAAATCATTTACTGTCCTTGGGGTTCTCATTCTTACTGGAGCTATTTGTAATTGCCCTCCTCTCTACCTCAGTAGCATACTGGACACGTTCCTAGCTGGGGTGTTCATATTTTGGCCACCTGATGTAAAGAGCTGACTGATGGGCTTCCCTGGTGGCTTAGACAATAAAGAATCTGCCCACAATATGGGAAACCCGGGTTCAAATCCTGGGTGGGGAAGATCCCCTGAAGAAGGGAATGGCTGCCCACTCCAGCCTAGAGAATTCCATGGACAGAGAAGCCAGGCAGGCTACTGTCCATGGGGTTGCAAAGAATCAGACACAACTGAGCAACTAACATAGACATTGGAAAAGACTCATTGGAAAATTCTGGGAAACAGTGAAGGCAAAAGAATAGGGCAGCAGAGGATGAGATGGTTAGATAGCATCACCAACTCAATGAACCTGAATTTGAGCAAACTCTGTGAGAAAGTGGAGGACAGAGGAGCCTGGCGTGCTGCAGTTCATGGGGTCACTGAGTCGGATAAGACTTAGCAACTGAACAACAACAGCAAAGTCATGTCCATCAGGGCACTAGGGCACTCAAAGAGATGTTACTGTGCACATTAGCCTCTCGATTCTAATACAAAATTTCATTATTTTATTTTAATACGTTGTAATATAATTCTTGAATACAAGAATGAAATCTACATGCTCTGTGACAATCCCTTTTGTTCTCTCAATTTTAGCTAGAGACACAGAACAGCATTTTCTCATTCATTCCTGCTACAGTAACCTTCTTTTAAGTATTCTCTCTTCAAAGTGCTTGGTTTGTTTACTTCCCTGGAGCAGCAGCTCTTGTGATTGTGTGGCATCTAAATTGCTTCCATGAGGAAAACATCAATTTTGTTGTTATTTTTCAGTCATTAACGCTATCTAACCTTCTCATCCTCTGTCGCCCCCTTCTTCTTTTGCCTTCAATGTCTCCTTGCATCAGGGTCTTTTCCAATCAGTCAGCTCTTTGCATCAAATGGCCAAAGTATTGGAGCTTCAGCTTCAGCATCAGTCCTTCCAATGAATATTCAGGACTGATTTCCTTTAAGACTGACTGATTTGATCTCCTTGCGGTCTAAGGGACTCTCAAGAGTCTTCTCAAGTACCACAACTCTAAAGCATCAATTCTTCTTTTGATGTTCAGCCTTCTCTATGGTCCAATTCTCACATCCATACATGATTACTGGAAAACTATAGCTTTAATTATACAGAACTTTGTCAGCAAAATAATGTTTCTGTTTTTTAACATGCAGTCTAGGCTTGTCATCCCTTCTCCAGAGGATCTTCCCAACCCAGGGATCGAACCCTGGTCTCCTGCACTGCAGACAGATAGTTTACCATCCATCTGAGCCACCAAGGAAGTTCAAAAAGACTGGAGTGGGTAGCCTATCCCTTCTCCAGGAGATCTTCCCAACCCAGGGATCGAACTGGGATCTCCTGCATTGCAGGCAGGTTCTTTACCAGCTGAGCTTACCAAGGAAGCCCCAGGTTTGTCATAGCTTTCCTTCCAAGGAGTCTATTAATTTCACGGAACATCAATGAGGGGCTTAAATAGTTGAGAGATGCTTAGTTGTAACCACCAGTTCAGGACCAATCCTCTACTCAAATAAGGATCAGGGACAGCCAAAACGAGATTAATTTTCCTTAAGGAAAAGGTAATCTACATCAAATAACTCAATGACACATTTGAAAATAAACTGAGAAGCAAGCAAACAAGTAAATTTAAACATGTATAATGTGCAAACAAAAAGGTCTTTCTACGGCATAAAGAAGGCCAAGGGTCAAAAACATAATTGATGCTTTGGAATTGTGGTGCTGGAGAAGACTCTTTAGAGTCCCTTGAACTGCAAGGAGATCAAATCAGTCAATCCTAAAGGAAATTAACCCTGAATATTCATTGGAAGTACCGATGCTGAGGCTTCCCTGGTGGCTCAGATGGTAAAGAATCCACCTGCAATGTGGGACAGCTGGGTTCAACCCCTGGGTCGGGAAGATCCACTGAAGAAGGGAATGGTTACCCACTCCAGTATTTTAGCCTGGAGAATTCCATGGACAGAGGAACCTGGCAGGCTACAGTCCATGTGATTGCAAAGAGTTGGATAGGACTGAGTGACTTTCACTTCACAGCATTAAAATTAAGAGTTGTACTTCTAAGAAGTTGTTTATATCCTAAGTGTGGGTTTGCATCGCAAGTTTTGGTATAGGAAATACAATACTGCAGACCTGACCCTCCAGGGAAGCTGCTCTCTCGGCCACAGTCAGACTCGGGGGATCAGGTGCTGTTGGTGCATCCCAGGAATCTGCCCACAGGTTGGTAGCTCAAGAACTGTAGCTCAAGAACTCCAGAATGGTAATGATAGACCAGAACAAGAAAAAACTGGAGGGTCCATATCAGTCTCACATCATCTATGGAACTAGTACCTGACCCTGGGGATGCACACTCACATGAAATTTACCAATACCTCCAAGGACCTACTTGCCAGCAACGAGGATGGAGCAAGTACACAGTCAGGCTTTATTCCAGCCTCCCAACATTGAAGAAGGGCGTGTGATTATTGAATACCTGGAGCTTTAGCTGCAGGAGAATCTGAAAGAATTGGGTGTAGTACAGGAAGACAGACAAAGACAGGCACAGTAGGCTGATGTGGGCCTGTCCTCCATATCCTCCACACTTACCATTCTATCCCCTGTAGGGCTAACCAGTACCTCTCCTCTCATGTAATTAGTGTCCAGATTGTTGGTGGAATAAACACAGGATGACTGAAGGAGGTCTTCCCAGGGTCCTTCCAAAGGAATCAAGAATGGAACTTGTTGGAACATAACACCATTTGAAATACTTTGATTATCCATTTTTTGTCCTTAAAATTACTGAGGATCAAGTTAGTGCTTTCACTGAATAGAACCAATTCAGAGGCACTTCTCTGGTGGTCCAGTGGTTAAGAACCCTCCTGCCAGTACAGGGGAGACAAGTTTGATCCCTGATCCTGGAAGATCCCACTGCCAGAGGCAGCTAAGCCCATGAGCCACAACTAGTGAGCCTGCAGTCTAGAGCCTAGGAGCGGCAGCTCCTGAGCCCATGTGGGCCGTTAATGAAGTCTGTGTGTCCTAGAACCTGAGCTCTGCAACAAGAGAAGCCACTGCAAAGAGAAATGCATGAGCTACAATGAAGAGTAGCCTGGACTTGCCACAACTAGAGAAAGCCCGTGTACAGCAATGAAGACCCAGTGCGGCCAAAAATAAATAAATATTTTTAAAAACCAGTCACTAAATACAGTGCTTATTGCTCTGCTTATGTAACAAGGGGACAGATGTCAGTGGCCCAGCTAGAATCCATGGTGACCCCAAGATGACAGAGAAGGAGGTGCATCAAACAACCCGGCCCAATGCAGGAAACAGCAGCGTTCTGATCAACGTGATGCTTTTGGCTTGTCCTCTGCTTCCCTTTGATTGTGGGCAGCCAGTACTAATATCCTACAGGCCTCCCCCAAGGACAGACTGTGCAAGGATCCCACATCAGTCAGGGCTTCCCTCGGGTAAGAAGCCAGATTGCCCTTTTGTTGGGAAGCTCAGCGGTGAAGGAGTGAATCAATCACCACAAGACACATGGCACCTCCTCTGACTTTCAGAGGTCTTCTGGGAAAGCAATTTCACACCCTCCACTGATAACCTGTTCTCTTCTCAACCTCCTGCTGTGGGAGTGGGGCCCTGGTTACAGTGGGGCTGGTTACAGCCAGCTAAAGAGATTTATCATCCGGCGATAAAATGGAAACTTTCCTGTTAATCCTAAACATGCTAAATGCACTGGCTTTAAAAATCCTAAATTTGAGAAGAAATGCTCACAAAATAATTTTTCTCTAGGTAAAGTACTTAGTACTTAATTTGCATAATTAATGGCTTGATTCCTAGACAAAAATTTGAGATAGAAATAGGCCAAAATAACCCACAAAGATCCACTAGTAGCCTTTATTTTTTTATGAGATAATTGACATACTCCTTAAAGTTATCTTTCTTGTTGTATGTTTTTTTTTAACTTTTTTATTTTGTATTGGAATATAGCCTATTAACAATGTTGTGATAGTTTCAGATGGACAGCAAAGGGACTCAGTCATACATATACATGTATCCATTCTCCCCAAAACTCCCCTCCCATCCAAGATCTATGGTTTTTAACAACCATTTTTTTTTTAATTTTTTTGAAGTATAGGTGGTTTACAATGTTGCGTTAGTCTCTGTGGTACAGCAGAGTGAATTAGCTATACATTTGCAAATATCCACTCTTTTTTAGATTCTTTCCCCATATAGGCCATTGTAGAGTATTGAGTAGAGTTCCCTGTGCTATACAGTAGGCCCTTATTAGTGATCTGTTTTATATATAGTAGTGTGTATGTCAGTCCGAATCTCCCAGTTTATCCCTCCCCACCCCCTACCCCTGGTAAGCATAGCTTGTATTCCACATCTGTAACTCTATTTCTGTTAACAAACATTTTAAAACCTGTTGTGAGGTTTAATGAAAAGGTGTTAAAAGCCAGTGAACAACAAATGCATCTAGCAGTTGTCTGGACTAGGAACCAACACAGAGACCCAAGGCCTACCTTAACTTCAAGGTCCTGGATCCCCTCATGCCACTCGTGATCCTCACTGGATCTGGGGAGATCGAGGTGGGTCCCAGGTAAGGGACAGGAGACCAGACAGTGAGGGGTCACTTGGGGGATCGAGACTGAGGACAATTTCCCACAGATAGAATAGTATCTGGATGTTTTAACAGCCTGTGTGTCTGTACCAGCTGAGTATCAGCATCAAGCAGCTTAGCATTCTTCCTATACTTGCAAAGAGAGGTATTAACGACAAAGACAGTCTCAAACAGACTCAGCTTAACCTTCCCTAAAGGATTAACCCACCACAGAATTCGACCAGATGTTTCCCCATGGTCCTGTGAATCAACTTGTTCTTTTTCCACATAGGTACATCATTTTAAGAATTTATTAGATCTAGAAAATGGGCCTATAGACAGAGGGCTTCCCAGGTGGCGCTAGTGGTAAAGAACCTGTCTACCAATGCAGGACACATAAGAGATGCAGATTTGATCCCTGGTCAGGAAGATCCCCTAGAGGAGGGCATGGCAACCTACTCCAGTGTTCTTGCCTTGAGAATCCCATGGACGGAGGAGCCTGGTGGGCTACAGTCCATAGCGTCGCAAAGAGTCAGACACGACTGAAGCGAATTACACAAAAAATGGGCCAGGGCTCTACCTCAAGAGTTTCCTAATTCTGCATGCAAGCTTAAGGGAATATAGTTAAAGATTCTTTGGTAGGAGACATTATAGGGCCATGAGTTGTCCTAAATGGATACTGTCACTTTCTCTGAAGCCAGTGGTATCTCTCAGCCATCTGACACCTGGGGAAGGATGGCTATTTCCACAGAGGTGACCACATGAGGGGCAGCTGGTGGCTTACCCACAGTTGACAGTAATTCAGCGACTAGAGGGGAGAACTGAAAAGAATTGGTGCTGTGCCTGTATGGGACAGCTGAGGATTTCCAGAAAAGGAGATGAGCTGAGGACCTGTAAATCAGAGGGACCAGCTAGCAAAATTTAAATGAATACTATTGTGACTTCATTGGCACCTGTGGGCTGGTGGGGCCTAGGGAAGTTCTGATGTATACATGGGCTGTCCAACAGGCACACGTCCCGCTCTTCCCCTCAGTGCTGGGGGTGCCTTCTCTCGTTCTCTCCACCTAAATAAATACTGCACAGCTGCTCGGATCTAGGTCAGATCTCACCTCCTCCACGAAGCCTTCACTGATGCCCTGAAGCAGCGTAGAAGGGTCCTATGACTCATCTCCATAGCAATGATCCTGTGGTCAGCACAGTTTAGCCCTCGATCCTATACAGAGCTGTGGTTCATTCTCATACGTGGCACCTGGCCTGAGCTGAGGGAGGGCAGAGACCATGCCACGTGCCTTCACCATCCTGTCCGCCTGAAACTGAGCACACAGCAGGTGCTTAAAAACATCCAGGGCTTCCCTTGGTGGCTCAGTGGTTAAGAATCTGCCTGCAAATGCAGGGGACATGGGCTCAAACCCTGGCCTGGAAGATCCCACATGCCTCAGAACAACTAAGCCCATGCACTACAACTACTGAGCCTGTGCTTTAAGGCTTGGGAACCACGAGCTGCAACGACTGAATCCTGGGTGCCCTAGAGCCTGTGCTCTGTGGCAAGAGAAGCTACCACAATGAGAAGGGTATGCCCACCACAGCTACAGAGTAGCCCCCTATCGCCGAAACTGGCAAAAAGGCCACACAGCCAAGAAGACCCAGAACAGTCAAAATTAATAAATAAAACTATTTTTTAAAATACCACCTAGTCTGGAACGATATGTAACAGCCTCAAAGTGTCAACATCATCACTGTCTTGAAAAATGACAGTATAGGCCCAAAATGGAACTAATTTTCTGAAGAATAACTATCAAATACTATTACAAAAGCCACTTGCGAGATATTCAGTTTCTTGCCTTCAGAGAGCAGCAAAGGCAAGTCACCAAATTATGGCAAATAACAGGCATATCATATTGATAGCTATAAAACACCCTCCATCATATGATCAGAAAATTTCTAAAAGATATATATGGTGAAAGAAACTCTATGGATAATTTTTACGAACTTATTCTGCCTGTTGTGTCTAGTATTTACCCAAGGAAATGACTTTAAATTCAACTGTTTAAAAATTCTGTATTGTGTAAACAAATTCACAGTAATGTTTTAATAATTTCTAATAATTAAATGCTAAATGCACTAAACAACAAGTCCTTTAGTTAACATTCACATACACTCTTGGGTATACTAATTTTAAAAAGCCATAGATGGTATACCTTAGAATAATCAATGAACATTAATAATGATACACAGTCATAGTCAAAGCTCACTCTGCTCACCTCACGACAGGCTAATGAATCCAAGAGACAAAGTTTTGAGGCAAAGAAAATGACTATTTGTAAAGCCAGCTGACCAAGATGATGGCAGCTTAGCGACTCAAAATAACCACCTTATGGGTTCTAGTCACCAGGCTCTTTTGTAGATCAGAGATGGGAGCAGTGAGGAAGTAAAGCAAAAGGGCCATTAATCTTGCAAACACCTCCCAGAATGGCTAGCCTCAGGCAGGGGACGTGTTAATTTCTTCCTTCCTGCTATCCACAGGTGGACAGGGTTCTAAATAAAGGCACTTTAGTTTAAACAATCAGGCAGAGGGCCAGGATTCTCTGAGGCAGGCCATTCTATATGATTACAAGAACAAAAGCAATGAAAAGCAAGTCAAAGAAACAGTTTCAACATGGAGTCAGAATTGGCTTCTTCTCTACAACAATAGCATTCTCTCCGGCAGTCATCACAGGCTACTTAATTTTATCCCTTGCTTTCAAGGTGACAGATTTTTCTTTGTGCTGTCTGATAAAGCCATCTTCAATCAGGAGATAGATTATTCCTAGGAATTGAAATAAATACAAGTGAGCCAGGTCAAATCAGGACACAGAGATCGGCTCTAGGGTTTTACACTTCTGTGAGCCAGGGTCCTTGATTCCAAATGAAATGAGAATTGCTACAATTTTTATTTCTAGTTTACTGACTTCTTTCCCAAATACTTAACAACACCCTGGCCCTAACTAGCTGTCTGGGGATGATTCTAAGGTATCTATTTAAATGAACAGAGTCTTCCAACATTTTGAAATGAGTAAGATTCTCCCAAGTAAAAGAACATCAAGTATCTAATGGTTACAACCCACGAAGGAGCCTGAAATAGGGATTCTTTGTGAACATTAGGATGGCAGATTGTTTTCTCCTTGTAACACACACAGTATACATTTTATCACTGACTTCATGCTGTAAGATTTTTTGTTACTGAGAGTCTCAAAGATATACAAAAGTAAACAGAAGAATATAATAACCCCCCTCTGTGTAACTGAAGAAGGAATTCCTAGGGCCTGGACTCCACCTGAGGCCTGTCCATGCTGATCGTGCACGGCCACCTCTCCAGTGGACTCTGAACTCTCTGCTTAGTGCCTGTGGGAATGACAATGGGAGGATAAGACCCCCTCCGGGCAGGGGAACCTTGAAGATCGTATCCAGGTTACTCATCACCTAAGAGAAAACAGACACTAATCACCCCTGCCTCCAGACAGTATCTATCGGAATGTAACCACAGGCTTATCGGTTATTAACTGGTTGGGATGTAATTGCGGGCTTATTGATTATTAACTGTTTGAACACATAACATGTGAATGATGGGGTTATTGTAGTTGTATTTACTCTTCCTTTGTTTATGTAAGTTTCAAGGAATTTGGGGTGGTGGGTTTGGACACGTACACATGGGGTATAAAAGATTTTCACAAATGCTGGTCGGGGTCGTTGGCTAAGAGGAGACTCTGCCTTGGGCCCGCTGGTGTAATAAACTGCACTCCACTATCTGCATTGTCCTTCTGAGTGAGTTTGTTTCCCGGAAAGCGTGGCTATAACATAACTACCACCAACTGCAACAATTATCAATTCATAGCCAATCTTGATTCAACTTCATCCCCATCCACTTTCTCCCTCCCATATTATTTTGAAGCAAATTCCATCCATTCTATAATTCTATCTGTAAATTTTTCAGTATGCATTTTGTCTATTAAATATTCAGCTTTGTTTTTCTTAAAATAAGACAACTCATTTAAAATGACCACAATATCACGAGCATAATGAAAAATCAAAGTGGCTATTATTTTTTAATATCATCAAATATCCATTGTTCAAATTTCTAATTGTCTCAAAAAATCCTATTTTTAGAGTTTATTTAGAGTTAGAATCTAAATGAAATCTTCAATTTACAATTGGTTATGCTCCTCAAATCTCTTGTCTAAAATTCCTCCCTTCATTTCTCTTTGTCCCTTGCTACTTGTCTATTGGAGAAACAAGACTGTGGGTCTTTTGAATGTCCCACTGTCTGGATTTTGCTGATTGTACCCCCAAAATATTATTTAACATGCTCCTTTCTCTACTCTACTTTCTATAAATTGGAAGTTGGACCGACAGCCTTTACTGAAATTCAATCATTGGTTTGTTATTTCCCAAGAACGCACCTTAGGTAGTGGAGTTTTCTCACAACAGGAAGAACATAATGTCTGATTGTTTCTCTTTTTATGAACTTAGCAGCGGGGTTGATGGTCAGTGTCTGGATCTATTAATACATTAGGCATGCAAAATCATGCTATCCTGACCCTAGCATTTCTTAATTTCTCAGATGGACTACTTTTATGACTCTTCATTATAATGCAGCTTTGGGAGTTCTGAAAAATGAAAATCTTTTCATTTACTTAAATGAACACTATTATCTCATGATGGAATTTTTAAAGTCTAATTTGAAATTCAAGAGCTGAAATTAAAATGCAGAACTCATCACCTGCCCTTCCTTTCCCTTTAACCCCAAGGTCTAGCCTTCACAGAGCAGACAAGCTTCTAGTAGAAAACAGAATCACAGGTGACTGCAGAGGGAATACATTGCATGAAATTCTAAAACTTTATCCCACACATTTATATTCAGTTGAGGAGACTGGAACATTTCTTTGGGCCTTATAAGTAACTTAGCATCCTGGATAGGCGGCTTCCCTCGTGGCTCAGTGGTAATGAATGTGCCTGCCAGTGCAGAAGACGTGAGTTTGATCCTTGAGTTCGGAAGATCCCCTGGGCAACCCACTCCAGTATTCTCACCTCGAAAATCCCATGGACAGAGAACCAGGTGGCTACAGTCCACAGGGCTGCAATGAGTCGGACATGGCTTAGCAACTAAAGAGCAATCGATCCTGGATAAGAGATGCATGCTGTGGGTCTGGAAAGCTCAGTGTCCACAGCAGAGCTGGCTCTGCTACAGGAGAAAGTCAATGACTCATTTATCATTTATTAGGATGAAACACAGGTACTCAGTCCAGCAAAGCATCTTTTAATTTTCCAAAAAAAAAGGGCATTTATTTTGTCCCCATCTCTCCCTCTAGCTGGGGTCTGATGGAAACACATGATTTGGCGTCAGTTTCAAGGGGAAGCTTGTTTCGGTGGGCTGAGCCGTGAGCAGCCCTGATGCGGTGTGGGTGTCTGCGGGGCTCACCCGTCATCCGTTCAGAGCATCCGCCCACCCTCTCCAGGCTGAGGTCCCACCTCCCAGTGCCCTGTATTCAGCATACTGAGTCAGCAGGAGGTTCCTGAGGGAAGGCTGGGAGTTAATTGTTGGCAGCTGGAGGGCCCCACCGGCCCTGGGGAAAATGAGGAGCTTTTCAGAAAGGAAACGCAACATGTTTGGGAAGAAAGCTAAGGGCTACCCATGGACTTGGCTTAAATACGGTAGATTCAGCTCCATCCCCTCAGGTCTTGGCCAGAGTCCCAGGGGACTGGAGTGAGATGACCAAGAAGGGCTCATAGCCACCCTGCTCCCTGGGCAGATGACCACACGGCACTGAGGTCCCCACATTTTATGCACTTTGGAACACAAGCTCTGATAAAGAGCATTTTTTCCAACATGTGAAAAAGAACACAAGTATTTTATCTATTCCTTTAATCATCTTGATCGATAAAAGCAGAATTAGTGAAGGCAGAACCATGACAGAAATGCTGGAGGCAGGCACACCTGAACTGCATTGAAGTCTCACCAGGACCTCTGATATCACCGCTCCGTGAGCGTCAGCTCTGGGTCAGGAAGACCCACCTGCCAGCATCAGCTCTCACCCCTCACTTATTCACAGACCCCATGGAGGATACGTCAAGCAGCAAGCAGCTTGCCCACAGGCATGGTCTTATTTGTAGTCGTTCTTCCTGCCACTCCCTCTGGTCCCCAACAGCCTCCCAGCTGCCAGTCCTGGAGCAGACGGGAGTCTGCGCACCCCAATCACAGCCCCTTGCGTCACCAGGTCATGGACCAATCACTAAGGGTCAGCAGAGCTTTCTCATCCTTCATCTGCACTTGTTTCAAAAGACTTAAGAATTCTATTCTCTTCAAAGACTAGATTTGGAGAGCCAAAGATGTGCTGAGAGGTATAAAATGCCCTGCGCAGACTCACAAAAGCACAGGCATGATCGCTACATTAGCTGGAAGAGCAGAGCTCACCTGGTCGACATCCCCTCATTTTAGGGGAGGACTCTGTGGTGTGGTGATAATTACCATTTACCTGGACAGTGAAAGCTACAGGCTTTCAACTCTACACTTCAATAAAATTAAAAAAAAAAAAACAAAACTGGAGTATGTGGCAGACTTCCTTGGTGGCTCAGACAATAAAGAATCCGCCTGCCAATGCAAGACACACAGGTTGAATCTCTGGGTTGAGAGGATCCCCTGAAGAAGGAAATGGAAACCCACTCCAGTATTCTTCCCTGGGAAATCCCACAAACAGAAGAGCCTGGAGGGTTGCAATCTATAGAGTCGCAAAAAAAATTAGAGCAACTGAGTTACTGAGCACGCACACACTGTGTAGCTAAATTGTATGTAAGCAATCAGAACTCACAAGGGGCCATCATTTCTTCTTATTACATCCGAAGTATGTGTGACCCATTCAGTTATTCAAAATGACCCGATTTTCACTATTTCAAAACCATGGAAAGAGTTTTTCAATTTGCTACATCCTGGATAGATTCCAAATGAAAACTGTACCTTCTTTGTAAAGGGTCCAAATGACATCAAGATATTTCTTTCCTTTTCTTTTTAATGCTCATCATTATGTCTGGGGAACATATCTATAAAGCTACTGCCTTTCACAGTGGACTTCTTTGAAAGAAAAAAATGCCACTTGCTTTTAAGTGGAGTAAATAATTTAGTCATTTCAGTCATCCTTAGACTTGGCGTTTGGGAGAACTACTTGATTCTGAATAACAGACTAGGGCTAAGTCCTGGAACATCTTGAATACTAATCTAAGGAGCTCTTCAGGCTGAATTAAACATAAAGAAATTCGTGGAGCTTATAAATCACTTAAGAAACACTTCTGAGTGCCCCAGGCACAGTCCTCTGTGTTAGGAATATAGCCACAAACACAAAGATAACAGACCCTGCCTTTGTGGGGCTTCTGCTCTAGTGGTCATGCCTTTGAAAGACATAAATGTATGGGATGGATTGAAGGTTTAAAATGAGGAAACAAGTAAGAGGACTTCACAAACTACAGGCTGTATGGATGCACAAGAATGAACAAAGATGTGGCCAGCGTGACAGAGGTTGAGTCTGAAGAACCAGATAAGTTGTACTAGTATTAACAGAAAGATGGAGTCTTGAAAAAAAAATGGCAGAGAAAGTTGATGACTGGGATTTTGGATATGCTCAACTTGAAAAAATATGTAAAAATCCACTTGGAGATGTCCAACCAGCAATGAAACTCCTGAATCTGAAGACTGGGAAAGAATCATGGGAGAGTCCACTGAACAAAGACGCAGCAGGTACTGTAGAAGCATCTGGCATGACCAGAAGGATGGACGAAAGAAGGAGACCATGGCATTAACCTCTTCTCTGTGTTTCAACAGGGAACAAAAATATTCTGTATGACTTTAGATTTCCTATCATGTGTGTTTACTCCCACAGCTGTGATGCCCGTGAGATGTCATGATGAGGGCAGAAAGGAAATCTATAACAGTGTGTGTCCTGTCCTCTTCATAGGAAAGGATATCAGATGCACGCACACCCTAGAAGGGAAAGCGCTGGTGAGCATTTATTCTTGGGTCAACTATCCTTGCTGGTCTGGAATCTTCCAGAACGGCAGGTCCCAAGCTCCCTGCGCCTTTCATTAGCAAGAGAGAGCATAATGTTCCAGCCTAGGTAGTCTGTGAGATAAATGAAATTAGACAGCCACTGAGTGTATTCCAAGGAAGGAATTCATGAGAGCAGATGCCCTATCCAGACACTCAATTACCACTGCAAATCTCACGGAAGGGGGAGCTTTGCTGAAGTGGAGAGCGGTATTTATCAGGACCATGGAAACAGTAAACGGCAGCTGTCCTCTAGAACACTGTCCAAAACAGGGAACGGATCAGAAACAGCAGATCAATAAACATTTGGAATCCAAAATAGATCATCGGGGAGCTCCAGGAGAATATACTATGCAAAGGTCAGCTTCTAACCAGGTGGAGTGCTGTGTTATGGTTAGAGAGAGGCAGGGAAGACTTTAATTACCTGTTTTAAGATTGTTGGATGAAGACTAGTAATGTACTAATGTTTAGTTGTGCTCCTCAGCCATCACACACCATAGGCTTTTGAATGAAAAAAATATAGGAAGGAGGACATTTATTCGAACCAATATCATGAGTGGGGAAACGGACAATTGAGTGAATTTGAATAAGTCAAACACTCTGACAGTGTCAATTGCCGACAGATTTAGTAAACACTGGGAAATATGAAAGTAAAGAGAAAGACATTTGAACGCATCATGTGAATCAATATTATGCAATGCTGTTACCAATTATTGATGGTGGGTTCAGTCTCCATGATAAACTGTGACAGCTCTATTCCAACCCTAACCTGGTCAGAGTGCTGCCAGACTCCCAGGCAGTTTTGAGTGCCCCACCAGAACGTTTTCAGAAGAAAACAAACCAAAAATTATGCAATGGCAGAAAATATCAAGGAGGTTTAGATGTTTACCCTAGGGCAACAAATAAGATTTAAAGGGAGAATGGCATTGTATTTCCATTTTTATTTTTATTGGAGTATCGTTGATTTACAATGCTGTGCTTTCTTGCTTTCTGCTGTATAGTAAAGTGAACCAGGCATACGTATACACACATCCCCAGTTTTTTGGATTTCTTTCCGATTTAGGTCACCACAGAGCACTGAGTAGAGAGTTACCTGTTCTCTACAGCAGGTTCTCATTAGTTATCTAGAGAATGGTACTTTAGAGGGTTGTACTTATTCTATAGGGCTTCCCAGGTGGCACAGTGGTAAAGAACTCACCTGCCATGCAGGAGACACAAGAGACGCAAGTTCAATCCCTGAATTGGAGGGATCCCCTGGAGTAGGAAATGGCAACCCACTCCAGTATTCTTGCCTGGGAAATCTCGGGCTATAGTCCATGGGGTTGCAAAGTGTTGGATATGACTTAGCACACATGCACATGGTAATTGCATCAGAGATTTTATGGCCTCTTAAGCCTAAGATATTTACTATCTGGTAAAAACAGAAAACAAGAAAACTACAGATTCTGAGATTGTATCAAAAGCACCCACTGGCAATAAATAAGTTGATATGAGAATCAATAAGGATAGTAATTACAATGAATTAAAATTTACTAAATATAACTTAAGTAAACCTGGAGAAGGAAATGGCAACCCACTCCATTGTTCTTGCCTGGAGAATCCCAGGGATGGTGGAGCCTGGTGGGTTGCCGTCTATGGCGTCACACAGACACAACTGAAGTGACTTAGCAGCAGCAGAGGTTCATAGGAGAAGGCAATGGCACCCCACTCCAGTACTCTTGCCTGGAAAATTCCATGGACGGAGAAGCCTGGTAGGCTACAGTCCATGGATGGGGTCGCTAAAAGTCAGACATGACTGAGCGACTTCACTTTCACTTTTCACTTTCATGCATTGGAGAAGGAAATGGCAACTCACTCCAGTGTTCTTGCCTGGAGAATCCCAGGGACGGGGGAGCCTGGTGGGCTGCCGTCTATGGGGTCTCACAGAGTTGGACATGACTGACGTGACTTAGCAGCAGCAGCAGAGGTTCATAGTTATACTTGAAAATGCACTGGTTGTCTTTGGAAGATTAAAAGGAACCACTCATTACTTTGAAAACTGGTTAAGGAAAAGTTTCTCTTTATAGAAGATTTGTAGCTAATAAATGAAGAGTGAATTAAAAAATCAGAATTTTTTTGTTGTTTTTGCTTGAAAAATGAGAACTTTACCATTCTGCAATTCCAAGTAATAGATCAAGGCAATACTCATCAACAGCTGGTAACCTGACAAGAAGACAACTCTGACCTTACATACCTTCTAATGAGGGTAGATATGACTGCCTGGGAGGAAGTCTTGTTTAAAAAAAAAAATCAAATCTGAGTCTGATCAAGCTTCTAGAAACAATTACCAATGTACAGAAAATACCAGAAGCTAAAGAATATTTGTAACACCACCATAGGTACGTAATCCACAAACACACAGACTTTGGAGAAACTCCACAATGCAAGTAACCTCAGTACTTCCAGTTTTAAAAATTGCAAATAAACTGATGAGGGGAGAACCTACAGATTATTGAAAAAAATTAAGAAATATCTCACCACATCAGTATATGGATCTTATTTCAATCCTATCCAAACATATCTGTAAAAATTAATTTAAAGTCTATTAGAGACACGTGAATATTAAGTAGGTGATTGATTATATTAATACATTATTATTAAAATTCTAGATGTAATAATGGTATCAAAGCTTTTTTTAGATGTAATAATGGCATCAAAGCTTTTTTTGAAGGTCCTCATCTTTTAGGAATATATAATGAAATGTGTAAAAATGAAACATTGTGATGTATGGGTTTTATTTCAAAGCAATCCTTGTCAAGGAGTTGTGGGCAGAGGTACAGATGAAAAAGAAGACATATGTGGACTGCCACGGAAAGCGGAAAATGGCCTACCCAGTTCATTGTCCCACTGTCTTTATTTTTGTATATGATGGAAAATTTTCAAAAAGTTGTCTTTTTCCTTTTCATCTAGATCATATAGAAGTGTAGTGATTAGAATTACAATTAGACAGAAGTGAATTTCAGAATTTTACCAAAGGAAATGCATTTGGAAGTCAATTCTCTAGCTTGGGAAGAAGCAGCGAAGTGTCTATTCTATAGAATACAAAATGCATGATAAAAGCAATCCAAGGCTTTGTTCTCTGTGCTGGACCCAGAAGGGCTCATGCAACTCCATCTTGAGTTCTTTTCTCCACAATTATTTGACACGGGGCTGAGGAGGTAGGAAGAGGAGGGCTGGCTGATATTACAAACATCAAAGAGGCTTGTTCGTCCTGGTCATTGCTCAGGAGACTTCTGTGTATCCTCAGCCGGTTTAAAGAGAAAGGAACCAAAAGGGAAGGGAATATATAGTGTTGCTGCTTTGGTTCTTTTACAGAAAAAGTTGTCTCAGTTTCTAGAAGTTCATAATTCTGATGCCACTGATATTTTAAAGAACGGGTGAGTTTTTTGTTTTGTTTTGTTTTATTCTATATCACTCAGTGAAGTGTCTGGTATTACAGGAACCCGGTACTTATTCATCCAGTCGGCATCTATCAATCACCCCAAAGTGTCAGAACCCATGCTGGGAGCAGGAAGCATTTACTGAACAGAAACAAGGAATGGGTTTGTGTGAACGTGTCTCTCCGAATGCCAGCAGTTTCCAATTATTCGTGCCCAGGCAGAAGAATGAGTAGCCCAGGGACAGGCGTTCTAAGATTTTATTCACTAAGTGTCTGTTCCCATCATGCTCCTTGGAGGCAAATGGTGAAAACTTCCTTTCAACAGAACCCACGGGACCAGAGCATTACTCTCCTGTCATCCATGTGAAGAATAGGGAACCTGTCCTTTACTATCTCCCGGAGTTTGCTCAAATTCATGTCCATTGAGCCAGTGATGCTATTTAACCATCTCATTCTCTGCCACCCCCTTCTCCTCCTGCCTTCCATCTTTCCCAGAATCAGGGTCTTTTCCAATGAGTCAGCTCTTTGCATCAGGCGGTCAAAGTATTGGAACTTCAGCTTCAGCATCAGTCCTTCCAATGAATATTCAGGGCTGATTTCCTTTAAGATTGACTGATTTGATCTCTTTGCTGTCCAAGGGACTCTGAAGTCTTCTCCAGCACCATAATTCAAAAGCATCAAATATCTCTGGGTGTGTTCCAGTGTCCCCTAGTTTATAGCTCATGGGAACTTGGATAGAATCTGTATTCTGCTGTTGTGTGAAAATTGGATGCATCTTAGTTATATTGAAATGGTTCATAGAGCTTTTCAGGTCTACTATATCCTTCTACTTTTCTGTTTATTCATCCTATTAATGTTTGAGAGTTTGATATGGAAACTCCAACTAAAGATCTTAATTTATTTAATAAAAAAATAACTGCCATATATAGTGGAACTATTATGTAACTTTGTGCTGTATTTTCCAAGTGTCCTGTAAAGGTGTTATCTTACCTTCATAATTTAAAAATAATTTTAAAAAAGCAAAAGAAAGAAAACTGATTCAAAAAATCAATTATTTCTGTTTTTTTTAATAACAAGGTAAAAATAGCTTTCAAAAAATTAAAATTCCTACAAAAAAAGAATTATTCACATGATTTCAAAATTTATCAAGATGGACATTATTTTTAAAGAATTTGGCTTGGAAAATTCTAGGTCTCAGCTTGCTTTCATTCTCAATGTTCAAAAGAAGCTAAGTGCATGATTTCTATAACACAGGAACCAAATATGCTTTGTTTAACCATCATCCCACGTGCCTTCCCCTTGTTAGAAATAGATCATTTTTATAGGGTCCTGTTTTAAGTCAACTTCATTCTATTCATCAACTTGACAATCTTAAATAAAAGTCAGTATTCTATTTGATTTCCCGCCATCACAATATGCCTTCGGCCACAACCTTCAAATTGCTTTTTCCTAGGGAAGATGGCAATATGATAAGCTCACAGCTGAAATGCCATAATAAATCACTGGCATGGAGAATAAAAGTGAAAAATGCACTCAAAGAGAATGTCGGATCTCATTTATTTTTAATTCTACCCCATTCAGCCCACATATATCTTTTTAATGTTTTAGACATTATCTCCAAATCATCCATCTAAAAGGGGACTTTCAAATTAATTTAATTTCCATAGCACGTGCAAGCCAACACAGTACACAAATCATCAAAACAAGCTCTCAATGGCCAAATGGCGTTTTTCTCTCTCAATGGAACCCCTGGCGGCTGCTTTAACTTCTGTCAGGAGCTGATACAATTTTTCATAACTTGCAGCTCTTTCATCTTGTATCAGAATAGCTGGAAGACCTTACTTAGGGACATCACGTCATCAGTTAGGATCCGCTGAGATGATGGCGAGAGCAGGCAACAGCAGCATGGTTGACTGGGTACCAGTTGGGAAGCAGGCAGCCACCAGGGGTGGCCGGGCTCTCCAATGATGCCATCAGGCACTCAGGGCTCCTCACGCTTGACCCTGTGATCCTCAGCATGCAGGCTTGTGTCCTTGAGTTTGTTGCCTTACAGACATCACACGTTCACACAACTGTGCCCAGTGGGAGGAAGTGAAGAAGCCACTGGGGTTATCTCCCTGCCCCTTCCTTGCACCTAAAGGAGAGAGATCCTTCCCAGATCTTCCAGCAAAATTCCCACTTGAGCTCACTGACCAGAACTGGGCCTCATCCACCTTCCTGGATCAACTCTTGGCAAAAGAAATGCAGTTCCTCTAATTAGCCTGGATCAATTACAACTCAATCCCTGAAGCCTCAGCTACCCAAACAAAAGGAGATTTTAGCATTTACTAAATGAATGAAGATGCGAAGAGCCGACTCACTGGAAAAGACCCTGGTGCTGGGAAAGACTGAAGGCAAAAAGAGAAAGGGGTGGCAGAGGATAAGATGGTTGGATGCCATCATCGACTCAATGGACATGAATCTGAGCAAATTCCAAGAGACAGTGGAGGACAGAGGAGCCTAGTCTGCTGCTGTCCGTGGGGTAGCAAAGAGTCAGACACGACTTAGCAACTAAACAACAACAACAAAATAAATGAAGGACCACAACCAACAAAAAAGGATGTGTTTATCCCTCGAAGCCACCCATAATTCCATTTTTAGCAACTTACTTCATTAAACAGGGGCGTGAAGTGAAAGAAGATGAGAGCAAAGTAGAAAAGATGCATAAAAGACTAACCCTGAAGAGTTAAAGCTTTAACAAAAGGATGAATTTTATTCTTACTTTTAAGATGATCCTAAGTGTCATAGTTACAATAAAGGCTTCATAACTGAAGATGAGAGCTGCACCATTTTCCTTTCAGGTAGTGAACTGTAACATTTACAAAGGGACATTTGTTAAATTAAGACAAGTCCTCCAGAAAGAAAGGTGGAGCTGAGGAGAATTGTCTACATGTTAATGTTGAAATCCTACCAATAATGTGCTTGACATCTCGGTAGAGCCATCCCATAATTAAATATGACCTGCTCATCACCGCTGAGCTGGGACATCCCAGGTCACATTCTTGCAATGCTGTCAGCAACCATTATTCAGCATTCCATATGAATGTTTCTCAACCACCTTCTTACCAGTCTGTCATCAGCATCATCTATACCTAGATTGATCATCTTATCCACAAAGATATCGAAAGGGACTTATCAAGTCTTCACCTAAACACGGCTAGAATATTTCCCTGGAGTTGTTGCTGTTTTTGTTTGGTTGCCAAGTTGTGATTGACTCCGTGGACCATGACCTGCCAGGTTCCTCTGACCATAGGATTTCGCAGGCAAGAACACTAGAGTGTGCTGCCATTTCCTCCTCCGGGAGATCTTCCTGACCCAGGGATCAAATCCATGTCTCCTACATTGGCAGGCGAATTCTTTACCACTGAGCTGCCTGGGAAGCCCACATTTCCCCAGAGTATTTCCCTGGAGCACCAGTTCACAATTACAACCCAAAGTTTGTCCTGGGAAGATTCTTCCTGAGCAAACTCTGCTGACTCCTAGGAATCAACCATTCCTCTTCTAGGTTTTCACTAACCATCTGTTTGACAATTAACCCACAGTATTGTGATGGAGCTTGGGGAAGATGGCCCCTAAATATGCCAAAGTGGCATATTGATTATTTTGAATTAAAGTTACTTGAGAAATATCCACTCTAAGAAGAACACTCTGACTTCCTTCATTGCCCTAAAGGCAGGAACCCAAGCTCCCATGAAAGGTAGCCACCCTCTGCTGGGAAGATGGAGGGCACCCTAGTCCCCAGAGACAAGGAATTCGAGACCACAAAAGATGTAAAAGCAAACTCTCATTACTTCTTCATTAATGTGCTACCCCGAGCAAAAGCCCCTTTCATTTGTCAAATCTTCACAAAGAATTGATTCTTTTTCCAAAAAAAGGCATAACAACCGTCTGTTTTAGTCACTTCTTAGGTCCTTATACCTAAGGGGCCTCCATACACATGAAATTAAGTTTGTTTTTTTCCTATTAATCTGCTTTGGGTCAATTTCAGCACCCAAGCAGCCAACAGAGCTTGGAGGGAAGAGGACAGTGTTTCCTCCCCTACGATCGCCTGAGCTCTCTCGTCATCAGTTCACGGGTGGTTCCCCCGGAACCATGTCCATCTGCTTCTCTGGAGACTCAGCCTCTCTAGTGTTCTTCAAGTACCACAGGCACAGAGATATCCCGAGGGTGTCCCAGTCTGTTCCTGTCCCCAGATGAAACCTTGTGTGATCTCCCGCACTCTCAGCAAAGAGGACCAGTCACAAGTCCAACCAACTCCTGCTCTGTACCTCCAGCTCTGACTCTTCCTCATTTTCCAGACTCAGAACTATCTCAACTCCTCTGAGCTACAAACCAAACCAAAGAAGAAACATCCTTTCCAATGAGTCGTCTTCCCATCTTTCTTGTGATTGCTGTGGACAGTGACATCACAACTGTTTCTTGAACATTTTTTCCAGAATTCTTAAATTCTTCCGTTTCCATCTGATTAAGCCTAGAACTCCCTTCCTTGGCAGTGTCAGACTCCAAGATGATTCAATGAGGGCTGTTAAGAGCCCAGAGGCTAGAGCCACATTCCTTGGCTGGGAATCCTGCTTCTTCCAATGACTAAATGTGGAATTTGGGGGCAGCATCTGGCCTCTCTCCAACCAGGTTTCTGTTTTATATAAAATTAGATAAAATATAGATTCCACTCATAGAGATGTTATCATGAGTTAGTACTTATTAAATACTCAGGGAAGTCTCTGACGCTTTGGAAGTACTCCTTATTGTTTGTCAAATAGGTTTCTAAAAGAAAAAATAAGTTTAAATTATTACAGAACCAAAAGAATCTGAGTGAGTAACACCAGATTTGGGGGTTGTTAGGATGTTGTTGTTGTTTAGTTGCTAAGTCATGTCCAACACTTTTGCAACCCAATGGACTGTAGGCCACCATTCTCCTCTGTCCATGGGATTCTCCAGGCAAGAACACTGGTTCAGTTCAGTTCAGTCATTCTGTCGTGTCTGACTCTTTGCAGCCCCATGGACTGCAGCATGCCAGGCCTCCCTGTCCATTACCAACTCCTGGAGCTTACTCAAACTCATGTCCATAGAGTCAGGGATACCACCCAACCATCTCATCCTCTGTCATCCCCTTGTGCTCCTGCCTTCAATCTTTCCCAGCATCAAAATCTTTTCCAATGAGTCAGTTCTTCACATCAGGAGATCAAAGTACTGGAGTTTCAGCTTCAGCATCAGTCCTTCCAATGAATATTCAGGACTGATTTCCTTTAGGATTGACTGGTCTGATCTCCTTACAGTTCAAGGGACTCTCAAGAGTCTCCAACACCACAGTTCAAAAGCATCAATTCTTCGGCGCTCAGCTTTCTTTATGATGCAACTCTCACATCCATACATGACTATGGGAAAAACCATAGCTTTGACTACATGGACCTTTGTTGGCAAAGTAACGTCTCTGTTTTTTAATGCGCTGAAGACTGGAGAACACCAGAGTGGGTTGCCACTTCCTTCTCTGTGGGATCTTCCTCCCCCAGGGATGGTCTCCTGGATTGGCAGGTGGATTCTCCACCACTGAGCCACCAGGGAAGCCCTGTTAGGATGTTACTTTCTCTTATGTGTGGAAAGGAGAATTTGATGTCTTTAAAATAAGGTCAGGCCCTGTGGAGAAGTGAAGGTAGTTATAGGTGGGCAAAGTGAAGACAAGATTCAGGAACAAAGCCCAGGTGGCTTCAAGGCAGCCACGTAAGAGAGAAGGGATACAGAGCAGCCAGAAACCAAAAGAGAATAAAAGTAAGAAGGGACAGATGGGTTACTCTAACGATAGTACAGTTAGGAAGCATATCTTCCCAAAGCGTTTATATAACCATTCTTGTGCAGTTTCAACTCTTGTAAGATCAAGCTCTACTTTTTACAGAGACTGGGTACACACGCAGCTTAATGAGAGGTCATGTGAGCACTTCAGCAAGCAGGGTGAGTTCATGGTCTCATTAGACATGCCAAGACAGCAAGAGAGGTGCTGAGGCCTGCGTTCTGCAAGGAAGCAACACGTCTGTGCTCCAACCAGCTCTGCTCTGGCCCTGGCTTTGCTGGAAGTCACTCGAATTGTATTTTAATCAGAGCAAGAAAATACAGAGACCGGGGGCTTCCCTGGTGGTCCAGGGGCTAATACTCCACTCTCCCAATGCAGGCGGCCCGGGTTCCATCCCTGGTCACGGAACTAAGATCTCACACGCCGAAACCAAGAGTTTGCAAGCCATAATTAAAAATCCCAAAGGCTGTCATGAAGATCAAAGATACTGAGTGCCACAACTAATAAATATATTAAAAAGAATAAAGTCTACGGGGGTGATACCATAGTCTCACAAGATTTTGGAGTATATGTATTTAAACTTTTTTTTTAATCTAGACATTAAAGAAAAGTAAAATACAGAGGCCAGGCCTGTCATATTACATTTATACACACACACACACACATACACGTGCCATGCGTGCGCGCGCACACACACAAACACACATGAAAACTCTGGTAGAAATGAGCAAAAGAATTTTAACTTACGTTTTTCATATTTTATTTACTATCTTGTTTTATCTTATTTTAACTTATTTTGACTAAGTAAAAATAAGTTTTACCTGCGAACCAGTGGATTTTCGTTTCGAGGGAATAAGAAATCCACGCAATCGAACTAAGAGAGCAGTTTATAGTACAAAAATAAACTCCCATTTCCTGTGGGCCACACTGAGCATTGCTCAAAGTCAATCAGAATGAAAATTGAACAAGAACGTACACAAACAGTCCGGCGGGGTTGCCACTGGTACAAGGAGGGGCGTCCGCTAGGGGGCGACACAGGCCGCCTCCGCCCGTCTTCGCGAGATGCTGGGAGCGCTCGCTCCTGGCCGACATCCCCCTCCAGGGACTCGAGAAGATGGACAGTCTTAAGCGTTTGGACCTTGAAAGAGGAGGAGGACAGGAAGAGCGAGTAATATTGGACACGGAATCTGTTCAGAGAGAAGGAAAGAGCGCAAGCCTCCCTTCTCTCGTCCGGCTTTGATAAGCCAGAAAGGTGGAACTTTGATCTCTCCTTTTCTGGCTCCTATGTCTTTTATTCGGGTCTGACTCCTGGCTGTTAGGGCTTCCCAAGTGACTTAGCAGTGGCTCAGATGGTAAACAGTCGGCCTGCAAAGCAGGAGACCTGGTTCAATCCCTGGGTGGGGAAGATCCCCTGGAGGAGGAATGGCAACCCAGTCCAGTACTCTTGCTGGAGAATTCCATGGACAGAGGCGCCTGGCGTCTACAGTCCATGGGGTCGCAAGAGTCGGACACGACTGAGTGACTAAGGCTTTCCTGACTGTTAAGGATGGCAGCAGCCACCACTGATAAGTAATGTATGTTAAATCGTGCCCTTGGATTCGGCCTTTTAAAACATGCAAATGGATTTAGGCATGTGTTCGCAAAATGCATTGTATTACCCATTAGAAATACAAAAGGGACTATGAAATGTGGCAGTTTCTGACTCTGAATAATTCCAAGGAACATGCTGGAACTGCACAAAACCGCCCTAACTCCCAGGTTTGTCCACATTAGCAGTCATCTCACCACTCAGTACTAATGAGGGTCTAGCTCTCCGTGC
Organism: Muntiacus reevesi; assembly: GCF_963930625.1. NCBI lineage: Eukaryota > Metazoa > Chordata > Mammalia > Artiodactyla > Cervidae > Muntiacus > Muntiacus reevesi. Next base: position 54,979,960 of record NC_089260.1, read on the forward strand.
TGATTTTTATTTCTGTGAGTTTTAGAAGTCACTGTGCCTTTTCTTTTCTCCAGTAATGCTGTGGTAGTCTACTGTTATCTAGTTATCTTTTCAGCCTTCTTCTTGAAGAGGAGCAATGCTGTTTTAGCTTTTCTAACAGACCATTTGAATGACAATCTCTTTTAGAATTAATTGACTTTTTTTTTTTTAATTAACCTCTTCAGTACAAGTATCTGAATATACATTCAGAAAGCATCACCCCAGACTCCGAGGGTTTTTCTGCCCTCTAGTCTTGATCATAAATGCCAGAGTAAGATCCCCCGGTAACCTCAGCACCACTTTGGGAATGGTTGTGGTGATGAAATATTCTGGTGGATTTCATTCTGCCTAAGTAGGAATTTATTTGACAGATACTGGTTCCAACCTCTCTGATTATTGCCCATGAAACAGAAACTCGTTGAATAGGGAAATGTTATCTAGACTCAGGGAGGAAGGGGATGCAGTCATGAGTCACTGAAAGGCACCTAAAAAAGATTTCTCCTTTTTTAATATTTGGCTACATCATGTGTCTTGTGGGATTTTTAGTTCCTTGACCAGGGATGGAACTCAAGCCCCCTGAAGTGGAAGCATGGAATCTTAATCACTGGACCACCAGGAAAGTTATAAAAAAAAAAGATGTCTTGGCTTCTGTTGTTAAGTTTACTTCTTTTTTTAAAGGAGATCAATTTGCTTAATAACTAACAAAGTGAAAGTCGCTCAGTTGTGTCTGACTCTTTGTGACCCCATGGACTATACAGTCCATAGAATTCTCCAGACCAAAATACTGGAGTGGGTAGCCTTTCCCTTCTCCAGGGGATCTTCCCAACCCAGGGATTGAACAATTACCAATAATCAATAGTACAGGAAGCACAAATGTTGCTGGCAAATGAGACAAACCCTGAAACCCTAAATTATTTATGGCAGTAAAGGAGTAAGAAAGTGCTGAAGCACACATTTTTGTTAATTGTTCTATGAGCTTCTTTGACAGGCATAAGATTCTGCCACACTGAACTCTCTTGTTAGCATTCCCTGCTATCCATACCTCTCAGTGGTAAAGATTACCTGCCAGTGCAGGAGACACGGGTTCCATCTCTGGGTTAGAACAAATCCCTGGAGGAGGGCATGGCAATTCCCTCCAGAATTCTTGCCTGGAGAATTCCGTGGACAGAGGAGCCTGGCAGGCTACAGTCTGTGGAGTCACAAAGAGACAGACATGACTGAGTGACTGAGCACACACATGTATACATATGGCTGATTCCTTTAGCAGAACAGCAGAAACCAATACAAAAGTGCAAAGCAATTATACTCCAACAATAATTTGTTTTAAATACTAAAGTCCAATCTCACTGATACCACCCCATAAAGTTCACCAGAGTTAACCAAAAGCTAGTGCTCATCTGTTATTTTTGTTGTTGTTGTTACTCTCACTATTGGTTTTTCTGTTTTAACACCAAGATAATGTAAGATTTTGGAATATTTCAATTACATATCTCAAATATCAGTTATAAATAATTGTTAGATTAAGCAATGTAAAGAAAGGTTTAAAACTTGGGGATGTTTGGTTTCGGAGGTGAGGGGACACTTTTCCTCTGCCAGCACCAAGGTTGGTGTCAGGGTTTACTCCTCCGGAGCTGGTGTGGTTGCACGATGACCATCCCTGATGGCTGTGGGCCTGACGTGTGCCAGGAACCGAGGCGTGGGTGTCACAGACATTGAGTGTGTGCTGTGCTCAGTAACTTCAGTCCTGTCTGACTCTTTGCCACCCTGTGGATCACAGTCTGCCAGGCTCCTCTGTCCATGGGATTCTCCAGGCAAGAATACTGGAATGGGTTTCCATTCTTCCTCCAGGGAATCTTCCCGACCCAGGGATCAAACCCACATCTCTTACATCTCCTGCCTTGGCAGGCAGGTTCTTTACTAGTGCCACCTGGAAAGCCCATCACAAATATTATTAATACTTAATCTGATTCTCCAGAAATCTTCAGAAACATTGTTTGTGCCCACTTCATAGATGAGGTAACAGAGTCTCCAAAGAAATAACTTGCTCAAATTTATATAATTAACAAATAGCAGTGTCCACATTCAAAGCCAGGTTTTATGAGACTCTGAAGCAGTATTCTCTTCTCTTAATCTGATCCAAGGAGTGCAGCATCTGCTGTCGTGATCTGCCGGCACTCACCGTCGTAAGACAGACAGCTGTGATCACGATTCCAATCCACTTCCTCTGTCTGCTTTCCTCATTGTATAAATTTCATCTGCTTCCCTGGATTTGTGTGCAAAATAATAGAAATCAAGTGTGAGATGATCTTGAATGACTCATCTCTTTTTTGTTGGGTAAGTGGTAACTTTTCTAATTAGAAGTCATTCTCCTTTACATTTTTCTTTCTCAAATACACATCTCTATACCAGCCGATGCCTCATTATTCGTTGCAAGTTTATACTCCAAAAAAGATTTGATAATCTATTCATACCTCCCTGTGATAATAGGTAATCTCCTTTGATTACTTAGAAATAAAACAGCCTTATAAATAACAAAAGGTGAGAAATATAGCCTCCTGGGTTGCTGAAACATTTCATGTGCTTTATCATCTCTTACCAGGAGATGAGTATTGAAATGGAAAATAGCTATGACTTGAACTTCACATAACAATTCTATCTTGTTGAGTTTGAATCTTAGTTCTTGATCACTGTTAAACACTTACTAACTTACATAATAGCACTGTCACTTAAAACTCAATACAAAACACAAAATTACAACAAAATGCCAATTTAGAATGGGGAAAATGTGTAGGGTACCTATTATCTATGAACTTTCTCTCTCCTAACAAAGACAACAGTCACAAAACAGAATGACTGTAAAAATCTTTACCCAGAGGGGAGAAAAGAAACAAACAAAAACCTATTTGCCAAGCCCACCTCATGAAAACAATCAAAGATGTTTAAAGGCATAAATCCATTCAAATAACATCTTTACAAAGACTCAGGCAGCTGTGAGAAGGCAGAAACCTGCTGACTTAATCCGCCCTCCTCCACGGCACCCGGTCAGTATCACAGAATCTTCACCATTTTGGACTTGGAAGTCACACTGTTCTTATGGGTGATGACTGCAGTTTCTGACACGCAGGCTTCAAAATGCCAGGCTAATGGCTTGGCCAACTGAACTGGTAACTGAAATTAAGCCCAACTTCCACTTGCAACTCAACCACTAACATGCAACCCCAAACAACACTGTCTGCCAGATGAAGCCAAGATAAGGGCAAAAATAGTCCCTTTTTAACAAGTGATTTATCTCTTGTGCTCACCTGCTTCTTAATGACTGTGAGCCATCCCATCTGAACTGCAAACTTAGCAATGGCTTTTTTTTTTTTTTTTTTTTTGAGGGACTGGTTCTTTATTTCAAAAAGACATTTATCAATTTTCAGTATCAAAACAGTTACACTATTGGTTTTTTTTCCTCCCAGTTGGTCTGCAAAGAGACCACACCAAAGGAGAGAACATTTTAAGCCAATTAAGCCGTAGGACGCACACCTAACAGACCTCACTGAAACCTCATCAAAAAAGGGGGACTGGGCAGGGAAAGAAACTTCAAAAGATAAGCACACTGCTAGCCCACAGACTGTAGAGAGCTCTCACAGGCAGAGGGGTGACCAGTGTGCCTCAACCCCAAAGAAGCAAAGTTCCAAAATAATGTAACATTTAAAAGTTTTGTACATAAGCTTTTCAAGATTTCTCCAGCACTAACCGATACAAAGCACAATGAGATGGCACTTTTGGAGACAGCAGCTTCAGACCCAGAAAAGGGTGATGAGATGAATTTCATATGGCTAAATCAGTGGCAAAACAGAATTTTCTTTCCTTTCAAGGAGGCAGGAGAGCAATTAAGTGGCCACTTCAACATAAAGGGCACATGATCCATTCAGTTGGGAACAGGGTAGAGCTGGGACAAGGATTTGGTCTCAGAGGTTTCACCATCTTAATTGTTTGGTCACTTCTGATGAAAAAAGAAAAAAAAAAAAAAAAGTTGTCCAAAGATACCGTAAAGCTGAAAACCTGAACAGCACGTTTTTGTTTTTTTTTACTTACTCCTCCTGGAATCATCTTTCTGGTTTGGCGGGTACTTTTTACAGAGCAATGAGATTTTCCCAAATGGAGCCTTTCTCTGGGCTGCTAGGCTCTCAGTAAGGCAGGCCCAAACCTTTTCCCTTTCTCTCTGGAGAAGGCAATATGCATTAAGCTGAAACGTTACCTTCCAAAAGTGAGAAAGGGATTAGACTGCTGCTTCAGAACTATGGAATTATTTGGAATGATTTTTTACAAATGGTTTTTACATCAACAACAAAAAAGGTAATTACAAAATGTGTACATCACAACATGCTTTTAAAGACACTTTGCATTGTGCTCACATTCCCTTAAACGTTGTTCCCAAAGGTGCTCAGCCTCTAGCTCAACTGGAATCTCTGGGGAGAGGCAGAGACAGTTTGGCGAAAAGGACACAGGAGTAAGGGGGTGGGAGAGGTGGCGAAAGGAGAAAACAGCCTTCCAGTTAAAGATCAGCCCTCAGTTTAAAGGTCAGCTTCGGGCAGGCTGGCCTCAGCGGAGTCGGGGTGAGAGGGTGGAGCAGCGGCAGGGCGGGACTGGGGTGTTCTACATCTCATTCAGGTCAAGCAGAGTCTGGTCCAGCATCCTTTGTGTACAGAGGTGCTCCTCTTTGGTGCATTTCAGTTTATCTTCCAAATCATCAATTGTCTTTTCCAGCTTGGCTACCGATCTCTCAGCAAACTCAGCACGTGTCTCTGCCTCCTTGAGTTTATCGGTAAGAATCTTTATCTCTTCCACATATTTGTCTTCTTTTTGAGAGTACTTTTCTTCAGCAGCACTCAGACACTTCAGGTTCTGGTCCATCAGTCTGATTTGCTCATCCATCTCTCGGCAACGGGACTCTGCCAGCTCGGCCCGCTCCTCTGTGCGTTCCAAGTCTCCCTCAATAATCACCAGCTTACGAGCCACCTCTTCATACTTCCTGTCTGCCTCTTCTGCAGTGTGCTTAGCTTCTTTGAGTTGGATTTCCTGGAGTTCCATTTTTTCTTCATCTTTTAAGGCTCGGTTTTCAATAACCTTCATACCTCTCTCGCTCTCATCGGCAGCTTTCTCAGCTTCCTCCAGCTTTTGCAGGGCAGTGGCTAGGCGCTCTTGAGCTCGGTCCAGCTCCTCTTCAACCAGCTGGATCCTACGGTTCAAGGAGGCCACCTCAGCCTCAGCCTGTTCTCCGGCCCGCCTTTCCCCCTCCACTTCCCGCAGGAGGCGCTCGGCCCTCTCCTCTGCATCATCGGCCTGCTGCTGCAGAACCTGGATCTTGCGCTTCACCGCCTCGATGGTGGTCATCCGGGCCATGGTCCCCACCCAGCTCCTGCTTGCCTTCAGGTTCCTGCCTCCTCCACTCAGCGTTGCAACCGCTTCTCCAGCAATGGCTTATTTTTAAGGCAGAAAATCCCTTATGCTTTCGAATAACAATGAGAATAATTAGTCATTTGGAATCAACCAAGTGTTCTAATTGTTTAGGGAGAATTTTATTACAGTGACAGCTTACATAGAGACTCAACTACAATTACAAAGAAGTAGAAAATAGGTTAATTCAAGCCTGTTATTAGACTTTTAAAACCTCGTGTCCAAAATCTATTCAGAAAATTGCAATCAGTTATCTGATCACTCACAGTGCCTTACAATTTTTGATTAAAAGTATCTGTCTCAACAAAATGGGTTCCATATTTTTGGTGATCTACATGAAAAAAAAAAGTTTTTACAGAGACTGTTAGGATGAAATCAATTTTTAAGGATAATTGAATGACGTGTGAGAGCAGATTCCATGGTTTAGTACTTTAATCTGGTCCTTTGCTTCTCAGATTTTATTCTGAGAGCCTAAGGGTAGAGTCTGAAGTAATCTCAATATTATTAATTTTGCATGTCTTATATTTAACACTCATAGAAATGTTCATGTCACGACTTACAAACAACAAAGAAAAGCTAGACTTTGTGGAGTTCACTCCAGGGGAAGGTTAACTCTTGGCTTCCTCTAACTGAGAAGGTCTAACAGAGGACCTTGAACTGCAGAGCAGATCTGTGGTCCTCACTCCATGGAGCTCTGAAGCAACAGAAGTCAGAGAAACAATATGAAACTTGCTCAGGAAACAACTGGCTGTGATTCAGTCCTTGGAGTTATCTCCTGAGGTGTCTGGGCTCAGAGAACAGGAGTCTGAGATGGATAAGGGTTTGTGAAATTTAGCCCTGGCCTCAGCTGATGATAAGATTTTTGATGGGAATTCAGGCAGTCCCGGAGAAGGCGATGGCACCCCACTCCAGTTCTCATGCCTGGAAAATCCCATGGATAGAGGAGCCTGGTAGGCTGCAGTTCATGGGGTCACTAAGAGTCAGACACGACTGAGCGACTTCACTTTCACTTTTCACTGTCATTCATTGAAGGAAATGACAACCCACCCCAGTGTTCTTGCCGGGAGAATCCCAGGGACAGAGGAGCCTGGTGGGCTACCGTCTATGGGTCGCACAGAGTCGGACATAACTGATGCGACTTAGCAGCAGCAGCAGCAGGCAATCCATCCATTTTTCACTACTGTTTATTAAAAAAAAAAAAAGAAAAAAAACTCTGGGGGCAGAGCCCTTTCATTGGCAGAAACCAGACAGCTTATCTGCAGCCACCACTGGGAGATGCTACAGCGATTTCCATTCTTATAAATATTCAATACAAAACTGCAATTTGAAGTCAGCCCACAGCCATCCCCACCACCATCCTTTCAGAAAACATGGACCAAATTTTCTGGCTTCTCTTCCATTCCCAGTATGCTACGAGGGAAAGATCTTACCTTTCCTGACTCCAGCCACTTTGTTCATTTGAAAAGTATCTGTATTATGGTTGCCAGGAGGAAGGGATAGTTGGGAGTTTGGGACAGACATGTACACACCGCTGTATTTAAAATGGATAACCAACAAGGACCTACCGTACAGCTCAGGGAACTCTGCTAGGTGTTATGTGGCAGCCTGGATGAGAAGGGACTTTTGGGGAGAATGGAGACACGTATAGCTATGGCTGAGTCCCTTCACTGTCCACCTGAGACTTTCACAACATTTTCTCTTAATTGGCTATACAATTAATTTATTTTACCCCAATACAAAAATACAATACAAAATAAAAAATTTTTTAAATAAAATCCCAAAAAAAAACCCCAAAAATCCACACAACTACCTTGATTAGTATCACTTTGAATTCATGATCACAAACCTCAGTCTCCTGATGCTCTCTTGCTACCATGCTACACTTCAGTAGCCTTTGGTTTTCTACTCTCCTAAAAGTTCATTTTACTTTTTCTTCATTTCTCCTCAAACTTCCATCATCTCCTCTTGCATCCTCACTCTTGATTATGATTTTGCTTCCAACTGCACTATGAAAATGGAAGCAATCAGAGGACAACAGAAAAGAAGTGTCCTTATTCACGCAGGAGCTGGGAGAAAGCTGATGGAACTAGCCCATAGGAAGTCTTGCAGCCATGCTTGGTGTGAGTGGAGTTCCCAGCGAGCAGCTGTGTTAGTTCCTCCATTTTCAGCTTTCTTTCTGGGTTAGGAACTCTACACTGTTCTAAAGCACAGGTTTTTACCATCATTCAGGTATAGCAAATCAAATGCATACAACTGCCATCAAGAAGACAGTTCGTTCCATTGTAAAACAGGAGGTGCTGTTTGTTTCCTAATTTATCTGTAAGGTAATATGAGGTATGTCTAAGAGACATTAGATCATGAAAACACTGCAAGTTATTATCTTGTTTTAAAAACCAATTTTCTTTTTTTAACCTCACAATCACCAAGACTATGTTTCCAGACTTGACTAAGTTACTTGACTAGGGATACATGAGTATGCATTCTATCAGTTTTAAAAGAGTCATATGGGGGCAGAGGAGAGGAGTCTGTAGAAAAATCTGAAGCAAAGTAGTAAGAAGTTAATCTGTCATGTTTGTCATTTTACAGTGGTGATTAGATAATTTTTGTCTCCCTCTCTTCACCATTAAGCAAATGCACTTTAATAAATGCAAAAGAAGAGAAGAAAGTGTGTTTTACTCACATATCCCAAAAGGTGGGATCGCCATGATATGGGGGGCCACCAGGAGAGGTCGGAGGCAGAGAGAGGGAGAGGGAAATTGGACAAAAGCCTTTATCGTGGTTTCCACGGGGAGAAACAGATGAGGCAGAAGAAGCAGGCTCCGGATTGACTATTTTAAATCATTTCAGTGGACTCTAGGGCCTAAGGGTCTCCTTGATTTTCTGAGACTTGGTCGGGGGTGATTAGAGCAGGAGACAGTAGCCCCAGTGTATAATATGCTCTCCCAGAATCTCAGAAAGACCATTTTAAAAAATAGCCAACACTGAGCCCCTTCCGTATGCTGATCTGGTCCAGGAGCATCTAAGAAAGTGTACAGCACAGTGCTTGCATTCTAAACAGAAAGATGTAAGAGGAGATAAGTGTGATTTCTGATAACCATAATAAAGGCAAGTTTGTGGTAAACCTGCACAGAACAAGCAGGCCATCAGAAGGAGGATGTTATCCTAGACCGGCGTGGTTCACAAAGCCTTCCTGGGGAATCTAGTCTCTGTCTGGACGTGAGGAATGTGTCTAGACAGAGGAGAGGGAATTGTGCAGAGTAGAGAAGTGCTCCTTGGATGCAGGCAATACAGGAGGTGCGAGGCTCACGGGGTAGGGGGAGGCCAAGGATGGGGCCACAGCTCTGTCACTGCTCCACCACTGACAGTGACCCACCTGCTGGGCAAGGTGGGAAGTCACTTCCAAGTGGCCAGCTCTCCTCTAAACCCACAGGACAGGCAGGGCTTCAGCGGGTAAAGAATCCACCTGCAATGCAGGAGACGCAGCAGATGTGGGTTCGATCCCTGGGTGGGGAAGCTCGCCTGAAGGAGGAAAATAGCAACCCACTCCAGTATTCTTGCCTGGGAAATCCCGTGGACAGAGGAGCCTGATGGGCTACAGTTCATGGGGTTGAAAAGAGTTGGACACAACTGAGCGACTGAGCGTGTACACACACACACACACACACACACACACACGACGGGCAGCCCTGGAGCAACACTTAGCCTATCTGAGGCCAAAGTGGGGAGATGTGCAGAATAATCCCTACATGAACCAATCAAGCAAACCCTTGGTCAGTTGGTCGCCTTGTTCCCACCAGCCGCCAGGGTCACCGAGCCCCGAAGGGCATAGGTACAGCCCTACTTCAGGCCCCTGCCTATCTTTGAGGACTAGAAGGGAAACGACCCGGGTCATGCCAGCATACTCGAAGCAACTTTCTACAGGAATCCCTGCACTGCCACCTCCCCAGAAACCCGGAGACGTAATGGGTCTCCTTTCCTGAGCTCCTCACGGTCACCCAGTCACCCTCACCATGTCTGGGCCACACCCGAGTTCTTTCTTTGCAGACATGCTCCTCTGTCTCCTGTGTATTCTCATCTCTCAGCTGAAATTTTATCTTAAAGGCTGAACATGTGTGTGCTCCCAGTTGCTTCAGTCGTGTCCAACTCTTTGCCATCCCATGGACTGTAGCCCGCCAGCCTCCTCTGTCCATGGGATTCTCCAGGTAAGAATACTGGAGTGGGTAGCCTTGCCCTCCTCCAGGGAATCTTGGGATCTTCCCGACCCAGGGATCAAACTTGCATCTGCCTTCATCTCCTGCATTGCAAGCAGATTCTTTACCCACTGGGAAGGCCTAAAGGTTGAACAGTCTGAGGTTAACCCAGTCAGTAATAAACCACCCCATGAAGACCTCATGGTGGGCAGATTCATTTCTGTGACAGGTGTAAGGTTCATTTCTTTGCACTTGGAGGTACCACGCACCCAGTGTCAAACGCTTGGCACCTCCAACTGCACATCCCAGGGCCTCTCAGTTTGACAGCCTTGCTAAGGAAAAGAACAAACCTCGGAGATGAGTCATCGCAACTCAGAGCTCATGACTATTCACATTCCATTAAAAAAGTTTTCTCCAGAATTAACACATTCTCTGCCACACGATATGATCTCTAATTAAGTTTCCTGGGGCATTTCTTTTCTTTTTTTCTTCTGAGTTGAGGTTTCACCTGGCGATCTAGAAACTGACCTTTTCCTGGCCCTGGCGGCAGTACTATTTGAGGCATACATCACTGCTGGGATGTGAAGGGGGAAGGCGTGGATTCAGCACCCTGGTCCTCAGAAAACACTCCTGGACTTTGTGAAGCCCATGGACCTCGAGCCCAGGGATTCCATATTTCCCTTCGAGGTCACAAGTGAAACTGCCCCAGCAGACAGAGACGGCAGTGTCTGAAATCCTCACGCTGCCACTGTGGGTCCCAGCGAAAATTCACTGAGCGCCCTGTGTGCCTGGCACCACGCTAAGCCTGCGATGTGTTCTGTGAGCTTCATTGCAGTCCTGCGATGCCCATCGCACAGACGGGGAAACCAAGTACCTGAGAGGCTAAGGACTTAGCTGAGTCATCATGTGCTCCATCAGTGTTCTCTGCCCAGGGGACATTTGGCAACATTGGGAGAGGGACTGGTTGAAGGCAAACACTGTATCTAGTTGTTCTGCCGTAGTCCGAGTCCCCGGTCGGGAAAGAAGACCCCTCGAAACAATGCAACTCGCAGTAGGGGAATTTATTACTGACTCGAGCCAGGGCCTCCTGCCCTCTCCAGGTGTGTGAGGACGAAAGGCCCCGAGCCCCAGTTCTCTCAGGTATTTATTAGGTCAAAATAAGCAGCAGGTAGTTGGCGCAATCGGATTGGTTGCACAGTGGATAGTTGGCGTAAGTGGATTGGTTACACAGTTGCAAGGTAATTTTTGTTGGCCCTACCATGGGGCTTTCAGCTTTCCCCTGATAGGTTCCCTTTCTTCTGGCTAGGCATATGTTGATTGGCTGGCTCCAGGAGGCCTGATAATTATGTTACCCTGTGAAACCAGGCCTACTCCTAATCTAGGCTGCCTGCCATGGCGTTAGCCGTGACAGCCTTACATTTCCCCCCTGTCTTTATACTTTTATAGAGGAATCTTTCTCGTCACCCTGTGAAATTGGCTGATATTGTTGTCTCAATACCATAATTTGGATGGTATTTAGGCGCCCTCTAATAAATGAGGCCAGACGGTTTAAAATGCATGGACCAAAGGTCAGTAACAATATTAATATTATGAGTGGACCCAGAAGGGTGGAAATCAAAGTGGTCAACCAGGGGGAGCGCTGAAACCAAGATTCGAACCAGCCTTGTTGGGCTTCTCGTTTTCTCTTCCGCTGGGCTAGTCCCTCTCTTATTTTCTGGAGAGATTTTTGTACCATCCCTGAATGGTCGATATAGAAACAGCATTTTTTCCCCAGTGCTATACATAATTTTCCTTGTTGCAGAAACAACAAATCTAAACCTCTCCTATTCTGTAACACTACTTCAGGCAAGGAGCTCAAGGATTCTTGGAGGTGCGAAATGGACTGTTCCCATGGTTTCGCTACCACAAGCGGTGCAATAAAAAAAGTCAGTTCCCCCACATTTTTCAATTTGGTTCCAATCCCTTCCTCCCCCCGGGCAGACATAGACAGGCACTTGTTCGTAGTACTGTGGGCCTTTTCTCTCACAGTTACGGATGAACAGACCGAAAGAGCCGTGGGCAAAGAACTTGGTCAGTTGGTAGGGACCAAACCCATTATCATCAGCCGCCAGCACGCACAAATCAAAGGTCAGTATTGGCCATCATGTCCCTTTAGGGGCCACGTTGGAGCTCGAATTAAGCACTTTTTTAGTCTCACGATTGTAAATCATCCAAGTCAGGTTAGCTGGCTGATGGAGGTGGTGGCTGGTTGCTCCTGGGCCGATGAAAACTGTTATCAGCAGGAGAGTTAAGAGGGCTCCCGTCGTACGAGTTTCAGTTTCAAAGGATTTGATGGGTGAGGTCTTGCCTCCCATTCTGCTTGCATTTTCTCCTGTTCTTCCGGGGTGGCTTGCCGCACGTGATTGCGGTGAACCTAGGGCCCGATCCTGTCGACCTTAACAGCAGTAGGAGTGGTAAGGAGAACAACATAAGGGCCTTTCCATCTAGGCTCTAATGCTTTAGATTGGTGTCGTTTTACCCAAACCCAATCACCCGGGCCAAAATTATGTGAGGAGATGGTCCCCTTGCTTGGACCCTCGTGTATCTTTCGAATTAATTTTCAAACACGGCTATGCACCTTACTTAATGCCATCAGTGTTTGCTGAAATTGTCTCAAGGTAGGGGGTGGTAGGGATTTTCCCTCGAATATAGGACACACAGGAGGGGGGTCTTCCATACAGAATCTCAAAGGGGTAAGATTCAGGTTATAAGGAGTGTTACGCGCTCAAAAGAGTTCGAAGGGAAGGAGGGTCACCCCGTTTCCGCCAGTCTCTATTGGCAACTTTGTCAAAGTTTCTTTTAGGGTCCGATTTATTTTCTCAACCTGCCCTGAGCTCTGGAGATTATATTCACAATGTAACTTCTAATTTGTCCCCAGAGCTTGGGCCAGCCCTTGTACAATCTGGCTCACAAAGGCAGGTCCGTTATCAGAGCCCATAGTCACTGGCAGCCCATACCTAGACACTATCTCCTCTAAGATCTTTTTAGCAACCACTGTTGCTGTCTCTCCCTTAGTGGGGAAGGCTTCTACCCATCCCAAGAAGGTATCTAGCAGAACCAACAGATAGTGATACCCGTACTTGCCTGGTCTTACCTCAGTGAAATCTATCTCCCAGTGTTGCCCTGGCTCTTCCCCTCAGTACATCGTTCCAGTGTGCTGCCTTTTTTCCTGTCCTCATCAGCTGGCACGCTTTGCAAGCCTGGATTATTTCTCGTACAGTTGCATTTTGTAGAGGGAACCTCAGGCAGGCCGTCTGGAGAAGAGTCAAGGTCTTTTTTTTTTTTTTTCCCCAAGTGTGTAGTTGTGTGCAGGTGTTCACATAGGTGACGACCCAGGATGGCAGGCAATATCAGGTTGTTGTTTTGATCTCGGTACCATCCATCTTTGTCATCCTTCTGGAGGGTGGTATCCTCGTTGATCCAAACGAGGTCAGGGAGGGAATAGTTGGGGACTGGCGGCAGAGTCCCCATACCAGGAGGTGGAAGTCCCATGGCTAATATGGGGGCGGCGTAGTCCCGGCTGGCTGCTTTAAAACCCCTTCGATGGCGTGGGGGGTGTAAACCCAGAGTTGCTGTCCATATGTCAACTTGTCGGTGTCGCGGACGAGGAGGGCAGTGGCTGCAATGATGCGAAGGCAAGGGGGCCACCCAGAGGTCACTGGGTCCAATCGCTTTGAAAGGTATGCTACCGGCCGCTTCCATGGTCCCCATTGTTGCGTCAAGACCCCCTTTCCTATTCTTTGCTTTTCATCTACAAACAGCTGGAATGGCTTATTTGGGTTAGGCAGGGCAAGGGCTGGGGCTTCTAGTAGGGCCCGTCTGAGTGTCTGGAAAGCCTGTTTCATTGTCTCAGTCCAAGTCCAGTTTGGGGTCTCCTTACTTTCCTCATATAAGGGCCGGGCCTTTTCAGCAAACCCCATGATCCACAGTCTACAATATCTAACAATCCCCAAAAACTCTCTCACCTGGCAGGGGGTCTCGGGATCTGGTATCTGCAATATTGTTTCTTTTATGGCCTGAGTTAGCCACCTTTGCCCCTGCCTGATCTTATACCCCAAATAGGTGACCTCTTGCCGGGATATTTGTGCCTTCTTTGCGCTAGCACGATACCCCAAGGTGCCTACAGTCTGTAAGAGGTCACCGGTGGCACGGCTGCATGCCTCCTCTGTGGTTCCAGCCAACATAAGGTCATCCACATATTGCAGCAGGATGGCCTCTGGGTGGCGAGTCAGATATTCAAAGAGGTCTTCACTCAAAGCCTCATTAAACAAGGTAGGGGAGTTTTCGAACCCTTGTGGGAGGCGGGTCCAAGTTAGTTGTACTACCGGTTGGCCTTTCCCCTCAGTCCACTCAAAGGCAAATAATTCCTGGCTCTGGGCTGCCAGGGGTAGGCTAAAAAAAGCATCTTTCAAGTCTAACATAGTGTACCAAGTGTACTCAGGCAGCAGACTGTTCAGTAGGGTATACGGGTTGGGGACAGTAGGGTGTATGTCACTCACCCACTTGTTGACTTCTCATAGGTCCTGGACAGGTCTGTAATCCGTACTCCCTGGCTTCTTCACCGGTAGTAAGGGGGTGTTCCAAGGGGATTGGCACCGCTTGAGAATTCCGGCATCCATGAGCCGTCGAATGTGGGGAGTGATCCCCCTCCGAGCCTCCTGGTTCATAGGGTATTGCCTCACCCTCACAGGAGTCGCCTCGGCTTTTAGTTCGATGACGACTGGATGTCTCTGTTTAGCCAGTCCCATTCCTGCTGTTTCTGCCCATGCCAACAGGTATTTGTGACCCACGGTTGTATATCTGGTGCTATAACCTCTGAGGGTTTAGGCACAAAAAGTCTGTATTCATCTCTTAAAGCTAGAGACAAGACATGTATCGGCTGTCCAAGTCCATCCGTGACTGACATTCCCCCAGGGTCAAAATGGATCTGAGCATTAACTTTAGTCAACAAGTCCCGTCCAAGTAGAGGGGCTGGGCATTCTGGTATCACCAAAAACGAATGGGACACCTGATGGGTCCCCAGATTTAGTTTCCGTTCCATGGTCCAACAATATCTTTTTGTCCCCGTGGCTCCCTGCACCAAGCTGGTTTTTTTTTTTTTAGACATTGGTCCCAGTTTTTAATTTAAAACAAAGTGTTGGGCGCCAGTGTCCACCGTGAAGCCAACGGGGTTCTCTTCTACATGTAAGGTTACCCAGGACTCGGGGAGGGGTGCCGAGTCTTGACTCCCCTAGTCATTATCTTTCCCGCATATAGAACTCGACTTCCAGGGGAAATTTTTTTTCTCTCTGGGTTGTTCCTCTCTTCGGGTCCCTCTTAGGGCACTCATTTTTCCAGTGCCCCTGTTCTTTGCAGTAAGCGCACTGATCTTTCTTTAGGGCCTGCCTTTTTGGTCTCTCTTTTTTTCCTGTCTGGGGGCCTCGAGGCTCCCTCAATTCTGTTCGCGGCCTTCATCCCCGCAAAAAGAATCTTGGCTAGCTCTCTCTGGTTCTTCCGGTTTTCCTTCGCCCTGTGTTCCCTATCTTCTTTCCTGATCTTCTCAGCTAGTTTCCTTTCCTCCCGACAAAGTCGTTCCTCCCTTTCTTCTGGGGTCTCCCTATTATTAAACACGTTTTCAGCTGCTTTCAGTAAGTCTTGTATTGTCTGCTCTCCTAACCCCTCTATCTTTTGTAATTTCCTCTTAATATCTGGGGCTGCCTGATTCACAAATGCTAGTAGAACTGCAGCACGTGATTCCTCAGCCTGGGGGTCCATAGGTGTATGTTGCCTAAAGGCTTCCATTAGCCTCTCTAGGAAGGCTGACAGGCTCTCAGTGGGCTCTTGCCTTACTAAATTGACCTTTGCCAAATTTGTCGGCTTCCTTGCTGCGGCCCGCAGGCCAGCCATTAGAGTCTGGCGGTACACTCGGAGACACTCCCTACCTTCTACTCGCTCAAAATCCCAGTTAGGCCGCAACAGAGGAAACCCCTCGTCCACGAGATGAGGCTGGGCGGTTGGTTTCCCGTCCACCCCCGGGACCCGTTTCCGTTCCTCTGGCAGGATTCGCTCCCGTTCTTCCTTGGTGAAGAGCACCTGCAACAGCTGCTGGCAATCATCCCAGGTGGGGTTATGAGTGAACAAAATGGGAAAAGGGCCAGTATTGATAGGTTCGCTCTCCGTCCGGGTTAAATGGTCCCACCCGGACGGGGAGTGCCTGTACAGTAGAGGAAGGTAACTCTGGGTCCCCATGATCCTGCTCACCCCTATTTCCTCTATTCTTTCTCCGGGGTCGGAGTTCCCTTGTCCCTTCTGATTCATTGGGAGGGCTCTTTCCCCCGGAGGCATCTGCAACGGAGGAGGGGCATATGGCGGGGGCCTAATTTCCGTCTCCAAGTCAATCAGGTTCCAGTCCGAGGATTCCTGCAAGACCGGTTTTGGGTCCTTATTCTTTGGCCAAGCAAAAGGTTATTAATTTACTCTTTGTAACCAGTAGCAACAGATCATACGCTCTAGCCCTGATCTCTGAGAAATGATCAGTCATGAGAGAGAGTGAGGTAGATTTTCCTTGCCCCATAGCGAGAGTCAGAAGAAAGTCACCGAGAATTACCACCAATAAATCCTATCGGGAGTGGTGGCGGCCAGGAGGTTGGGCTTGTGGTATGCTTCGTGGAACTATTCGAGTGCCTTAGTCGTTGCACGGAAGTTTTCTTGCTGGGGGCGGGCACCCTAAGGGTTTCTAGCCCGTTCCCTGACCCCCTTATCCTTTCACGGGAGTCTTCCAGTGGCAAGCGCCCTATTGGCTCTTAAGTGCCTGTCCCGTGCCCACACAGATGGGTTTTTATTTGGTCAGATTCTCGGTTTAGAATACGAGAAAAAGAAAAGAGTTTCACCCTCTCCGGCTCCCGTTACTGGGGCTGACTTGTTGGGAGGCCTTCAGAATCCGCCAGGGAGTAGCCCTGGCCAGGACTCGTCAGTTGCCCCAACAACTGTCAGCCTGTTCACTGAAACTCCCAGAAACAGAAATCAGGCTCCAAGGCTTTATAGGAAGAAGTAGACAATGACACACCAGAGAACAACGAGACAGGAGACAGTGCCGGCAGTTATACAGACACAGAAAAACACATAGACAGACACACATTGGCCGACAACACAGATCCTCTGGAACAAGGGTCACCTTACCGTATGGTGTACACTGTTCCCCAGATTCGGACTTAGGAGAGGAGGTCTCCTTCCTGCAGAGCTGGCTGCCTCCCAGCGCGCTTGCTGGCCTCGGCCTCATGCCAGCTGGAACGTCCAGTCCGTTCCCTCATGGAAAGCTTTCCCTAATGCCAGACACCTTCCCGCTTCACAGCAGGGTCCCGGATTTACTCTGATCTTTTTTCTGCACCAGACACCTTCCCACTTCACAGCAGGGCCTCGGCTTTACTCTAGTCTTTTCTAAACCTGCCTGAGCACCGGTGCTATTACCTGTCTTTTTTCCCCTTTGTTCCAAAGAGCGTTCTTCCCCGGTCAAGGGATCTCGGACGAGCCCCCAAATGTTCTGCCCGTAGTCCGAGTCCCCGGTCGGGAAAGAAGACTCCTCGAAACAATGCAGTTTGCAATAGGGGAATTTATTACTGACTCGAGCCAGGGCCTCCCGCCCTCACCAGGTGTGTGAGGATGAAAGGCCCTGAGCCCCAGTTCTCTCAGGTATTTATTAGGTCAAAATAAGCAGCAGGTAGTCGGCACAATCGGATTGGTTACACAGTGGGTAGTTGGCATAAGCGGATTGGTTACACAGTTGCAAGGTAATTTTTGTTGGCCCTACCGTGGGGCTTTCAGCTTTCCCCTGATAGGTTCCCTTTCTTCTGGCTAGGCATATGTTGATTGGCTGGCTCCAGGAGGCCTGATAATTATGTTACCCCGGTAAACCAGGCCTACTCCTAATCTAGGCTGCCTGCCATGGCGTTAGCTGTGACAGCCTCACACTAGTGAGTAGATCTTTTGTTGTTTTGTTGTTGTTCAATCACTCTAGTCGTGTCCGACTCTCTGTGACCCCATGGACCACAGCACACCAGGCCTCCCTGCCCTTCACTGTCCTGGAGCTTGCTCAAATCATGTCCATTGAGTCGGTGATGCCATCCAACCATCTCATCCTCTGTCATCCCCTTCTGCTCCTGCCCTCAATCTTTCCCAGCTTCAGGGTCTTTTCCAGTAAGTCAGCTCTTCACATCAGGTAGCCAAAGTGTTGGAGCTTTAGCTTCAGCATCAGTCCTTCCAATGAATATTCAGGGTTGATTCCCTTTAGGATTGATGGGTTTGATCTCCTTGCAGCCCAAGGGACTCTTGAGAGTCTTCTCCAGCACCACAGTCTGAAAGTGTCAATACATCGGCGCTCAGCCTTCTTTATGGTCCAACTCTCATATCTGTACGTGACTACTGAAAAAACCATACAAAGTGATGTCTCTCCTTTTTGTTAATAATCCACTGTCCAGGTCTGTCACAGCTTTTCTTCCAAGGAGCAAGCATCTTTTAATTTCATGGCTGCAGTCACTGTCCACAGTAGAGGCCTGCAGAACTTCTAAACATCATGCATTGCGCGGGGCAGCCAACAACGAAGAAGCATCCAAACCCAAATGTCAGTAGTGTGGAGGTGCAGGAATCTGACTCTGGTGGTTATGCGGGTGACCTGCCTACGGGGAGACAGCAGCGGCATTTTCTGCACAAGGTCTCCTGTCATGATTCTGGTTTCTGTGGAAAAGTGAAGAAGGAACATATTCCTCATTGTTTACAGTTTGGTGCAGATTCACCTTCTCGGACGTGTTAAGTGCCCTGGGAGCTGCAGGACCCTACTTCCTATGTACCTTCCACTCCTCTCAGACCATTCCAGATTGTAGTAAGGGTGATCCTCAGAGATGGGGTCTCCTCCAGTCCAACCCACTCTGATTGCAAATCACAGGGACTACACAGACCAGCCCCCTGTCCCCAAGCCCAGGATCCATGCCCTGGCTATGGCTGCTCTCCTGAGAATCCTCCAACTGAACCAAAATATCTTAGACATAACCTGTCAAACCAGCTCTTCAAGTTCTCAGTATGGATTCCTTTTTTTAATTGGAGGATAATTGCTTTACAATGTTATGATATTTTTTGCCATCCAACAACTCGAGTCAGCCCTAAGTGTATACACATACCCCCTCCCTCTTGAGCCTCCCTTCACCTCTCATGTCCCGCCCCTCCAGGCCATCACAGAGCGCTGAGTTAAGCTCCCTGTGCTATGTAACGGCTCCCCACTAGCTGTCTTTTTCACACATGGTAGTGTGTAGATGTCAATGCTACTTAGCATGGATTCCTAATGCAGAGAAGTCTTCAACACTGGGGCACAGAGAGCAGAAGATTCAAGGAGGTGACTGCTAGGAGAGACGACAGAATTAACATGACTTCACACACTTCATGCCTGGGGCAATCCTGCTCAACTTCTGATCCATCAGAGGAGAAGGATGGAATTCCCAGGATGAGCTAGACTCAGCTGCACTCTTGTGACCTTCTGACTTTCCTTTCTTCTCTGAGAAACCCACTCCAAATGCCGTGTCCCCATGTCCAGTTCTATTGCATCGGGCCAGGTGGGGAGGGAGGAGGATGAGCCAGCATCTCTCTCCCTCCATCTCCCTCTCCACCCCACCCTGAGGCATTCCAGGGCCAACCAGCCACCTGCCTCAGGGTGCACTGTCCCCATCTCGCAGGATGTCTGGCCTGGGAAGAGATTGCTGCTGAGCTGTTTGGCTGTAGAAGTGGCTGCTGGGCTCAAGAGTGAGCATCTCGTCACCGAGACAGCATCTGTTTTGTCTCATGGGGAAAAGAGGAGGACGGTTATTCTTTCTATTGTGAGAAGACTAGGCTGCGCCAAGGACATATTCCAGCACTGGGGAATTTCAAAAGCTGCTTTCTTTCCCCTCCTCATGTCTGTTCCCCCACTCCTTGTAGAGGGTCTTTTCCTTATGTGAGCTCTCCAAGGCCAGTTCCGGGCATAGTAGTTGTGACAAGGATCAAAGTGACCCTTTCTGTTTCATTAATTATGCTTTATAATTTTTTTTATAATAAAGATTCCTACCGGTAGCAGATCATGGATGGATCTGTCACTCTTTACCATTTCCATGCAGGGAAATCTACGGAATGTTAGCGTCTGACCATCTGCTGCATATCCGAAACAGAAAACAGTAAGCCTCAGGGCGGCCTTTTTCTCTTATTTTGTGCAACTTTACGGAAAACAACTTCTCCAATGGGGACCTTACTAGACACGTGACGGGGGTACGGAAGCCTGTCTTCACACACAGCCCCCACCGGCTCTGTGCACTCGTGCCTTACCCGACTCGGATGGGGCTTTGCAGAGGAAGACACAGCCCAGACTCTTGGTGGGACAGGCTCCCCGGTGCCCTTCCGTGCTGGGACTGAACTGAGCTCCCTTCCACTGAGGTGAGCAACCAGCATCTGTCGTGTTCATTTTCTGTTGATCTTTCTTACTCTCCATCCACCCTATTAACCCACTCGATGGTGAGCAGGGGAAAGGCCTGGTAAACCTGCCAGTTCACACGATAACGGTGCCTTCAGACATCCCAGGTGGCTCAGCGATACAGAATCCGCCTGCCAATGCAGAAGACCCAGGTTCAATTCCTGGGTCTGGAAGATCCCCTGGAGAAGGGCATGGCAACCCACTCCAGTGTTCTTGCCTGGAGAATCCCATGAACAGAGAAGCCTGGCAAGCTGCAGACCATAGGGTCACAAAGAGTCAGTCACAACTGAGTGACTAAACACCAAAAAGAAGGTTTCCCAGAACCTCCTTCCTTCCCCAGCTTGTCCTGCCCCAAGGGCACCTTGCTGGGGAAAAGTATGCACTTCTGGGCAATGGTGGCCATGGGCTTAGGTCTGGGGATCAGCAGGCCTGGCTGTGCTGTCTGGGACCTTGCAGACCTCCAAAGGAGTGGAGAGAGAATACAGATTCTGGTAATGCTCACACTCCTCTCATCTGCTCCTGCACCCCTCCCCGACCCCTCACCCCTGGGCATCTCAAGTTTGGGCTCTCTTTGTCAGTCTGACATCCTTCTGGTGCTGACAGCACCCTGCATTGGTTCTCATGGGCACTAGGCGTCCCATTCCATGTGCCCTGCAGCCCTTGATAATGGGGTCATGACACTCTCTATGCGAGCCTCGTGGGTGGTCACCTAGTGCTTCAACATCAGCCACCCCGTTGGTCCTCTGGGTCCATGAGAACTCTGAGACCTTTCCAGGCCATGCAAGGTCAAAATACTAAAATCAGATGCCTTTGTCTACATATGCTGAGCTGCCACATTCTTTACTCTGATGTGACTGGAGGATGCTCCCAGGACACCCCCCAGTTCCCAGTGGATAAATGGGCTAAGAGCCTGGCTTTCAGCTTCACTTTCATCCACGTAGCACCCCTTGTTTTTACAGTGTGGGTTCAGCATGGTATTAATGCAGCACTCAGGGGCTTCCAGCTGCCCGCCTCCCCTCCCACAAGCACAAGCCAGAAGGAGGCTATTGAGAAGATTCTTTGTCACAATATCCCCCATGCTCCTAAAGGAGCATCTCCCTGTCGGCCTTCCTGGAATCTCAATGATTGATGACGTAGAGTGAGGAAACCAGCTTTCAAGTAAGAGAAAACCCCAAATATCATCCCCATGGTACTTCCTTCGGGCTTTCAAAAAGTATCACAGAGTTTTGTTGTTATTGTTGTTGCTGGTCAGTGACTCAGTCATGTCCAACTCTTTCCAACCCCATGGACTGTAGCCTGCCAAGCTTCTCTGTCCATGGGATTCTCCAGGCAAGTATGCTGAAGCTAGTTGCCATTCCTTCTCCAGGAGATCTTCCCAACCCAAGGATTGAATCTGTGTCTCCTGCATTGGCAAGTGGGTTCTTTACCACTGAATCATCTAGGAAGCCCCGAAGAGTCATCAGTCATTGTTAAAGCAAAAAAGAAACATAGTCTTTCATTTCCATGTCACTGAACTTGAGTAATCAAACACTGTGATGGGACAGGAATGATTTAGGGGCATTTCTCATAGTGACAAGATATAAGAACTAGAAGTTCTGAGCACGAAGACCATTTAGCACATTTCCATTTTCAAGACGAAAACATTGCAGTGCTACCAGGTTAAAGGGTTTATCCTTGGTCCCAGGTCCAGTGAGAGAGTTAAGAACAGAAACCACATGTGCTTGACCACCTATAAAATCAAATAAAAGCCTTCCCATAATTTCCGGTAGTAAACTGTAAATAAAAGGAAAGACAACACAATAAGCATGTCTGGGCAAGGCAAGGTACAGGCTCAGAGAATCCACTGTCCTAGAACAGGTACAAACTGGGGGGATTCGGAGGGGCCTGGGGTCCCCAGATGATCAGACACATCACAGAAAACATCATGCCATATTGGTCCACTTGTTGAACAGATCCTTACTAAGACTGCACTAGGTACCAGGCACCATGGCAAGTCCAAGCAGGGTCGTAGGAAAGAATGAAACAGCCATTTGTAGCATCCAGGTGCCCAGTCCCTCAGCCTCCCACAGGGAGTTCACTTCCTTCTAAAGACGCTCATTCCACATTTATGACTTTATCCTTCAGAGACCTCTTGTCCACATTTCACCCTGCAACAAAGCACTGTCCACTGTACACCTATAAGAATTATAAGACTGATGTTATGAGTTGTGTAAAAATACAATATTTGATCCCAACCTGTACTGTTTTTAAAAACAGTCGCATGCCACGCATGCTGAAGCATTGTTCACTGAAACAGACATCACTGTGGTCTTTAAGGACAAAAGAAATGAAGCTTAAACAATGCCAACTGACACCGAAAACCTCTCAACAGATGAGCAACAGGGCTGAAACTAGAACTCACATCTTCTGTTTCCTAGTAACTCTACTCAGTAACATCTCACTGTCAACCAATAGGCCTCTGACTCCTTCCTAAGACCATCTAGATGTCAAATGATGAGACATCTCACAACCAGTGTGAGATTCCCCATCGATTGACTGGAAATGTTGACTGCAAGCAAAGCCTAGGTTTCAGCTTCTTGTCTCTAGGAAACATCAAATTTAAAAATTCAGCAGTCATTTTGATAAAACAATATAATATCCTCAGCCTGATTCAAAATTAGTATGTTGCCAGATTTCTTTTTTCACCAAAGAAAATTACAAGAATGTCACAGAATTGATACCTGCATTGGAGGGGAATGAGGAAAAAGGAGAAGCCTTGCCAGCTCTTAGAGTTTCTGATCTCATCAGTACATGTTTACATGAATGGTTGTCACGGACATATAAGCTACCTTGGTCCTCCAAATGAAGCTAGTGAAATAGGTGTTGTTACCTTAAGTATTACAATCTTCCCAGGTGGCACTAGTGGTAAAGAATCTGCCTGCCAATGCAGGAGACATAAGAGACATGGGTTCAATGCCTGGGTCATGATGATCCCCTGGAAAAGGAAATGGCAACGCACTCCAGTTTTCTTGCTTGGGAAATCCCATGGCCAGAGGAGCCTGGCAGGCTGCAATCCATAGGTTGCAAAGAGTCGGATACAACTAAAATGACTTAGCACATAGTTCTTACACTTTAATGAGGCTTTCCTGGTGGCTCAGATGGTAAAGAATCCACCTGCAATGCAGGACACCCGGATTTGATCCCTGGGTTGGGAAGATCCCCTGGAGAGGGGAATGGCTACCCACTCCAGTATTGCTGCCTGAAGAATTCCATGGACAGAGGACCCTGGTGGGCTACAGCCTATGGGGTCACAAAAGATCATACACAACTGAGTGACTAACACACACACATACACACACACACACACTTTAATTTATATATTTACCAGCATCATCATGAATTAGCTTCTTTGAGTCAAGAAGCTCCTTCCAAAAAACTCTGTGAACAGAAGTTTAATAATTATGAGTTGTACTTATTTTTGCCCACGATGGTTGCAGAAATTTTCTTCCTAGGCACTTGCTTTCATTTACCACTGATTATCAAATTATTTTAAACTAGAAGTATTTTTAAAGACACTATATATTCTCTGTCTCACATATCAGCAGGTGCTTACATTACTCAGAGTTTTTGAGTCATGAGAAAGTTAATTACAACAGCCTTCATTATTTCTGCAACAATAAAAATGGACCCTTAAAAATACCATTGAGGGGGATTAACATTTGATGCATGTATAACAATAAGCAGTGATTTTTTAAAGTCTGCTGTACTAAATCATATAATTAGACACAAAAGATTCAGGAGCAATTTGTTTTTGTAATTGGTTTCTAAGTGGTATAATTTTTAATTATACACAGAGAGTTCAATGTTCATTTGCTGAATTTTTAAGCTGCAATTTTTTGTTTCTCCCTGCAGCTCCTTTGTTCATGTTTACCTCTCTTTGACATGAAAAATGAAAGTTACACAGTTGTGTCCGCCTCTTTGCAACCCCATGGACTATACAGTCCATGGAATTTTCTAGGCCTGAATACTGGAGTGGATAGCCTTTCCCTTCTCCAGGGAATCTTCCCAACCCAGGGATCGAACCAGGGTCTTCAGCATTGCAGGTGGATTCTTTACCAACTGAGCTGTCAGGGAAATCTATTACCTGTATTCCTAACTCAATAATAGATCCACAACTTACTCATGTTTTATTGTTCAATGGTAGGATGAAAATATGTGACTTCAGAAATACAGCATCCCCCTGGAGATGAAAGTAGGAATAGTTTTCTCAAATGAGAACATTATCTCTAGAACAGTTTATGATGGTCCCTTTCTTTTTTCAGGCCAGGAGCAGCTGCCTTCGGCGCCTGATGGAATTATCTGTGTACGTCGTGTGATGGTCACCAGTGATGTTCTTTCTCAAAGGGCATTCACACTGTGTTGCCTTCTCCAGCTCTAACTCAGTAGGAGGCCCACAGCCCAGCTGGGGGTGGCTGACTTGACAGCGTCATCTCTCTTGTCCCCAGTGTTGTTTTCCCAGATTGAGTCACCTAGAAATATGTCAGCTCATTTACAGAATCCAACTCAACTTGCAACTGACTGATTTGAGTGAAAAACCAACTTACAGTGGGAAATAATACTTTCTAGTATAAATTTTTCTGGGACATGAACATTATGATCTGAAGATGTCTTGAGGAAGAGAGATAGTATTGATAATAATAACATGTGTGGGTGTTCAGGCATTAAGTTGTGTCCAGCTCTTTGTGACCCCATGGACTACCATACACTAGACTCCTCTGCCCTCCACTATCACCCAGAGTTTGCTCAAACTCATGTCCATTGAGTCAGTGATGCCATCCAACCATCTCATCCTCTGTCGCCCCCTTCTCCTCCTGCCCATAATCTTTCCCAGCATCAGGGTCTTTTCCAGTGAGTCAGCTCTTTGCATCAAGTGGCCAAAGTATTGGAGCTTCAGCATCAGTCCTTCCAACAAATATTCAGAGTTGATTTCCTTTAGGATTGACTGGTTTGATCTCCTTGCTGTCCAAGGGACTCTCAATAATAGCATAGTGATAGCTGATAACTGACATGAGAGAAAGGAAGAATGGTATCTGACACGTGTTAGAACTGTGAACCTAAGAAAGCAGTGACCCTCAGTTTCTTCCACATCCTCCATTTTCAGACCTTGAGTGTCCTCACCCCTTCCTCTGATTGTAATAATTATGTTGTTTCCAAAAGACCTGCCAAAACTTCCCTTAGAAAAGAAGAAAAGCATGTTATAAAAACAGATAATGCAAATGTATATGTCACCTTGCTAGTTAAAGCCATGACACCTAGAACAGCCTGGTACAATGGGAAGATGACAAGCTTCAGTACCAGACCGCTCTGCTCAGGATGAGACCCTGTTCAGCCCTGGCACTGCCAAGCATGAACTGTGCAACCTCAAGACCCTTTATAAACTGGAGAGTGTAGCAAAAACGCCCAGGATTGTTGAAAGAGTTGTGAAAAAGTCCATAAAACACCTAGAGCCTGATACTCAAATGGTACTCAGGTTATGATAGTTATTATTATTGTTACAGATAAACTATGCTTCAATTTACTCAGTGGAGCAACATGTGGCCATGGAAATAAGTCTCATAAAGAGTATAATAAAATAGAAAGTTTAATGTTCCATTGATCCATGAAAAATCATAAAACAAAACTATTTTATGTGTTAGAAAATAATTGCATAGAAACAAAGACCAAAACAATATGCCTAATCATTAAACTTGTGTATTTTGGAAGGTAGGACCTTAGCTTTTCTTTTCCTAATCATTTTTTTTAATTACCAGATTTTCTCTGTTGATTACAGATATGTATTTTCATAGGAGGAGATGTAGGTTTATTGCATTTTAAGAGCCTCCTCACCAGGTTAGCATCATATGCTCACTGGTGGCTCTTTATGGCAGGGATTACCTTGCTGAGTCCTTCCTGTGGCACCATGATGGGTGTATTATTATTATTCCCATTTTACAGAAAGGTTAAGAAGATCATGAAGCTTGGAAGCAGCAAAGCCAAGATTGAAGCCAGAGAGTATGACCTGGTGTCCATGTGCTCTGCCCCACCTGGCTGCCACTGGTCAGCTCTGAAAGGGCAGAGGGCACCCATAATCATCCATAATCTAAGCAGAAGGAGGTCCTGGATAATCATGGATTATCATGATGAGTTACTAAGAGGAGGAGACTTGAGGAACTGGAGACAGTCATGAAGAAGTTTGTGGTACTCCAGGGTCTGCAGGATATGCTGCAAAAGGATGCTGATCCTCACTATCTACCGTCCTGAGCTGCTTCCTCTCTGCTCCTAAATTTCCTGTCTTCTGCTTCCTCCCACAAGCAAAGGCTTTGAGGCAGAATCACAAAGGAAATTATTCCAGTTCCCAGTACAGATTGCAAAGGAAAGTCACATCTCCCGGAGAGAAGAATGAGAAGAGGAACTCCATCAGCTCTCTGCATCAGCTGTTTCCGGCACCAGATTCTACTTTTCAGAGGCTCCGATATCTGTCACCCTGAGCTAAAACCACTTAAAACAAATTTATTCTAGGCACATTTCTTTCTGTGCATTTCGTTTCATTTATGCACGGAGTGTATAGCTTAGATCCTTTGAGCCCAAGAAAGATAAGCCACTTCGGATAGAGGAGTGTTTTGAAGACATATTACCTGGCCCACCATCCACATTTTATAACCATATCTGTGTCCTCTGCCTCTTTGCTATTTGGTATAACAGCCAAAAACAACAGTGTTGTGAAAAGTGGATTCTACCATATCTCCAAAATCACAATAGCCGTTTATCATAAAAAAGATTCTGCAATAAGAGTAGCTCAGAGTCATTGTTCTAATTTAAATACAAATTTCCCTTTAACATATTTGGTAATATTTTCTAAAATTTTAATATTTTTACCTGTGTTATTGTCAAAGTAGCTCTGTGTTTCAAATATAACTGTTTAGGAAAAGGAAAAAGAAATTTTTTCAAGGAAGGAATGAAATCTTGTGAGTAATAATACTGTCACACTTTGAAATGCAAAGCTCTGCATTTGCTGTCTTTTTAACAAAGAAGAAAATGCCACCTTATTTTGAAATGTTCTGAAGTTATCAAAAAACAGGCAAAGAAATGGCTTCTCTGATATAAAATGAATTCGATTGACAGGCTTTTTCTCGGGAAGGATTATAGCCCTTCAAAATCGCGTGATTTCCAGGGACATATGCACTTCTATTTCACACCTACTTTTAAAATAAGCTTATGCTCATACTCTCAGGTAGAACAAAGAGGAAAGAAGGAAAAATATGTACGTGTATTTTATTATTAGTTAGATGTTAACATTAAAGCCATATTTGGTTCCTGGCTGAAAAACAGCTCTTGAGAAAAAAATCAACCAACCACAAGGAAACAGAAACAGTACCTTTTTTATACGGTCCAGGGTATAAGCTTTGATGGTCAGCTCCCCTACTTGTGAAAGTGCTAGTCATTCAGTCATGTCCAACTCTTTGCAACCCCATGGACTGTAGCCTCCCAGGCTTCTCTGTCCATGGAATTCTCCAGGCAAGTATACTGAAGTGGGTTGCCATTTCCTTCTCCAGGGGATCTTTCCAACCCAGGGATCCTACCTGGTCTCCCAAATTGCAGGCACATTCTTCACAGTCTGAGCCACCAGGGAAGCCCCAGCTCCCCTACTTATCCACCTAATGTCAGAATCGAGAGCAGATGTGCCAAATTATTCCACACAAGAAAGCGCCTCTTAGAACAGTAGTCCCTAACCTTTTTTGGCACCAGGGACCAATTGTGGAAGACAATTTTTCAACCACCAGGATGGGGATAGTGGTGGTTTCAGGATGATTCAAGCTCGTTACATGTATTGGGCACTTTTTTTTTGTTATTATTACATCAGCTCCACCTCAGATCATCAGGCATTAGATCCTGGAGGCTGAGAACCCCTATCTTAGAGAAAGTTAATTAGCTAACAGATAAAGCACTGTCTTCCCCTGTCACTGAAATCAGTTCATTTCCAGGGTGGAAACACCTTAGCACCTTTGTCACTGCTGCTTCCTCTGCCGGAAATGCTTGTCCTCTGGTTCTCCCCACTTCATGGTCCTTCTTGGGCTTCACAGAGGAGTCCACCTTCTCGGAGAGGCCCTTCCCCATCACTTCACCTAAAACAAACCTGAAGCAAGGTTCTCTCTCCCAGAAGCCCACGCCTTGTCTCTACTGCTCTCATCACGTCCGTGATTACTTTGTTATCCCACTGATCCCTTGCATGTTATCACCACCCTCATGTTATCACCACCCTCAAGAAATTGTAGTGGCCCAGAAACCGAAGGGCCCGGCACACCTGGGCAAGTACTCAGCAACCTTCTGCATGCCACCGAAAGGCTGTAGTCTTTTCCCAAGAAGGGAGGTCTCAGATGCTCCATTTAAGGCTCGATATGTCCCTGTGCCCACACTTGGGCCCTTTGCTAGGCAGAACCCACAGGGCAGCAAGTGTTTCCCCAGGAGCTGAAAAAAAATTATAATAATGCCTGGCAAAGGCTTCTCATCGAGTGGTCAGTCAGGGACCAAGAAGGGGGCAGTCCCAAGAAGAGGAAGAGAAGGCTTCCCTAGTGGCTTGGTGGTAAAGAATCTGCCTGCCGATACAAGAGATGCGAGTTTGATCCCTGGTCTGGGAAGATGCCACATGCGGGAGCAACAAAGCCTGTACCCCACAACTACTGAGCCTGTGCTCACTAGAACTGGGAGCCACCCCCACTGAAGCCTGTGCATCTGCGGCCTCTGCTCCACAAGAAGAGACGCCACGGCAGTGAGCAGACCACACACCACACCTAGAGAGTGGCCCGCCCTCTCTGAAGCTAGAGAAAAGCCTGCACAGTGACAAAAGACCCAGCACAGCCAAAAACAAATAAATAAAAACAATTGTTAAAGACAAGGGAACCTTAACCCAGGTCTGCTGTGCATTCCCCCTGTTCCACTGGGAGCCAAAGAGAGCTCCCTGAAGAAGGGGTTCCCTCGGAACCCTGTTTCTCCCTTACAACCTTGAAGGTTTTAGATTCTTATGAACTTCAGGTCCAAGGAGTAAACACAAGAGAGTAAATACTACGTTTAGCTTCTGCCAGTGGGTTTATCATTCCCTCCCCAGCCTATCTGGATATTAATACACAATACATATGGAGAAGGAAATAGCAACCCATCCCAGTATCCTC
This sequence comes from Muntiacus reevesi, assembly GCF_963930625.1. NCBI lineage: Eukaryota > Metazoa > Chordata > Mammalia > Artiodactyla > Cervidae > Muntiacus > Muntiacus reevesi. The sequence continues at coordinate 55,009,302 of NC_089260.1, forward strand.
GCCCGGAGAAGCCCATGGACAGAGGAGCCTGTGGGATTACAGTCCATGGGGTAGCAAAGAGTCGGACATGACTGAGGGGCTGAGCATGCATGCACATGATACATTAATACAAGTCCCCCTCACTGGAGACCCTAGGGCTCAGACCTCTAGAATTGGGACTTGCTCTTAGGGGAGTGATCCTATCACCAGCACCCACTAACTCACGATTTTCCCCAGGGAAGTTTCATTCTATTTTAGATGTTTTGCACTTGGAGTGAAAAAGTCCTTAAAGGAAAAGAGACAAAATTACACCATAAATTCAGTAGGAATGTCATCCTTTCCCTCCAGAAAGAGGAAAAATTATCCAAGGAAGGGGGTGAAAGAGGAGTCCTTCTAAATACCCTGCCTTCACGTGGAAAAGAACAGGAATACAAAAACTGATAACAGCAGAGCCTGCAACTTGACAAGGGTGTGTAGGAGAGGTGGTGAGCAACACTGAAATTCCTTCAGGTATTTGCAGAACTTCTGAGCTAAAGTCAAAAGCTAAAATTATCAAGAAAAATACAAAGTATTTTTAACTCCACATAAATTAACAATGTGCCTATTTCAATTCTATTGCTTTTGGGATGACTAGGTCCGTTGGAAATTTTTTAAAGTAACTTGAGATTTCCAACATGAATTTACTATTTCAGGAATTGTGGGGTTTGGGTTTTTCTTTTTTCCACTGCAAGATATCTTTTTATGTCACCAGGGGTATTGTTACCAGCCACCGCCAAAGCTTAGTGGAAGTTTCCTATTTTATATTCTAAGCAGTTGGATTTGTTGGTAATTGTATGTATTATCTGCCATTTGTATGGGCAAGATTTCAAAATACCTCGATAAGAAATAATGTGGTTGCCCCAACCATGAGGAACTCCCATTAGCGTGGTTCACAGAAGTTGGTTTTAAAGTCCTGTAAAGTATTGCTGGATGGGGTGGGGAGGATGGTGGGAGAGGGTTTCAGGATGGGGGGTACATATGTATACCTATGGCCGATTCATGTTGATGTATGCAAAAGCCATCACAGTATCGTAAAGTAACTATCCTCCAATTACAATAAATAAATACATTTTAAAAAAAATATTGGTGGCTTTGCACAACTCCTTGAAAAGAGTCTTTTTCCATAGATAATTTTTTAAAAAGTAAGACATAAAAACACAAACTGTTTCAAGAAATTTCCCATTGCTTAAGTAAAGAGGAATTGAAAAGAAAAGGAAGAGAGGGTTTCAGGCTGAAAGAATGTGACTGGAGCTATGTTGTGGACTGAACTGCATGACCCCCCATCAAAATTCGTATATTGAAGACCTAACTGTTTAAGAGGTAATTGGATTTAGATGAGGCCATGAGGAACTGAAGAATGATACGATCAGTGTCCTTATAAGAAGAACAAGAGATAGGACTTCCCTGGTGGTCCAGTAGTTAAGAATTGAACTTCCAGGGCAGGGGATGCAGTTTGATCCCTGGGCAGGGAACTGGGAAACCAGGGCTTCCCTAGATGGCAATGCCTGCCAGTGCAGGAAACTCAGGAGATTCGGGTTTGATCCCTGGGTCAGGAAGATCCCCTGGAGGAGGAAATGGTAACCCACTCAGGTATTCTTGTCTGGAAAATCCCATGGATAGAGGGGCCTGATGGACTACAGTCCCTGGGATCACAAAGAGTCGGACACGACTTAGCACATACTCTTGGGGAACTAAGGTCTCACATGCTAAGGGCAACTAAGCCCACATGCCGCAGCTGCTGAGAATGAACTCTGTAGAGCCTAGGCACCACAGTTAGAGAAACCCGGGACCAGCCATAAAAGAAAGCCCCTGTGCACCACAACAAAGACCCAGCACAGCCAAAAAAAAAGAGATACCAGAGATCTTTCCCCAGGGCCCAGCATGTGACAAGGTTGTAGCTTTCCATAAACCAGGAAGGGGCCTCAGCAAGAACAGAATATACTGGCACCTTGGTCCAGGGCTTCCCGCCTCCAGAACCGTGAGAACTAAGCATCTATTGTTTCAGCCCATGGTATTCTGTTACAGAAGCGGAGCTATAAGACAGGATGTCTGCTGGGAGAGCAGTAACAGCACTTGAAGGAAATTTTAAACACCCCTCAGAAAGCAACAAATAGCTTCAGCATTGTCACAGAAACAGAATCAACACAATGAAGATTGCCCAGTATCATGCCTCCTGGACCCTTGCTATCTCTCCAGGTTAAGCCAGGAGAGGCTGTGGTGTAAACTGCTGCCTCACCCCAAGGCTACAGAGGAGCCTGGAGAAAGCGGTCCTCTCCCACAGCTGATTTCAGAGCTGACTTTCACTCTAGATGCTGTTGTTGTTTAGTTGATTAGTCTTATCCAACTCTGACTCTGTGGGCTACTCATGAACTGTAGCCCGCCATGCTCCTCTGTTCATAGGATCACCCAGGCAACAATACTGGAGTGGGTTGCCGTTTCCTTCTCCAGGGGATCCTCCAGGCCAGGGATCGAACCCTCATTTCCTGCGTTGGCAGGTGAATTCTTTACCACTGAGCCACCAGGTTCCACATAGTAAGTTAAAACATCTAGAGTTAAATAGAACTTAACTGTGGCAGAGGGCATAGCAACCCACTCTAGTATTCTTGCCTGGAGAATCCCATGGACAGAGGAACCTGGCAGGTCACAGTTCATGGGTCACAAAGAATCGGACACGACTAAAGTGACTTAGCATGCACGTAATTTAGACATACAACATACAGATACTCTGATAGTTCTAGATCTTAAGTAACCCATGAAAAACCCAAGTGAAATATTTTATTTATGTACAATAAAGGGAAATAAACTGTTACAAATCTCTGCCTACACTATATCTTAATCTATTGATGATACCTTATATATGACCCCATGGTCCACTGTCTATACTTAACAGACAATATATTTGCAGAAAAGAAAATGGGTAACAGTTATCACAGTCAGGAAAAGTAGAAGGATTGAACAGATAGTTACTAGTATCTATTTAATTGCATCGACTTTAGTTCAAGTTTGGTCTTCTGGTCTCAGTAGCCTCCTTCTATAATTGTTGTTGGTATTGTTTAGCCACTCAGTCATGTCCAACTCTTTGAGACCCCATGGACTATAGCCCATCTGGCTCTTCTGTCCATGGGATTTCCCAGGCAAGAATAATGGAATTGGTTGGAATTTCTTTCTTCAGGGTCTTCTATAGTTAAATTGCCACAAATGCCGTGGAGATGCTGACAAAACCTCAGAAATATGCTGTGGCATATTCTAATTAAATAAATCTCTTAAACTAAAAAAAATAAATATTAAAAAATGAAATCAAGCTGTCTATTTTATTAAAGCCATATTGAGCTGTTAACATCTTACCACTTTGTTAAGAGGGTTACGACTATACCAGAAAGAGGCTGTATCTAAATACTAAAGCTAATGTCATCAGCTTAGCATTATCAAATCTCCCAGACAACTGAGCTTAATCTTCTGTTATTTTGTATCGTGTACAATTTCAAATTATCCAAGATTTTTCTAATGCTCTCCTCTTCTCCTAGATGCAATAAGCTTTCCTCTGTTTCATCAAATCTTGAGAAATAGTAGCACTAAGAATGCAAACTTGCCGAACTTCCCTGGAGGTCCAGTGGTTAAGACTGTGTTTCCACTGCATGGGGGCACAAGGTTCAATCCCTGGTCAGGGAACTAAGATCCCATATGCCCTGCAGCAAGGCCAAAAAAAGAAAAAAGAATGCAAAGTTGTTCAAAGAGCACTGAGGCAAAAAATTTATTCCTCTTCCATTTATTCCACAAACACCTACTCTGTGTCCTTACCTGTCTGAAGTTTCCAGCATACCTATCAAACAAGAATAGTTTGTGTCCCTTGTGTTTGAGGTATATAATCCAATAACGAGCATGTTGGCAAAAGCAGGCCCCTAAAAAATCATCCAATCTAATCTTGATGACTGTTTCCTCTTCTATTTATAGTGGAATCTGGTGCCAATTAATACTTCCAAGAGCACTGTATCATTCCCCTTCCAGAGAATGTATAGTTGCTTCCTACTAACCAGTAGCTCCAGCCGCTGGACTAAGGTTCCTGACTCTCCAGAATTCACGGCCCTCCAGTCTCTGCTTCTGCCCTGCCCACATGCATCTCCCTATACTTCTCCAAATGAATTCTAAACTCCAGCCAGGCCAACCTTCTTACTGTTTTCCCTGCTGGTGGTTTTTCTCAACAATGACCTTACCTCAAATGCTCTTTGGTCCTCCCCACCCCCACACACAGCCCAGCTTGGAGGCCATGAACACCTTGAACTTGAACTCAAGACCTTGAAATTCAGCTCCCCATTGGGTGCCATGGGAAGAAAACCAACTCTGATTTCACTAACCTCATTAAAGGAAACAGAATGCAAAAAGTGCCTGGCCAAAGGAGACCCCACCCCCAGGAAACACTGCCCCCACTTTTCCTCCATTTGCCAAAGCCCTGACCATCCTAGGGACTTCCGAGGTGGCTCAGTGGTAGAGAACCCAGATGCCAGTGCAGGAGACACAGGAGACATGGGTTTAATCCCTGAGTCAGGAAGATCCCCTGGAGGAGGAAATGGCAACCCACTCCAGTATTCTTGCCTGAAAAATGCCATCGACAAAGGAGCCTGGCAGGCTAGTCCATGGCATCGCAAAGAGTTGGACACAACTGAGCAACTGAGCACACATAACCCTCCTAACCTTGGCAAGTAATATGCCTTCAGTAATCCTGCTATGACTTGAGATATAGTGAGAATTCTTCTTATGGAATTGTCTTCAGGGCTCTGTTAGAAATCCATTCCTTCTTCCAGAAAACCAGATGAACAGATGCTTAGCAAGCCACAAGTATATGTTGTTCATGTAACAGGACATATAGAGGAACCCAGTCCAAGGCTGCACTGGTCATTCTGTGATGCTGGCAGGATCCTGCTTCCTCTTACTGTTCTGCCTAAACATCCTTAGGATGTGGTTTTTGACCCTCTTGCTTGTAAACTGTTTGATCCTGCCTCCAGAATTCTGGGGCTGCGGGTGGGAAAGGGGATACACAGGCATGGAAGAAGGCAAAAGGGCCAAAAACTTTCTCCACCCAAGGCTTTGCCTTTAGAACAGAGAAGAGAACCCTTCCCGAGGATGTCTTCCCACACAGCATCAGAGGACGGTATTGCCTGGTCACCCAAGCTGCACATGAAAGCCAGGAGATTGACTATTTCAGCTTCCCAGCCTCTATAATAAAGGAAGGCAGGGTACCAGAGTGAATGGATATTGAATGTCAACCTCCTGCAACATCTGTCCCATCTTCAAAATGAGTTTATAAACCAAAGTTTACCAAAGAATAATCCTTAACTCTACCCTCAAAACAAATGTGTTGACTGTGGATATTCAAAGGGATGTGTCTTGGATTCTGCAGCAATTCCTAAAGGAGAAAATGAAAACACACTTTGGACAATAGCGGCAGCATTGGAATAATTAGACCATTTCCCAAAGTCTCTGGGTTTCCCTAGTGGCTCAGACAGTAAAGAAACCGCCTGCAATGTTGGAGACCTGGGTTCAATCCCTGGGTTGCGAAGATTCCCCTGGAGGATGGCATGGCAACCCACTCCAGTATTCTTGCCTAGAGAATTCAATGGACACAGGACCCTAGTGGGCTGCAGTCCATGGGATTGCAAAGAGTCGGACATGGCTGAGCTACTAAGCATGCACACCCAAAGTCATTAGTTTAGAGTGAACAGTATTCATTCAGGTAGATAGGTTCTCATATGTTTGGGTTTAAAAAAAGTCACCATGTCACCATTAAGGGGTATGCTTGCCCTTTAATTCCCAAAAGATGTCAAGTGTATGCGTGTTCTCCCAGAAAGACAGGTGGCTCTTGGAGGTGGCCTGCATTTTGTGCCTTCTCTCCACCTCTGTGGAGCCCAGTCAAGAGTAGAGAGTGCAGCCAAGAGGGCAGCAGAGAATTCAATCACCAAATGATTGGATGGCACCAAGTGGTTGGATGGCATCACCAAGTCAGTGGACATGAACTTAGGCAAACTCCGGGAGATCATGAGGGGCAAGGGGAAGCCTGGTGTGCTGCTGTCTATGGGGTCGCAAGGAGTCAGGCATGACTTAGCAACTGAACAACAAAGTGCACAGTAAAATACACAAAGCTGGGAATTCCCTGGTGGTCCAGTGGTTAGGACTCTGCACTGGGAAGGGTACAGACTCAGTCCCAAGTCATGGATCTAAGACCCTGAAAGCTATGTGGTATGTCCAGATAAAAAATAAATACAAAAATAAAATACACTGAAGTGAATGATGCAGCGAACAGAAGGTGAACAGTGTTTTACTTCATAAAACAGACTTTTAAGGCACAGTGACTGGCAGCTGCAAATTTGTGCTGGGCACGTTGGAGCACTATAATGTTATCATTGCACTTCACTGACTCCTTCTATGTGATAAGCACTCAATAAATCTTTGCTAAGTTGGATACAGGCCATTTATCTGCCATGGGATAGACAGGTTGACCACTTTTCTATGAATCTGAGTTGGAAACTACTGTATTCAACCTTCTGACACCTTTTTTAAGATTTCTTTTTATGTGGACCATTTTTTTAAGTCTTTATTGAATTTGTGACAATATTGCTTCTGTTTTATGATTTGGCATTTTGGTCATGAGGCATGTAAGATCTCAACTTCCCGACCAGGGATCAAACTCTGTATTGGAAAGTAAAGTTCCAACCACTGGACCACCAGGGAAGTCCCCCGACCTTTCTTATTCTGTAGCTATTTGGTCATCAATTTCTTCCATGAACACAGTAGAGAAGGGATGTAAGTAGAAAGTGCAGAAGGATCATACCACTCTCGTTCACATGGTAACCAATGGAGCCGAGCAGTGTGACAGACCGGTGGGGATCCTCCAAAGTCACAGCTTCCGCAGACACTGTCCTTGCAAAAGAAATGGTTGTTGAGAGTAGGCCATAATTCCAAGGACTCTGTTGGGATCACTAGTTAAATCTGTCTCACATGTCATATGGTACTTCCCTGGTGGCTCAGTGGTAAAGAATCCGCCTGCCAATGCAGGAGACTCGGGTTCAGTCTCTGGGTCAGGAGGACCCCCTGGAGAAGGAAACAGCAACCCACTCTAGTATTCTTGCCTGGAGAATCCCAAGGACAAAGGAGCCTGATGGGCTACAGTCCATGGATGCAAAGAGGCGGACATGACTTAGCAACTAAAACAACACATACCATATGAAAAGCAAGTGTTCTTCTGATGACATGATTAGTATGTAAAGCAGGTAAAAGTTGACCTTTCTCACTGTGAAATCCAGGATCCTGGGGAGGTCAGATAACAGAGTCCAAGGTGATGCCCTGTGATTAAGAGGATGGACTTCAAGTGTGGTTTTGGATTTTACTCAGGGTCTCAGGAAAGTTCAATGACACAGGAAACCCCAGGCCATCCCTAGGGAATTCTGACACACCACCAAAGACCTAGTTTCAGAGAAGCTGAACCTAGTGCCAAGAAGCTTTGGGGAGTCAACTGCAAAATTCTCAGGGCCCTTGCAAGCAAATCCATGCACAACAGAAGTTTGAAACTGGCTACATTGAAACTACTCAGACTGCAGAAACCCACAAATGCTTCAGATCAGGTCTGTGTTTTAGAGCTGGTTGATCACCACTGTTGAACATACCACTGATCACATATGAAATAGGAAAAAGGCTACAGCCTCCAAGGTAAGTAACCAGACCCCAAACAGGTCACCATCACGAAGCCAAGGGTCTCCCAGGATGGCTGCAGAGGAAGTCACCAAGCTCTAGAAAAGAGGTTCAGGTAACAAGTACTGAGTGTTGACAGCTGTTCTACCCAATGGTGCATCCCACGGGGATAAAATAGAAGGTTAAAGTCAATCCTCTGACATTGGAAGAGCTCCCGACTGACCCTCAAATCCTGATAATATCAATAACAGTAGAAACTCAATCATCGCGGTGTGTCCACACCTCACCTATGACATTGGTCTCATTCACCTCATTTTGTAGATGAAGAGACAGAGGCTCAGAGTGGTAGAGCATCACTCTGCAGCCAAAAGTGGGGAAAGCCAAGACCAGCCCCCAGCAGGCAGACCCCTGGTGACAACACCCACAAAATAAGAGCACAATGGAGTGAGAGCCAGCAGTGCATAGAGACATCCACACCAGGGCCACCAGCCTGGCAGATCACTGAGGACAGACAGGCTAGGACTCCAGGGAAGGGTGAGAGACACGGGTGGAGGAGGGGGCAGCGATGGCAGCAGAAAAAAGTCCAGAGCTGGTGTGTGCCTAGGGTGTCCCAGGCCTGTGATCTGGGGTTGGCCAGAGCAAAAATTGTCTGTAACTCAATGACATCACAAAGGTGATGCCTTCTGAGGCACGCATTGAACCTATCTCCCTAAGATAAGCTGCCAGGAGATGGCCTGAGGAACTAGGTCACCAGCACTGCATGAAGGTGTGTGCACATCCCATCATTGTTCAGTCACTAAATTATGTCTGACTATTTGAGACCCCATGGACTACAGAATGCCAGGCTTCCCTGTCCTTCACTATCTCCTGGAGCTTGCTCAAACTCATGTCCATTGAGTCAGTGATGCCATCCAACCATCTCATCCTCTGTCACCCCCTTCTCCTCTTGCCTTCAATCTTTTACAGAATCAGGGCCTTTCTCAATGAGTTGGCTCTTCCCATCAGCTGGCCAAAGTATTGGAGCTTCAGCTTCAGCATGAGTCCTTCCAAAGAATATTCAGAGTTGATTTCCTTTAGGATTGACTGATTTGATCTCCTTACAGTCCAAGGAACTCTCAAGTCTTCTCCAGCACCACAGTTCTAAAGCCCATCATATCACTGAAGAATTTATTCTTTCTCAGAAACTCTAAGCCATTCCTCCAAGTCCTCATTCCTCACCATGAACATTGAACTAGACTTCTGTTTTCTCACTGTGCCAAACACATTTTATTGGACTAATTACTCCATCTCTGATGGTGGCAATTACACTTTGGATTCATGTCATGGTTTAACAGAGGCTGACGCTGCTGGGACTGTAAACTCGAGGCTGCGATATTGAACCACAGATTAAGTACTAAAAAATGGTTTTGTCTCGTCAGTGACTCTGCTGACATCTCATTCATCAGTGATGATCCTACCTGCTGAGGTTCTGAGGGTTGTTTTCTTAGCACTATGGAGTGTTTGCTACCTGGGCTCCATCTCGGCAAAGTCTACTATGTGGAACTATCTGTGAGCCAAGTTATGTCCTTTGAGATCATCATGAGGGTACACAGAAAAGATTTATTGATGTAGTCACTAAGGCGGCCAGCATGCTGTCCCCACCCGAGGCCCAGTGCTAAGAAGGGGTGCCCCCTGAGTCTATAGGACTCAATGGACCAGAGAGAAGGTAGTTGTGAGCCTGTGAGGGGTGGGGGGAGGTGGACAGGAGGGGTTTTCTCAGGCTACCTTCCTTCCTCTGGGAACAGGGGATTTGGAGAATTATTCAATGAGCTCATTTTTGGAAGTGTTTCTGGGCTCAGCTCCACTGAGATGCTGAATTAGGACACAGTATTTCCAGGTTTCAACTTATTAAAGGAGCCACAGGTTAATATGGCTGAAGATACTGACCAAAATGGAAGTTCAAGAGTTCTCACTAGAGCATTTTTTAATAAGAATGAACACTTAGAAACAATATTCATGGCCAAAAATAAAGTAATAATTTATTTTGATCACAGCAAGTCTTGGAAGATGTCATGATGTGTTAGATGTGAAAAGCAAAATGAAAACTTTACTTCTCTGAATTTTAAAAATAAGTTAAATGTGTACGTTTCTCTGTATATCTGTTCACACGTGTGTATACAATATTATGTATTAATAAAATATATGAATAGTGTAACATAATTGTAAAGACAAATTTTTATATTATATTTCACATTAGAAGAGTATATGCAAAATGTTGCTGAAGTTATTTCTGAGTTGTGGGTTTACAAAGGATTTTTCTTTTAGTCTTCATATTATTCATATTTTTAAGTCTCTACAATAAGCATGTATAAGTTTATAGTGAAACAGTTAAGAAGCCTCCAATTAATATGATAACAAGAAACACACTGTATCAAGACATGAATATCTCTTAACTCTGCACTCATTGCTCCTCTAACCAGCTGACTGTGCCTCTTGCACATGTTAGTGATCATGGAAGCAGGTCTACCAGTGCAGACCAATATGTGGTCATCCCAGGGCACAAAATCCAAGGCTCCCACATGCACAGGGGCCCACATGCTGTGCCTTGTACCATCCAGGACTGTGGCAGAGACAGAGGTATATGATCGACTGGGAAGAAGCTGAAATGTCTTTGAATACAAGAACAAAAATGTGTTTGTCCTTTGCTAGGGAATGGGAACTCTTTCATCTCCAAAACACAGAGCAAAGACAGAAAATGCCTACAGAGAAACACCAGCAACAGAGTCAAGAGTTCCTACAAACATGGAAATAGGCACGGACATCATTGGCTCTTTCCCTGTGACTCTTCCTTCAGCTAAGAAGGAAAATTATGTTCTAGGTTTCCCTGGGGGCTTCCCTGGGGGCTCCATGGTAAAGAATCTGCCTGCAATGCAGGAGGATGTGTGTTCAATCCTTGGTTCAGGAAGATCCCCTGGAGGAAGGCATGGCAACTCATTCCAGTATTCTTGCCTGGGAAATACCATGGACAGAGGAGCCAGGCAGGCTACAGTCTATGGGGGTCACAAACTTAGCAGCTAAACAAACAAAAAATGCCATCAAAAGTTTTTGAATATTAAACAATGTGTATCATCAAAACTAGTGTATAGTCAAAATAATCTTTAAATGGTAAAATGAATCTTCCATATTTAAATTTTTGTGGCAGGGACATTTCACCCACCGGAGGAGGGCAGGCCACTGCAGCATCTAGCCAAGACACCAGCGTTACCCAATTTTCACCCATCGGTCCCCTCCAGCGCGGCTGCTGATCCCTGGGGATGGCTCACTGGCAAAATGCTGAGTGTCAGCACTGCCTCTTCTAGAAGGGTGTAAAGCTTTGTTTACAAGCATCTGTGTCTGAATCACCAGTGGGCCCTTAAAAAAGCTAAGTTTCTGGGCCACAGCCGGTCCTACTGAATCAGTCCTCGGTCCCTCCTGGGTCCCCACCCTGAGGTCTACCTTCTCAGGTGAACCGCATGCATGTTCCAGGTTGAGAAACTGCCTAGCTTCCTTAAATGTTGTCAAATTTTGCCTTAGGAGAAATTCTTCCTCAACTTACTGACTCTCCTTTTCTTTCTCCTATCCCTTCTCACAGAAAACAAGTTTTTGCACATTAGGAACCTTGTCTCTTCATGTAGTTCAAACCTCAGATGACGTATGTCGTTGGGTCAGAGCCCTTTTCTCACCCTGTCAATTAAAGTGGGGCCTTTGAAAATGTGCTTAAACTGAAAGCGTCAAAATGAAGCCTGTCACGGAGTCACCTTGAGTGCCTCTGGGAACGTGAAAGGTGGGTCGGCTGGGCGCAGAGGGCGCGATGAGGGAGAGAGCTGAATACCAAGGCCCAGAGGAGACCAGGAGGGCACACGGCAGTCTGCCCCAGGAAATCACAGACTTAACAAGCAGACGCTTATTAAGCTCCTGCTCACCAGAGGCGTGGTGACCTTTCAAAGATGAGCCACAGCCCAGAAGACGAGAGGGAGCAAGGAAGGACTAGTGGAGCCAAGACTAAGAGATGGCTGCAGCATCACAGGCTCCTACCCCCGGAGGCTCACTGCCAGCCCTGCGCTCTGTGCAGACACCACGTCAGCCACACCCCAGCGGGGACCGTGGGACCTCTGATGAGGAGAAGGCCCACACAGAAGCCCTGCTCACCATCAGTCCCCCGGGCTTTTCCAGAATTCTGATCTCTTAAATGGCTCATGTTTCAAATCCTCAAAAGAATTCCAAACTACCCATATCTGCTTCATTTACTAAATCCCTAGAGTTAGATTCTTAGCAATTAGATAGATGCCTGGAAATAATGAGACCTTGTGGGTATATCCCATATAAGACTGATATTAAACAATCTTAACTCAATACATAAAAAAGCATAGATTTATAATGTGAGGATTTTTTTTAATTACCTTATAGCTTGCATGGCTGGTTTCACAAATAAGTCCAGATACTTTGTCAAAGTTGCTGGAAAGGCCAACTGATAACAGAGCATCCAATTGTAGGGCTGATTGGTTCCATCTCAGATATTAACTCCACTTGGGGAAGACAGTGAATAACCAAAATTAGGTTAAGAGGGAAAATAAATACAGCCATAAACCAAACACTTTCACATGAGCAATAAATACATCATGTGACTATGAAGTTGCTAAAAAACAATAAGGAAGCGACAAAGCTTATAGTCCAAACTGGTGCAGTTTTGATAGTGAGAAAAGGTCCTATCAATGGCTATGTCAAAACACCCTAAACTGAGCTGTCCTTACAAATCTAACAATAAAGTGGATAGAACATGGAGTACGCCACATCAAAATAAGTGTGTATGACTGAGAAGAGTTGGACTATAAAGAAAGTTGAGCACCGAAGAATTGAACATTTGAACTGTGGTGTTGGAGAAGACTCTTGAGAGTCCCTTGAACTGCAAGAAGATCCAACCAGTCCATGCTAAAGGAGATCAGTCCTGAATATTCATTGGAAGAACTGATGCTGAAGCTAAAATTCCAATACTTATGCCACCTGACGCGAAGAGCTGATTCATTGGAAAAGACCCTGATGCTGGGGAAGATTGAGGGCAGGAGGAGAAGGGAGCAACAGAGGATGAGATGGTTGGATGGCATCACTGACTCAATGGACATGGCTTTGGGTGAACTCCAGGAGTTGGTGATGGACAGGGAGGCCTGGCGTGCGGTGGTTCATGGGGTTTCAAAGAGTAGGACATGATTAAGCAACTGAAATGAACTGAACTGAACTGAGTAGAAGCTACGGAATAGGAAAGAGATCCCATGATAGGAAAGAGCATGAGAAGAGTTGTGGTAAAAAGTACACACAGAGAAAAGTGAGTTCATCCAGCTGCCTCTAGACACAGGTGAATTTGAGTGGAAGCTAGTGATGCTGAAACTTCAAAATCCCTTCTCAGATCCTGGAAATGTGTTCATATGTTCCTATCTTTTGTAAAATAAGAAAAAGTAAAAATTGTTCATGCTGTTTTACTGAAAGAAGTACCATCAAGTTGTATAAGCAACAGAGTTCAGGGTTTCTGAGCGTAAGCCACTTGTTCTCTTTGCATGGCCTTGCAATAAACCTTTCTTCAAAAAAACAAAAGCAAAAAAAAAATTGTATGAGCATCAGAGCCACAGCACCTAGACCTGCAAAGCAGATTCTCCTGCACAGCCAGCTCCAGGTCCCAGGAACCAATGCCAGGCTGAGCCTCTGAGGAAACAAAAGGTTTTTCCAAAAGGTCGGTGTCACTCCTTTGAATTCCTAGTTTTTCTTGGCCACAAGTACCAGGAGAAGTAGGAGCAGCCTGCACACCCCCTTCCCAAAGTGGTGAGACCCAAAGTAGATGGTAAATGAGAGAATCCACCAGCTGGGTTACACTAAACCAGCCATCTGAACATCACTAAACTGCCCGTGGAGAAAGTTACATGCTGAGCTGCAAGGTGAAGGCTGCTGGAGCTTTAGACACACGTGGATCTTGGCCCAATACACAAGTGAGTTTGCAGGTCTGCTCTGTGGACGAAACCAGATCATATCTGTTTTGCAAACTCTGACAAAGTATGCATGAGAACAGATGCCCCCAGTAGCTAAATGTCATTTCATGGACTCCGTCCTCTTGGGACATAGCAATCACCCTGTCCCCACCATCCTCGCTAAAAGCACAGAAGCTACAAAAGCTGAAGAGCGAGGGAGCTGATTTTCTAGAACAGGACGCGGACACTCCAGAACCCAATGCCAGCCTATGCTGAAGCACGGATAAAAGATGCATAATCTGCCTCACTTTCTTGAACTGAACCCGTGGAGGGGAGAGAGGAGGTGACAGTTTCTTCCTCAGAACAATGGAAGTCTGAGAGCTGAGTGGGAGAAATTAGTGATGATAACAAGGTGTCTGTCAACTTTTGAAAAATTAGTCAGGAAACCCAAAAGGAAAGTTGAAAGAAGACAATTTAGGTTAAATCAAGATTTGACACATCACTGAATACCTGCTAATGAAAAAGATTTTATTTTAGCTTTCTTATTGTCTTTATGAATAATACTTGTTAAAATCACATAACGTTTTCATAAAGGCATCAAGAGCATTAAAAAATAACCTTGTTTTCAAGATGGAAGAGAGTGTGACAGGCAGGTTCATTCTGTAAAAGAGGCAGAAGCTCAAGCTTGCATCTATTTTCTTTTAATTTTCAAAAGGTTTACTGTACATAATCCAGGTGGAAGCAGAGAGAGAAGCTTTAAAATATGACAACTGTTGCTATTCTGTCAGAAGTTTTAAGAAACGGGTTGCAGTAGAGCCAGAGAGATACCTTGGGAGCAAAAGTGAGGACGATTTTCTGATTTGAGTATCTTCTTAGAGGGACTGAAATGCAATTTGTCAGGATAATAGACCACATCATTTTCTGTGGTCAGCAGATGTGACAAAGCTACATGGCCAAATGGCTTCTTAAACTTGATTGGATATTTAATAATGCTAATGTTGGTGATCATTTGGAGATAATTGGTGATTATTTTATGGCTAGCCATGAAACCTCCCTGGAGGAGGTATGGCAACCCACTCCAGTATTTTTACCTGGAGAATCCCACGGACTGAGTTGCCTGAAAGATTACAGTCCATAGGGTCATAGAGTCAGACACAACTGAAGTGACTAAGCACACACATGAAACCTCCACATCCTGGAAGACTTGCTCAAATATTTATATTGTTGGTTCATGTTTATATATCCAAACCAAGGGCCATAGCTTGGAGTACTGGCCACCAGGAGGCAGCCTAGGGTCCAGAGGTCCTGGGTTTCAATTCCATCTTCACCTCTTGCAAGTTGTATTACTTGGAGAAATTACATAGCAATTACATGACTTCTCCAGACCTCAGTCTGGTGTGTGATGCTTAATAAAGAAACAAAACACTTAGTGTTGTTGGACTTAGCATCTTATAAATCAACTGAGGGAGAATTTCCATATTTACAGTTTTGAGTTTTCCTATCAAGGCATACAGCTAGTCTTGCCATATTTCAGTTAAACTGAAACCCTCAATTAAATGTTAAGAGAACTTTAGGGTAATGGCTTTTAGCTTCAGCAGAAAATGTGAGAAGAAAGCTTTCTTATCCAAGTTAAGTCCTTTACTCATCCTTTGTGCTATGCTGGCCAAATAAATCACTCAAGTTAAATATCTCCATAAACATGTTCCTTCTTGATGCTTAATGGGCCAATTATCTCAGCAACTCCCAAATAAGTGAAGCATTGAAATGCTGGCAATTAAATGATATGTTTCATGGGAACCATAGATACTCCCAGGTCTGAATGCCTGATTGCAAATTATCCAGCTTCCTAGTTTTCCTTTATCTCCCTCCTGCTCAATGCTGGGAAATCTGCTATCTCCATACCTCTACTAGGAGGAGAGCAAATTGAAACAGGAAGAAAGGGTCACCCAACTGACTTCATTCTCTGTGAAGTGCTTTTTAAATGGCAATGGAGCTACTCTTGAATGTATGGGCCAAATGACTTGGGCCAAAGAAACAAAATATGAGAAAACAAATTGTGGCATAAGAATTTAAAAGACATACATGTATGTGATAACATTATATGCATGTGATAGAGTTATACATCTGTAATACTCTCCCCGCAAAAGAAACCAATGGAAAACTACTGCTAATGATATGACAGTTGAGTGCAATAGTTTTAGATTGATATTTTTTTAAATATCCTTCACATATAAAACAAAACTCAGCTAAGATATATAACAGAAAAGAAAGTCTAATTTACACTTAGAAAAAAAATTGAGCATAAACTTAACAAGATTAAGAAACATAAAATCTATATAAGGAAAACCATAAAATATTCCTAAACACTACAAAGGTAACTGAAAAATGGAAAGACCAGCAGTATGCCTCAATAGGAAAACTCAGGGCTATAAATATGTCCGTTCTCTCTTAGCTGATTCATCACTTAAAGTCATCTCTATAAAATATCAACAGACATTTTTCCTGGAATTAGACAAGGTGGGCATAAAGTTCATATAGAAGAAAAAACAAGCAAGAATAACTACAAAAACCCTGGGAAAGGAGCACAATAGGTCAGGTAGAGTGGAGAAACTATTCTTGCCATATATCAGATGGCATTATAAATTATCACTGTGGTATAAATGATAAAGTCTAATTAAAAACAGCATGATGCTGGGTCATGAATGTACAGACAGACTAACTGAACAGAACAGAAAATCCACAACTAGGCACAGTTGCATGTGGAAATGTAGAATGTATATGGGAAATACAGAATCTCAGATTGGTGGGAAAAGAATATATTTCTTTAAAAAGTGATATTGGACTAGCTGAATAGTGATACGGAAAATGATAAAATAGTGTTTATTTCTTTTACATTGGACACCAGAAAAATTCCAAACAGTTTAGATATTTAAATGCAAGAAGCAAAATCACACAAAAAAAGACAAAAAAGGGTGAATTTCTTCATTGCCTGAAAATGCACAAAACTTTCCTAATTATGATTCAAAACACAGAAGCAACAAGGGAAAATATTGATAAATTTAGCTACCTAAAATTAACACATTTGCAGAACCAAAGTATAAGACAAATGACAAAGTAGGGAAATAGATTTACAACACCTATCACAGACACAGACAGAGCTAATAGTCCTAATGCATTAAGAGATTCTAAAAGTAGAGAAGATGAAGAACCTGATAGACAAATGGGCAAGAGGTAACAACAAAAAAACTTAGAAAAAGAAATGCAGATGTTTCTTAAACATAGAACAAGATGCTCAATCTTGCATATAGAAAATAAATGTAAATCAAAATCTACTCTTCTGATGAAAAAAGAAATGAAAGTGAAAGTCACTCAGTCATACCCGACTCTTTGAAAAAGTCCAAATATTGGACTACTACTATACCCACCACTACCTTGCCAATACATCAGCAGTTATGGCAGGTACAAGGAGAAATAAACAAGTACAAGTTCAGTTCAGTTCAGTCACTCAGTCGTGTCCGACTCTTTGCGACCCCATGAATCGCAGCACGCCAGGCCTCCCTGTCCATCACCAACTCCCAGATTCTACCCAAACCCATGTCCGTCGAGTCGGTGATGCCATCCAGCCATTTCATCCTCTGTCATCCCCTTCTCCTCCTGTCCCCTATCCTTCCCAGCATTAGGGTCTTTTCCAATGAGTCAACTCTTTGCATGAGGTACCCAAAGTATTGGAGTTTCAGCCTCAGCATCAGTCCTTCCAATGAACAGCCAGGAATGAACTCCTTTAGGATGGACTAGTTGGATCTTCTTACAGTCCAAGGGACTCTCAAGAGTCTTCTCCAACACCACAGTTCAAAAGCATCAATTCTTCAGCACTCAGCTTTCTTCACCGTCCAACTCTCACATCCATACATGACCACTGGAAAAATCCATAGCCTTGACTAGACAGACCTTTGTTGGTAAAGTAATGTCTCTGCTTCTAAATATGCTAACTAGGTTGGTCATAACTTTCCTTCTAAGGAGTAAGCATCTTTTAATTTCATGGCTGCAATCACCATCTGCAGTGATTTTGGAGCCCCAAAAAATAAAGTCTGACACTGTTTCCACTGTTTCCCCATCTATTTGCCATGAAGTGATGGGACCAGATGCCATGATCTTAGTTTCCTGAATGTTAAGCTTTAAGCCAACTTTTTCACTCTCCTCTTTCACTTTCATCAAGAGGCTTTTTAGTTCCTCTTCACTTTCTGCCATAAGGATGGTGTCATCTGCATATCTGAGATTATTGATATTTCTCCCGGCAATCTTGATTGCAGCTTGTGCTTCTTTCAGCCCAGCGTTTCTCATGATGTACCCTGCATATAAGTTAAATAAGCAGGGTGACAATATACAGCCTTGATGTATTTCTTTTCCTATTTGGAACCAGTCTGTTATTCCATGTAAAAGTAGGTAGTCAGGAAACACCTGGAGTAACAGGCAAATTTGGCCTTGGAGTATGGAATGAAGCAGGGCAAAGGCTAATAGAGTTCTGCCAAGAGAACGCACTGGTCATAGCAGACACCCTCTTCCAACAATACAAGAGAAGACTCTACACATGGACATCACCAGATGGTCAACACTGAAATCAGATTGATTATATTCTTTGCAGCCAAAGATGGAAAAGCTCCATACAGTCAGCAAAAAGAAGACCGAGAGCTGACTGTGGCTCAGATCATGAACTCCTTATTGCCAAATTCAGACTTAAACTGAAGAAAGTAGGGAAAATCACTAGATCATTCAGGTATGACCTAAATCAAATCCCTTCTGACTATACAGTGGAAGTGAGAAATAGATTTAAGGGACTAGATCTGATAGACAGAGTGCCTGATGAACTATGGACAGAGGTTCGTGACATTGTACAGGAGACAGGGATTAAGACCATGGAAAAGAAATGCAAAAAAGCAAAATGGCTGTCTGAGGAGGCCTTACAAATAGCTGTGAAAAGAAGAGAAGAGAAAAGCAAAGGAGAAAAGGAAAGATATTCCCATCTGAATGCAGAGTTCCAAAGAATAGCAAGGAGAGATAAAAAAAAAAAAAAGCCTTTCTCGGTGATCAATGCAAAGAACAACAGCAACAACAACAATGCAAAAAACAACAGAATGGGAAAGACTAGAGATCTCTTCAAGAAACTTAAAGATACCAAGGGAACATTTCATGCAAAGATGGGCTCGATAAAGGACAGAAATGGTATGGACCTAACGGATGCTGAAGATATTAAGAAGAGGTGGCAAGAATACACAGAAGAACTATACAAAAAAGATCCTCATGACCCAGATAATCACGATGGTGTGATCACTCACCTAGAGCCGGACATTCTGGAATGTGAAATCAAGTGGGCCTTAGAAAGCATCACAAACAAAGCTAGTGGAAGTGATGGAAATCCAGTTGAGCTATTTCAAATCCTGAAAGATGATGCTGTGAAAGTGCTGCACTCAATATGCCAGCAAATTTGGAAAACTCAGCAGTGGCCACAGGACTGGAAAAGGTCAGTTTTCATTCCAATCCCTAAGGAAGGCAATCCCAAAGAATGCTCAAACTACCGCACAATTGCACTCATCTCACATGCTAGTAAAGTAATGCTCAAAATTCTCCAAACCAGGATTTAGCAATACATGAACCGTGAACTTCCAGATGTTCAAGCTGGTTTTAGAAAAGGCAGAGGAACGAGAGATCAAATTGCCAACATCTGCTGGATCATCGAAAAAGCAAGAGAGTTCCAGAAAAACATCTATTTCTGGTTTATTGACTATGCCAAAGCCTTTGACTGTGTGGATCACAATAAACTGTGGAAAATTCTGAAAGAGATGGGAATACCAGATCATCTGACCTGTCTCTTGAGAAACCTGTATGCAGGACAGGAAGAAACAGTTAGAACTGGACATGGAACAAGTACAAAGACCTAAGGAAATGTTTTACATGTTTTTTGGTTTTTTTTTTTTTTTTTTTTTTTACGTGCTAGAGGAATGCCTAATTCAAATGAATTCAGAACTGGCCAATTTCAAGCCTGCAGTGGTTTCATGAAGTCCTACCCATGGACTGCTCAGTCAATCTTCCCAAACATGGTTTGAAAGCTTAGAGAATCCCTGAATAAAGTTCTTCCGTGGTTGTTTCTTTTTCTCGGCCTTTTCATAACTGGGATTGTTGCTACATTTCTTGTTTATTCTGGACCTACGACTAGACTTTCCAGGCTCCCTGTGATGGTGTCTCTACCAGGAACCACAAAGTTTAGGGCTCCATAAACCCTGCCCCCCAAATGGCCCTCTGTTTGGAGCAGGAACACTCTTCACATCGGTCTTGTCTACGTTCCAGTGGCACTATGAAATCAAATAGCTAGCAAGAGATGTTATGTCCATGTGTCTTTCACCAGACAAGTCAGGTGAGGCTGTGGGGGGATACTGCTGACTCTGGTTGCAGGCCCTCCCAGGACGCCTCCCCCTCCGTTGCCAAGGGCGAGACACATTGTCAACTAAGCACTCAGAAACGGGATAGTACAAAAAGGCAAAAAAAAAAAAAAAAAAAAAAAAAGGCAAGAGGAAATGTTTTCACTGTAAACACCCTACCTCAACTGGACAAATCAGGAATGCAAGGGCCATTTCCTGAAATCCCCACTTCTGTCATTCCATTTGGCACACCTAATTGAAGATTTTCAGGATAATTGGCTCTTTGGGATATTTAAAAGCAAAAATAGCCAGTTCTGTTAATGGAAGATCAGGTGTTGGGCCTTTCAAAACTATTATTCACAGTCATTAAGACAGCTCCAGAAAAGCACCACAGGACGATGTGGTGCCCGTGAGCCCCAGCTGCAAGATCGAACTGACAACTGTAAGGTACAGTTCCGGCGAGGCAGAAAAGGAAAGACGACCTCAACAGAAGTAGGTTACCTTTATTCAGGCAAGGAGGGGCGACAGTCGGCCTAACGACCAGGCTGAGCGCCGAAAGGGATCAGGGAGGCTTCATACTTATAGGGAGGTTTGTGGAAGCGATAAGGGAAACGTCAATCAAGTGGGATATTTTGAGTATTCTTTTGTTGAGATGACACTTGTAGTTGGGCAGGGGGTGATAAGTCTTCTGGGCGGGTGTAGGGGGTGGTAGGTTTCCGGACAGGGGGTGATAAGTCCCAGATAGATGCAACCGGCCTGGAGCATCAGGATGGAACTAAAGTTATGCTTTGTTTTCTCTGAAGTTAGATGATTCAGCAAGGGGCCTTTGAGACTGTTGTTCTCTTTTCTAGGCCCAAAAGACTCCTTCAACAGCCGTGGCACCGCAGGGTCCCCCAGCTGCTGCCACCAGAACCGAGGCTTCCAGAGTCTCTACAGCGCTCTGTACAGAACCCCTGTCCAGGGCTCAGTCTTGGGACCAAGAAAGAGAAAGTGTTAGTCATTCAGTCGGGACTCTTTGTGACCCCATGGACTGTAGCCCACCAGGCTCCTCTGCCCATGGGATTTTCCTGGCAAGTATATTGGAGTGGGTTGCCATTTCCTCCATCTCCAGGGGATCTCCCCAACACAGGGATCGAACTCAGGTCTCCTGCATTGCAGGCAGACTCTTTACCATCTGAGCCACCAGGTAAACCCCAGAAAGACAAAGAGGTAAGTAAGATTTTATGTGAACTGAGGGATAGCCTGATGGTCCCCAGCTAATGCTGGGAAAGACTGAGGGCACGAGGAGAAAGGGGGTGACAGAAGATGAGATGATTGAATGGCATCACTGACTCAATGGACATGAGTCTCAGCAAACTCTGGAAGATAGTGAAGGACACGGAAGCCTGGCATGTTGCAGTCTGTGTGGTCACAACGAGTCAGACACAGCTGAGCCTGGCATGTTGCAGTCTGTGTGGTCGCAACGAGTCAGACACAGCTGAGCAACTGGACAACACCAGCTAGATGTGTTTGTCACTTGAGAATTTCTTCTTTTACCAAGCACGGAGTCTTTCAACTGTGTTATCCCCTGGGGGTGGAAGGAGGTAGACTTAAACCCACCTGAACAAAGAGATGTAAGAACAGATTGCCGGATGGCCTCCTGCTTGGCAGCCGAGAACAAAGGCTTTATTGTATTCTCCACTGATCGTTATCCACATTTGCTCCTGATCGATCGCAGAGTTTGCCATCTTGACTTATCCCCCAGATATTTATTCTCTTCCAAACACCGCCATACACTTCAGCCCCTTGGCAGTAAGTGAGCAAGTTGTGGCTGGAACCCAGGCATCTTGCAGACCTAGAGCCTGATGGCCACAGAAGTAACAGGGAGAGGGCAGCTTCGCTCTTCCTCTGGGGAGCAAATACCAGACAGACCCGCGGTGAGAAAAGCCCTTCTGAAACACATTTTATTTATTTAAAGATGTAGTTTCAGAACTGTTTGTAACATATTTTGACAATTGTTCCTGACTTTCCTTATAGGACTTGTTCTAAACCCTCAGAAATTCCTTTCCAGAGATTTTGTGCAGCAAGAGGCAAAGCCCTTTCACGTTAAGAATGTTGCCACTCTGGGGACTGAGGGGGAGGAATGCAGGAAAGTCACTCACAGGGCTACAGACCACAGGTGGTGCGGGCGGTAAGGAATACCTCCAGGAGAGGTAGATTCGATCCCTGGGTTGAAATGGCAACCCACTCCAGTCATCTTGCTTGGGAACTTCCATGGACAGAAGAACCTGGCGGGCTACAGTTCATGGGGTTGCAAAGAGTCAGACATGACTGAGCACGCACACATACAACACACACACACACACACACACACACACACACACACACACACACACACCCCCACACACCCTCCATGGAAATTCTCAAGTCCTGTCACTTCCACTGACACCACGTCCCTCCTACCCCACCAGACAGTGTGCAGGGAAGCACACTTCCTTCTAAGCCATAATATAGCTGTCAGGAATCTAGAGCAATCACTTTGCCTCTAAGGAGCTAGGTTAGTTTTTTTATAAGTGTAATGGAGCTCTTCTTCCTGCTCATGTACATTTTTACAGCAATGTCTATGGTCTTTAATTTCTATTCTTACCTACTTATCATCCCTGGTTTAACTATGGTGTCCACTGGGGCACTGCTATACAGAAGTTGATTAGGTCTGGACAGAGACTGCAATATGTGTTATATAACAGTTCTATAAAGATGTGCCTGGATTCGCGTTTGTAACTGATACGAGAAGCAGGAGGCACCAACTGGGTAGAAATTCCACCACATTTAATAACGTGAGAAGCAGATTTAGATGAAAGATAATTCAAGTGGCATTGGGCATATTTCTAGCTTTCTCTCCAATTTGTTTTCTAGCAATCTTCATATGATCTTATTTGGAGATGCAGTATCTATTCCTCTGTCTAGATGCCTTAGTAAGTTTCCTTCTAGAGATTTTTCTTATTTAAAAAGTCAGTGCTTTATCTTTTTATTGAAAGATACACAGTACAAAGAAAAACTGGCACTAATTCCAGACGTATTCATCGGAAACATGATCCAGCTATTATTTCAAAGACAAAGCTGAAATCCAAATGGATGTTCTACAGACTGACGCTTGCCAAGACATGTTGAAACTCCTCAGAATATTACCCAGGACTGAAGTAGCAAAGCCTGTGCTTGTCAAAAAGATAGAAAGTATGTAATGGTGCATTTTTATTGGATTATTTCCTAAACACAGGTAGTAAAATGATTGTGCTGTGTGCTCAGTCATGTCAGTTGTGTCCAACTTTTTGCAACCTCGTGGACTGTAATTTGCTAGGCTCCTCAGTCCATGGGATTCTCCAGGCAAGAACACTGGAGTGGGTTGCCATGTCCTCCTCCAGGGTATCTTCCCAACCCAGGAATCGAACCTGCGTCTCTTGTGTCTCCTGCACTGAGCAGGCAGCTTCTTTACCAACTGTGCCACCTGGGAAACCCATTACTTACATGAGGCACTGCATGTGAGTGCGTGAAAGAGGCTTTTAAATCCACCACCACTCCATGACCAGTGCTTCAATCTCATTTTCAAAACTTCTGAGTCATTCATTTCAAGGGAAACAAGCTATGCCATTTAAAAATTCAATTCGCTTTCCTACCATTGCTTTCCTCTGCTGCTTACACATTTTAAATGTTTTATTTGTACCAGACACAAACTCTTAAAAACAGAGTTTACTCTAAGCATCACTTAAGAGAGAGAACCTCAATCATAAAACTACATTTTCTCACTCATTTTGGCAGCTCGATTTCTGGGAAGCGATCTCATCTAGTCTGGCTAATTACATGTCCTTGAGTATCTGGCATAAGATAATTGCTTTTTTCTGGTGTGTGGAAGAAAATCTAATCTTTAGGACAGCAGCCTCTCACACTTGCTGTAAGCCTAAATGCCAAGTTTGCTACCAATTCATCTACTCACTCAACACATGCTTACTGAGAGCCTACTGGCTCCCAGGCACAAAAATGGAATTGAGTACCAAGTACTATGACCAAAATACTCTGAAGGATTCTTGATGTGGAGGATACAGTGGGCTTAATCTAAGGCTTCTCCTATCCTGGCTGGCTCTGAACCCCTCCAGCATGTGAGTGCTTCAAAGACAAAGTGAGGGACTTCTCTGGTGGTCCAGTGGTTAAGACTGCATGTTTGCCGTGCCTAGAACACAGTTTCTATCTCTGGTCTAGGAAGATCCCACATGCTTCTCAGAGCAACTAAGCCCGTGGGCCACAACTACTGAGCCTGCATGCTAGAACCCCTGCTCCTCAACAAGAGAAGCACTGCAGTGAGAAGCCTGAGCACCACAACTAGACAGTATCCCCCACTTGCCACAACTAGAGAAAGCCCACGCAGCAACAAAGACCCAGCATAACCAAAAAAAAGACAAAGTGGGATCCTAATTAAAGCAGCAAAGTAAAAGTGTTAGTCGCTCAGTCAGCCCTGACCCCTGACTGCGACCCCATGGACTATAGCACATCAGGTTCCTCTGTTCATGGAATTCTCCAGGCAAGAATACTGGAGTGGGTAGCCATTCCCTTCTCCGGGGTATCTTCCTGACCCAGGGATCAAATCTAGGTCTCCCACATTGCAGGTGGATTCTTTACAGTCTGAGCACTTGTATCTATTCTTTTTCAAATTCTTTTCCCATTGAGGTTAGTACATAATATTGAGTAGAGTTCCCCATGATACACAGTAGGACCTTGTTGGTTACCTATTTTATATATAGTAATGTATACATGTCAGTCTGTGGGGCTTTAAAAAAAAAAACATTTCAAAGGGAGATGTGGAATCTGCCTCCTCTCTTCATTATAATAACAGGGTCTGCCCTTCAGTGACAGTAGTATCTGTGAAGGGTGGGGGACGGACCCCTCCCAGTGACCTACACTTTCTTTTTCAGGATTTTAAGAGACTTGGGAAACTACCTTTGTTCTCTAACACTTGATAGTGTTGTCCTTGGGCTTTAAATGAAAAAGCAAATGCATACGTGTATGGTGTGTGGGGTGTGTGTGAGTGTCTGTGTGTGACTTTCTAGGTGTCACTCAGAGCAAACCCCACAGCCACACACTCAAAGATCCCAAGGTGAGATGATTAGCCAGGCTACATCCATGTGCATGATGTTCCTGCAGACACCGATTCTCTATAATCTGCTGCACCA
The DNA here is from genome assembly GCF_963930625.1 of Muntiacus reevesi. Lineage (NCBI taxonomy): Eukaryota > Metazoa > Chordata > Mammalia > Artiodactyla > Cervidae > Muntiacus > Muntiacus reevesi. The sequence continues at coordinate 55,034,586 of NC_089260.1, forward strand.
GCTGGGGACCTTGTAACTGCACACTCAGACCGTATGCCAGATCTCCACCATCAGACTGTCTGGACAGGGGTTTTGGGAGCTGTGCATTTATTTAACAGGTATCGCCATTGAGGTTAACACCCTCCTGTGAGAGAGTCGCTACGCTGAGCTATGGTTATACGTATGCATATTCAGTTCAGGTATTTCAATTTTAGATACTGAGGATAAGAAAGGATAGAGGCACAGTCAAATTTTCTCCTATGTTTCTTCCATTAACTAAGTAACTGGGGCAAAAAGTCTTATCTTGCACTCCCACCACACACACACACACACACACACACACACACACACGTCACCTTTATGCTCTCAGCTTCTAAATTTGTTTCCAAGTTGACAAGTACATGAAGCCTTACCTTAGGGAGGCTCTGATTCTTTACCTGAGGTTTGCATTCACATAGCATCTAACAGCTAAGGTTTACTTCTCCTAAATCAAAAACAAACTTTCTTTTCAAATATTGGGAACAGTTAACACATTTCTTTGTAGGCTACCTTGGCTCGGAAACTGCAGATAATTATCACCTGTGTTGCAAATGAAGACTGTCTGAATGTGGGTGACCACATTTGACCAAGCAGTTCCTTCAGTGGGTAGTAGTTAGAGGTCTCCAACTGACTCCCATCTCTTGAATACATTTATTTTAAAATTAAACAGTCATTTATTTGATTTGAAAATTTATACTATCTTACGTTTATGGTAAACTGCTTGCACACTTATGGGAATAAACTAGTGAAACAGAATCAAGATTGAAATCCAGAGAGAGGATAAAAATGAAGTGTACGTCTCACTTAGAATCTTCATTTTCTTTTCCTTCCACTAATGATCCACTTCCTATGTTCACATGTAACAATGATGCTCAGGAAAGTGGACCCCTGCCCCATATTACTCCGAAAATATCGCTACTGCCCTTTGGACAGAAGGGGGCTTTCCTGGTGGCTCAGATGATAAAGAATTCACCTGCAATGCAGGAGACCCAGATTCACTCCCTGGGCAAGATTCCCTGGAGAAGAGCATGGCTACCCACTCCAGTATTCTTGCCTGGAGAATTCCATGGACAGAGAAGCCTTGCGGGTTACAGTCCATGGGGTCTCAAAGATTCAGACACAACTGAGCAACTAACTAACACTTCGGACAGAAAATCTCTTCCTTCCCACCTCTCCTACCCTCCACCACTTCTCTCTTCTCATAAATGTTACCACCACATGGAATGCAGTGTATAAATGGCAGTAATCCTTCTGAGAAATAGCAAGGGACTGAATAAAGGCAGTGAAGATGGGGAGAGAAGGTGGTGACAAAGTCAGGAAACATCAGAAAGGTGGAACCCCTAGAGTGTAGTGATGAATGGGAATAAGAGATTCAGGAAGATGGTAGGGGTCACAGATAACACATAAGTTTCTGATTTGAATTCCAAGACATCAGAGCTGCAAAGTCGTGGTCCAGGGATCAAGGAGGTAAAACATATTAGTAAAATGGGTGGGTATGGGGTGGACTTCGCTGGTGGTCCTGTGGTTAAGATTCCCGGAAGTTTGATCCCTGGTCAGGGAACTAGATCCTGCATGCTGCAACTAAGATCCAGGACAGTTAAAAAAAAAAAAATGGTGAGAGGTCAGAATGGTGAAAATTATGGGAGAGAAGAGAGGGTACATAAAGGGAGCAGCCCCACCTTGTTCCAACCAGTTGCTGCCTTGTAGAACCAAGATCAATGCCTTCTACACCTTGCAGTTTTCAAGACAACCCCAAAAGTCTCAGTTTTCCTACAAAAAGTCTGAATTTAAAAATCAGGAAAATTAATTTTTAATAAGCTGTTCATTTTTATTTTAAAATGCAGATTTTTTTAAAAGTTTAGAAATACCATATCAATAAAATAATATTTAGGTGAGGAGGTGTCTAGATATACCCCAGAGCTTCCAGTTTTGAGCCTCCAAGATAGATGGTGCTACAACTCACCAAGACAAGAAAGCCTTCTCTCTCTAAATTATGGATTCTAGATACCTCTAATTCTTCTCTTCTGCCTCTAAGACTCCTTGCAAGCTTGAGATCTTACACTCTGTGATTGTTGTCACGGTCCCGAGCAGCACCAGCTCCCTACACTCTACATCTGTGTGCAATTCTGTTGCTTTAGGATGAGCCATTCCCTCTCCTTTTTCTCTTCTTGTTAGACTTCTCTCCTGAGATAACATAATCTAGGATGTGATTTGACATTTATCTTGTTAAGATGAACAATGAATAATTTGGATGCCAATCAAGTGTAGAAAAAGTCCACATTTTTCAAATCAGTTAAGTAACTGTCAAATCACTTCATTCTACTTTTCAGATATAGTTCAAGCTATGAGAATCCCCAGAGTTTTAAATTCTGAGTGCTTTTTAATGGTCTTTTGAAAACTAAACCAAAATGAACTTGATCTTGAAAGTGATACTCTTATTCAAAAAACTTTTATTGAGGCCTATTAAATGTGAGTGAGTCCCTGTGCCTACACATAGGAATTGAACAGTGTGAGGTCACCTGCAAGCTATCAATTATAATCTAAGGCAGAATAACATCAGGTTAGAACCTATAAGGGGCTTCACAGGTGGCTCAGTGGTAAAGAATATGCCTGCCAATGCGGGAGACACAGGTTTGCTCCCCTGGATTAGGAAGTGGCAACCACTCCAGTATTCTTGCCTGAAAAATTCCATGGACAGAGGAGCCTGGGGGCCTACAGTCCATGGTGTTGCAAAGAGGCAGACACTACCGAGCGACTAGGCAGCACAGAAGCCGATAAGGTTTGATCCTCTATGGGAAAAGGATCTTAGAAAGATTGGATATAGAACTGATTCACTATGCTGTACACTTAAAATGAGCACATTTTAAATCAACTATGCTCCAATAAAAGGAGAATATAACAAGTTTGTATCTCTTTTAAGAAAAATCAAACAACTAGAAAATAAACTATAAAATAACACCATTTGAAAGAGATCAAAATGTATGAAATAAATGGAAAGATATACCAAGCTCATGGACTGGGAGACAGAGTTGTTAAGATGTCGCTTCTCCCAAAACTAATCTACAGATGTAATCAGTCCAGTCAAAATCTCAACATGCTTTTCTGTAGAAATTGATGAACTGATTCTAAAATTACATGGAAATGAGAAGAAGTGTAATGGATAACACAATTAGAAAAAAGATAAAGAATAGTTGGAGAATTTGTTTTATTTCAAGATTTAACATAAAGCTACAGAAGTCAAGGCAGTGTGGAATGTTAGCACCATACTGATTGGTGGAACAAAGAATAAAACACAGAATTCAGAAATAGAAGCACAATTTTACGTCAACAGATTTTTAACCAAGTTTCCAGAATAATTCAATGGGAAAAGAATAGTCTTTTCAATAAAGAGTGCTGGAACACTGGATATGTAATTTGAAAAATATTTTACTTTAAACCTCATCATCAGTTCAGTTCAGTTTAGTCGCTCAGTCGTGTCTGACTCTTTGCAACCCCATCGACTGCAGTACTCCAGGCCCCCCTGTCCATCACCAACTCCCAGAGTTTACCCAAACTCAAGTCCACCGAGTCAGTGATGCCATCCAACTATCTCATCCTCTGTCATCTCCTTCTCCTCCCGTTTTCAATCCTTCCCAGCATCAGGGTCTTTTCAAATGAGTCAGCTCTTTACATCAGGTGGCCAAAGTATTGGAGTTTCAGCTTCAACACCAGTCCTTCCAGTGAACACTCAGGACTGATCTCCTTTAGGATGGACTGGTTGGATCTCCTTCAGTCCAAGAGACTCTCAAGAGTTCTCTCCAATACCACAGTTAAATACCCATGAGAACGGATAAATTTAGAATAAAAAAGAATGATTTTAGCTGTCTGCCAGTCACTGAGAGTGAACACAGACTTCTTTAAAATTTAAACTCAAAGTTTAATTTTTTAAATTTAAAATAAAACATTTTAAAAAATCTGCAATGGCAGATTTTTAAAAGAAGAGATAACTAAAGCAACTGATCACATGATAAGTTTGACACTCCCGGAGCACACAAACATTGAGGTACTCACATGTAGACAGAGAAGAAGCCAGAACTGGAGACAGAAACTCAGGAATAACTGATACACAGATGAGAGAGAAAGTCCTGCAATTGGATAAGTTTTCCCAAGCAGAGCACGTATCTTGAAAAGAGATGAGATGAAACCCAGAACAAAACCATAGGGAACATCACCATGTAAGGGACAGATGGAGAAAGAAAAGTCCAGGAGATAGAATACAAATGCACAAGCAAAACAGGAAGAGGAAAAGTTTTAGGGGGAAATCATAGAGGGAATGGACAACAGAATCCAATACTGTAGACACAACATGTAATATAAGGGCTAAAGAGTTTCTTGAATTTTCATCTAAAAGATATTACTGACCTTAACAGATATGATTTTATGAGAGTGGTAAGAGCAACAGTAAAATGGCTGTGGAATAAGAAATTCATAGAGATGAGGAAGGGCCATAAAGGAGTCCGGCCATTCTTCAACAATCTTCACTGCCAAGATAGATAGAAATTGAGCATGGAGGAGAATGATTACAGATTTAAGAAAGTGCTCTTTTTAGCACTTCTTTAATATGGTAAAAGTCACATAATATGAAACATACTATTTTAACAGTATTCAACTATACAGTTTAGTGGCACGAAGTACATTCTCATGGCTGTGCAACTCTCACCATATCCAACTCCCGAATTCTTCACCTTCCTAACCCAAAACTCTGTCCCTGTTAAACACTAACTTCTCATTCACCCTCCCCACATCCTTCCCCCATCAGTCCTTAGCATCTAACAATGTACTAAGAAAGTGCTTATTTAAAAAACAAGAAAAATAAGCAAGTGTTTATGCTTTATGAGAGTATATGAGGACTAAGAAGTAACAACTAAAACTAACAATGCAAGAGAGAAAGAAGTAGTCAATGACACAGGCTTCCTGAGGGTTAGGGGGATGCCCCATGCAAAACCAGAGACAATCTACATAGAAGAGGCAAGTACATTTGGAAGACACATGGCAAGAAGCTAAAGGAGAACTTGCCTTGGAGAATGTCTGTTAATGAAGCCTGTGTGGTCCTCTAGGGTGATGATGGACTGGGCTAATGATAAGAGATGATCCCAGCGGCTCCCATTCTGTCTTATTCCCACATCTTCTCTGGGGAGTATGAAGTTAAAAACACAAACATATTCTACATGAGGGACGAAATAATTTCTTCTCACCCCATCTCTAAGCAGATCTCCTGGGATGATCTAACTCCTTAGGGAGCTCACTGCGGGAGTGGGTATGGCAGAGAACGTGGTGGGTTCACGGGAGCCAATGCTCGAGCCATCGGGCACAGCTGGGTGACCAGCTGCTTCCCCCAGTCCCCTCCAAGAGTGCTTAGGCAACCCCCTTCCCTCCTGCTTCACTCCCACTATCCCTCAGCCTACTCCATCAAGGCTTCCAAAGCAAGTCAATTCCCCATTCACACTGCCTGGCACTCTGACAGCTGTCTCCATCCACAGGCTCCTTCCTCCCTCTCTGCCTTGTCCTCTGACTCTCTCTCCAGCCTTTTCCACTTGTTCAAGGAACTCTGCCCTCCTGGGTAGCCTGTGAGTGTCACAATTGAAGCACTTCTACATCTTGCCTCCTCTAATTGGCTCTGCCACACACAGAAGTGTTGAAGATTAATCTACAAAATCTATCCCAAATAAAACAACAACTGATGACTGTGCACATCATGACCAAGTCCTCTTTTCTAGCTATGAAGCAGCTTACTATCTGCAATTATTACAAATTGCTCTATCTCTGTGATTTTTAATTTGGAGCACTAGATCCAGGTAGATAAATAGCCCATTTCCTTCAATCATTATCAAAATGTTCACTTATTTTCTTTATCTGAAGACTCCACTAAGGCAATCAAATTATAGCTCCAAAAATAAGAAGCCAAGAACATGACAATCCAGAAACTGAGAAGAAGAAAAATAAATTCTACCTCAGAAATGCAATTTAACACAGCACAACAACAAAAATGTCACTAATAAAAATTGAATCCCTACACAGTATGTGTGTACACACATGTTAGTTTTTCATTTAATCCATGCAACAAGTTAGTGTGGTTCGTTTTGTTTTCCCCATTGTGCAGATGAGAAAAATTAGGTTTAGAGACTGACTTTCCCAAGTTTACACACTTGATAACAAAATGGAAATTAAAATTAGTATTTTGTGATCCTAAACTCTTAACAGCACAAAATTGTTTTCCTGCATGAAACTATGTATTTTGTTAGGCTCTAGGACTTCCACTGAGGTATTCTCGGCATTGCTCTTCCACTAAATGTATAATCAGATAACAATCCTAGAGTAGAAAAAAGACATATTTGACCTTATTGTTCTCTTCCAATACCATTTTGTGCCACACAGGATCACTTCTTCTAGATTGATTTTCACGAGGTTCACACACATAAAAATAACACTTGTCTGAGCTCTAACATCTGAGAAATGGAGTATTTCCTGCCATATAACGATGTCACAGTCATCAGCAATTCCAGCCCTTCAGGGCACTCAGGAAGGAGAAAAATACCTGGGATCTAACAGCCATCATATTACAGCCACTCCCTATGGTGAGCCCAAGGGAGCTCAGGATGTGAAAAAACACAGGATACTGGCCCCAGAGAGCTGAGATGCATATGAAAGGAATGAGTTCAGTGAGCCCAGACTCTTGCATCTTCCTATATATAGAAAATTGTTCAATTCCTTAACGTGGGGTATCTGGTTTCCTTTAATTCACAATAATCTCTTGATGTTCAGGCTACCTGCCCTTTGTTGTAAAACTTCTCTGTAACCTGACTCTTCCCATTGCCTCCTAGGAGCAATTCTCTCAGGGTCACATGAGATGCTGTCTCTCGGACCTAAAGTCCTAAAAACTCGCAGTGAAAAATATAACTCTCAACTTTCAGCTTGTGACTATTTTTTAAGTTGAACGTCTATATACAACAAAGTAAATACCAAGAGAGTAATGTGTGAGAAGTGAGCATCTGCAGGGTTTAGCTCTTTTTCTATAAAATGTTATGACAACAATTTGACTTCTGATGTCCACCCCACAAGCACATGAGCTATGGGCAATGTAGCCACAAGAGGAACATGTTTTACAAAAACAACTTTCCTGAGGACCTATCGTGTGTAAAGCTTGTGCTGTGGGTCGTGTGCAGTGGATTCCCTCCAGAAGTGGGGGACCTGGAGCCACAGGTTTCATGTCAGTGATTTCTTGTTACCCAAAACCTGTTTTGATTTTCTCTTCTAGCATTGCCTCAATGGTGGAAACTGCCTCCTTGGTAGATGTCTTCATTTGTTCAATTAATGCTTTTGATTGCCTTTTCTTCGGGTCCTGCAGGTGGGCTCTAGAATTTGATTTTGGAAACCACCCAAAACAAATTAAACTCAAGTGATTAAATACAGTTTAGGTTCAAAGGGGCAATACAACTTTTTAACATGACTGGTTCTCTGGAGTGGTTGTTAAATTCCTCCACAGCCAATTCCATTCCAAAGTCATTTCAAAAGTCAAACAGCTCAAAGGATCTGTAGCCCTATCTTTTTTCAATCTGAGTCATAATGAGACTTGTTTTATTCATGGTCTAATTACCTGTGCTTAACACTAAAATGTGGTTTCCCCAATGGCTCAGTAGGTAAGAATCCACCTGCAATGCAAGAGACTCAGAAGACCCTGGTTCCATCTCTGGGTTAGGAAGATTCCCTTGGAGGGGGAAACTTCAACCCATTCCAGTATTCTTGCCTGGGAAATTCCAATACTAAAATGTACATTTCCTTTCCTGGCTCTTTTAATATTTCCTGGTTGTCTTTCTCTCTCTGTGTGTGTGTGATACATTTTCTATTATTTAAACTCAGTTTCAGGCAGCTCTGTACCAGGTTCCTTTTTCTTCCAAGGGGTTTATTTTGCTTCCTGACTGTTTGAGGGTGCCAGCATTCATGCTCCTTAGAATGGGGATTTATGATATCACAAATCATCTTCCCAGGAACTCCGCTTACTGCCTCTCTGCCAGGATGCTTTTTCTGCTCCAGCCTGAAGAAAATGCTTTAAGCAGTGGTCCTTCATGGCAACATGCCCAGTTTACAGAATCCCATCTCACAAAGCCCGCGCTTTACCCTGTAACTGAAGAGGGGCAGGTCTGCCCTGCTCTGGTGTGACTCCAAACATCAGAAGGGTGAGAATATGGTGCTTTTACTCTGAAACATTATACAATCCCCAGAATGAGGGACTGCCTTCCACCCTCTGCTGCTATTTTACTGATACAGAGAGAAGAGCAGAGAAACCAGTTTCCATAACAAAGTCGTGTGTTCACGTGGTGGGAAGGGGAAGCAAGAAAAAGAACGGGCACCTGGATGATATGGTTCAACTTAAGCATCTTCCACCCCAGAAATGACAGGACACTGATAGGACATTTTAAAACCCCTCCTTTGGACTCCCAAAATACAAAATAACTGAGTAAAACACTATTCATCATCAGGGTTTTACAAGCCACATTTGCTGGTCTCTAGAATGACTCTCTTCTGTCTGATGTCAAGAACCTTAGAAGGCAAGGTCTTGATCCTAACCTGGGAATCAGAATTCTCTGGGTTAGCTGCTTTAAGAGAAAGTTCTCTTCTCTTTTTTTGAGTCTGATTACAAGGGCAGCTTTTCCCCAGAAGATAGCTGCAAAAATCTACTAGTTCCTGAAACATTTAAAGGATCATGAAAAGATTAATCCTTTGCAACCCGCTATCAACTGTTCAAATACAAAGAAATGAACACAGAAATGCATGACCTGTGGTCTCAGGGTAGACAAGGAGAAGATGGTAGGAAGAGATCCGGGCTGATTGGGGCACGAAAATAGACCCACCTGTCCCCACCTCATTCCTTCCCTCAGTCGGTCAACACACATTTCATTCAGCACCGTCTACACCCCAAGTACCCAGGCAGGTGCTGGGGCACTCAATGCCCTGCCCTCCTCCTAGGGAATGGCGTCTCTTTCCTTTCCTCTCTCTCCTGACATTTTAAAAGCCTCAGAGAGGACTGCCCTGGTTGCACAGTGGTTAAGAATCCACCTTCCAGTTCGGAAGGTTCAATCCCTGGTCCCAGAAGATCCCACATGCCTGGTAACAACTACTGAGCCACAGTACTGTAGCACCCACAGCCCTCGCTCTGCAACAAAAGCAGCCCCGGCATGGTGCAACAAGAGAAAGCCAGTGCAACAAAAATACATAAAAATATACATAAATATGCAGATGCACCAAGAGAAACTAACTCAGAGCAAACAGTAATTGTTCCAACTGAAACAAACTGCGCCTGAGAGTGTGGTGGGATTCTCCCTAGAGACATGGTTCTGCCTGGTTATGTCTGGGTCGGTCATTTGGATGCTCGGAGCCTCGGTTTCCCATCTACAGAATAAAGGTTGGAATAACTTATCCCCAAGTCCCCTTTCAGACTTCAGCTACTTTTCCAAGATTCCAAGAGGCCTTTGGGGGAATGCACCACATAGTGCAGTCATTCACACCAGGATCTCAGCCTCCAGGCTCCCGTTACGAGTTTCAAGTCTGTTCCTGAGTGATCCCAGGTACGCCTGTGATAAGATACAGCAAGTATTCTCTCCTCTTAGGCCTGGATTGTCCGTGCAATCCTTTCGCACTGAGCACTGCTGTGTAGTTGCTGCCTTTCCAAACCCCAGGCAGCAGGGGGAACCCTCGTTCCTACTGGGTGAGTGGCTGAAGACCTCACCAGCTCTCCACCAGCGTCCCTGTGAAAAACCTAAAACGTCTTGCTTTTCTGGCTAGATGTCAATCTGGCTCCTTCGGGCTGTCTGGAGCGTTCTGTCGCCGCAGCCCCGCGCTCCGCTTTCCCGCCCGGTGCGGGGCCGCGGCTGCCCAGGAGGCAGGCGGGGCGCGATGCTGCTTCGCGGGCACTCGTGTGCGTGTCCGCGGCTGGCGCCCCAGGACTCTTCCCCGATGCCCAGACCTACGCAGGAGAGCGCTGCCCTCTAGTGACCAGAGTGAGAGACGCAACGCCGCCCGAGCTCGGAAGAGCCCTGTGGCGGCTGGTCCACGCAAAGGTCTAAAGGCAGAAGGCGCTTTGGCTGGGAAAGCGCTGGGATTCTTTCTCCGTCTGCCAGCTTTGGGACTCTGTGATTTCCCTCTAGGACCAGGATTGATAGATAGGTACATGGATGGATGGAAGATGCGTGGATGGATGGATGATGGAAGATGGGTGGGTGAATGGATGGATGGATGGAAGATGGATGAATGGATGATGGATGGATGGAAGGATGGATGGTTGATGGATGGATGGATACGTAAACAATAAACGAAAGACATGTTAATGATAGACAACCTAAAGGCACATGCATGTCAGAATTAGAAGCACGTTCTTAAGGCTTGCTAAGGCTAAGTGCTTTGGGCCATTATTTCATTTGTGTCTCTCCGGAACCCTATAGATAGCCTCCGGCCCTATTTTTTCCCATTACTTCTGTCCCTATTTTCCATATGTGGAAACTGACAAGGTAAACGGTTGCATCTTGGCAACGTTCCGCAGACCCAAGATGGCGAGCGGGCCTCAGTTGACAGACAGCCCGCGCCTCTGCCATTGGGGTTCTGCCCCCTCCCCGCCAAGCCGCGGTGCGCGCCCCAAGCGCGGGACGCCCTGGACACCCAGTCCTCCCACCTCGCTCTCTCGCCACCACAGTCCCAGCTTTTCCCCAGAAGATAACTGCAAAAAATCTACTAGTTCCTGAAATGGATGGTCCTGGGACCATCCCAACCCCGTGCCCCCTCTCACTAGCCTAAATCCCCCAGGACACCTCTGGGCTGACGGAAAGTCGTTCCCGAAGCGTGGGAAGTTAACCGCGTGCGCGCTTGGCAAGGGGCGGGGGGTTCTCACTAACACAAAAACGGAAAGCGCCCTCCGGAGATTTTAAGATTCCCGGAAAGTTTCAGTCATTCCCTTAACCATTAACTGAGCGCCTACTACGCGCCTGACTGTCAGCAAGAAGTCTAGAGTGTTGGGAACAGACGGGAGGACAAGTGACGACATTCCGGACGGCTGTGCCGGATGCCCACCCAGACAGCGGGGGCGCTCTAGGAGGAGGCGGGGGCGGGGTAATCTCAGCACTTACTCCTAGGGTCTCCAGCACATTCCAGAATCTAAATCAGTCTATCTACCCGCTAAGCCCCACCTGGGCTCTGCTGTTAAGCGCGATCCCCGGGGAGGGCAATTGCGATGACTTTACGCGGGGGGACTTGATCTCATCGCACCCTCTCCCCAACTTTCCTAACTGCCTCGGTGTGTCACCCGGCCGAGGGGTGCGCCGCCACGCGGGTACCCCCGCCCCGGCCCGGACCCCTCTTCCGGCGGGGGCGGTGCGCGGCCGGCGTAGGGCCTGCGTCAGCGACAGCCCGCCGGCGATTGGGGCGCGCTCGCCTCCTGCGCTCCGGGGCGAATTATAAAGTGGCTCCTGCCGCCGCAGCCTGGACGGCGAGGGAGGCTGGCGAGGCCGAAGATCCGTCTCTGCGCTGCAGCCGCGGCGACGCCGAGGACCGCGACGGTGAGGTCCGCCCGCTTTCCTGGCTTTCTCCACCTACCGAGAGTCGCCTCGGACCCGGTTTCCCCGACCGACCTGCGTGCCCAGAACAGCAGCAACGTGAGTGAACTCGGCCGAAGCCCACCTTGCTGCGTGGGTTTGGGGCCCTCAGCCAGCTGCGTTTTATTCCTCGTTGCCTTGCATGGGGTCCCCCAACTTTCTTCCGCTCCTTGTATGTGACCCGGGTAAATGTCGCCACTCCCCGGGCTCCCGGGCTCTCGAATTTGGTCTCCATAGTCTCCCCCAGAATCCTGCCTTGCAGAGAGCCAGTGCCTGGGGCCGCCGCAGGCTCCGGGCCACAGGGACCACTCGGGAACCGCGAGGAGATCAGAGAGGTCCTCCGGGCGGGCGGGCGTGGGTGGGCTGGGCAAGAAAGAGGGTCCCGCGAGCTCTGGTTCGATGAAGCACCCTCACCCCAGTTGCGGCTGCCCGGCTCGGAGTCCTCCCCAGGGCCCCGCTGGGCGCGCGGACAGGCTCGGAGCTCTGTGCGCTTGCCCCGCAGCCCATGGCGCGGTTCCTGGGACTCTGCACTTGGCTGCTGGCGCTCAGCCCCGGGCTCCTGGCGACCGTGCGGGCGGAATGCAGCCAGGACTGCGCCACGTGCAGCTACCGCTTGGCGCTCTCGACCGGCCTCAACCCGCTGGTGAGTGTTCCGCGCTGTGCGGGAGCAGCTAACCCGGACCCTGCGCGCGCAGCCCGGGGCCGCCGTGCTCACAATCGGCGCCGACCCCAGCTGGCCCAGGTGTCCCGACTGCTCCCCGAACGCTGACCGCGGCCCCGCTTTGGCTCTGAGTTTCGGGTCCCCGCGACTAGCCAGGGACCGAAAAGGGTGGCGGTGTCGCCGCGCAAACCTTGTTCGTTTTCACCCCGGGGAGGCGGGCGCCCCGCTGGTGCTCTCTGGCTCTCTCTCTCTCTCTTCAGGACCTCGGAGAGCACCAGCTGTCCCCTCACCTGCCCCAGGGAAGAAGCTCAGCCACCCACCTGCTCACATAGCCCACCTAGGGCCCCTTCCGCACACAAGCATCTGCCCATCCTTCCCACAAATAACAGTGATTTTTTTTTTCAGTGATAATCCCGCCGTCTTTCTTTGAATTTCATTTCTCTAGCCCTTTTAACCTCAGATCTCTCAGACCATGATCCTCACTTGGGGGTGCGGGGGGAGCGGGGACGGGCCGGTGCGGATAAAGGGAGGAGAGGCAGGGAGAATGCAGTGGACAGGAGAGAGGGGTCGGCGACTGTTCTACAGGTGAGTTCCCCTGGAATTCAACTTCTGTCCTGCCTAGAAGGTACTATTGTTAATAGTACATTTTATTATTTAAACTAGTAAGACAACAGTTTAATTTGGCTGTGAAAGGGGTACAGGAGAGGTGGCCGAGTCCAAAGAGGTGGCCTGTGATGCAAAGATAAATTATACAGGGGCTTGGTGTTGTCGGGGGAAGGGAATCTAAATTCAAAAGAACTGTCATTCTAATAATGGTAATCCGATGCTCCTAAATCACTCTTGCTGCCCCTGCTGACTCAGAATCGCTGAAGTGGGGGCCCAGGAAGCTTCATTTTAACTAGCTCCCCCAAGGGTTCCTTTGCATTGTCTTCTCAATTTGTTGAGATTCTGTGATGACTTAAAAAGTTGGGCAGACATTATAGAGAGTGAAGTGAGCCAGAAAGATAAATACCAATACAGTATACTAACGCATATATATGGAATTTAGAAAGATGATAACGATAATCCTATATGCAAGACAGAAAAAGAGACACAGATGTATAGAATAGACTTTTGGACTCTATGGGAGAAGGCAAGGGTGGGATGATCTGAGAGAACAGCATCGAAACATGTATATTATCAAGTGTGAAACAGATCGCCAGTCCAGGTTGGATGCATGAGACAAGTGCTCAGGGCTGGTGCACTGGGAAGACCCAGAGGGATGGGATGGAGAGGGAGGTGGGAGGGGGGTTCAGGATGGGGAACACATGTAAATCCATGGCTGATTCATGTCAATGTATGGCAAAAACCACTACAATATTGTAAAGTAATTAGCCTCCAACTAATAAAAATAATTGGGAAAAAAAAAGTTGGGCAGAGAATATGCGTTAATCCAAAGAGTCAAGTGCCTCTCCAGACCTCCTGAAGCAATGCTGTTACCTAGATGCACAAAACAGGGACAATCAGTAAGGGAAGGATTCTACAGAACCCAAGACAGTATGTTTCAGGTTAAATGTTTGTTTGTTCTATTTGGATTGTGCTATCCTCTCCATTTGGCAAATAGGGCTTTATATTTAAACTCTGAGAAAAAATATTGCACCTTTAGTAGAGGTGACAATCCCCTGCTTGCATATTTTTCTTTCTGATTTGTGTTTTACTGATTGGTTTTCTCTTGGGACTTGCATACAAGATAGTTATTTTGTCTATGACAAATGGCTTGTTAACCACTATGTTAGAGTTACAGCAGCTCTGGAATTTTAATTTGGATGAAAAAGACAAATAAAAAAAAACAGAAAAAGAAAAGACATATGAGAAATAAGCTTTCCTAGCTAGAACTATGTAGTAAAATCAAGTTACAAATATTTGTGGAATTTGCACCATGTGAAAGACACTTGCACTTCATTCTATGATGGATTTAAAAAAAAAAAAAAAAGAGCAGCCATGCCATGACTGATGTCCAAACTGAATTTACTCTCCAACACAGAGTATGATAAATAATGCAAAAAAATGTATAGATGACTGGAGGAGTTTAGGCTTCCAAGGTGGCTCAGTGGATTTACCTTCCCAGTGACAGGAAAATCACCTGCCAATGCAGGAGATGCAGTTTCAATCCCTGGGTCAGGAAGATCCCCTGGAGGAGGAAATGGCAACCCACTCCAGTATTCTTGCCTGGGAAATCTCATGGACAGAGGAGCCTGGTGGGTTACAGTTCATGGGGTTGCAAAGAGTCCGACATGACTGAGCACGCGAGAGAGAGAGGCTGTAAGATATAAATTAGCATCACTTCTGTACTAATGACTGTGCTATTCTAATTATTTGCCATTATTTGTCTTAAGGAATGCCAATATTAAAATAGCCTTTGGTAATGGTATACAAAATATTCAACATAAATTTTTGGCAAATAGATTGTTTAAATTTCATTTAGGATGGAAATAGTTTTGAAACCTGAACATCTTGAATTTTTAATAATGGTTAGCTTTCTTAATCTGAGATCAAAAATAAAACAGGACCATTATTTTAATTAGATCTGTATATTTTTATATGTGCATGTATTTAATTTTCTTAGACACAAAACTTAAATAATTAGTAAGAGCTGATTAACTATATACCAGAATTTTGTTGCACTAATAAAATGCTTGTTTTCATTGTGAAAAATAATATGCATATATTTCATATTAAGTAATCTACCAATATATTTTAAATCTCAATAAAGGGTCTAGTTTTTATGTTTAAGTCAAGGATTAGTAACTGAGTTCTATAAGTAGAACCATAAAAAAACTGAAATGCTAAGAAAAATATAGGTTAAAATTGGGTGGGAAAACATCTTTACAATATTGCAATAATACAGCATATACAATCTGTTCAAATTCAAAGACAAATTCAAATTTGATTCAGTTAGTTCTCCACAATCTCCCCTTCTGATTTTCCTTTGATCTGCCTGTTCAGTACAAAAAGTTATAAGAAAAATGAGATTATTAGGTGGGAGTTTCTTCATCAAAGCAAGCATAGAGTGGTCCGGTGGGGCGGGAGGGAGGGTAGGGAAATGTGTTTACTGAATGAAATCAGAAAAGCCTCTTCTGTCATTAAATCGGATTCTTTCCCCAGGCTTGCACTCTGGAATGTGAGGGGAAACTGCCTTCTCTCAAGACCTGGGAAACCTGCAAGGAGCTTCTGCAGCTGACCAAACTAGAGCTTCCTCCGGATGCCACCAGCACCCTCAGCAAACAGGAGGAGAGCCACCTGCTTGCCAAGAAGTATGGGGGCTTCATGAAGCGGTATGGGGGCTTCATGAAGAAAATGGATGAGCTATACCCCCTGGAAGCGGAGGAAGAGGCAAATGGAGGTGAGGTCCTTGGCAAGAGATACGGGGGCTTCATGAAGAAGGACGCAGAGGAAGATGACGGCCTGGGCAACTCCTCTGACCTGCTCAAGGAGCTGCTGGGAGCGGGGGACCAGAGAGAGGGGAGCCTCCACCAGGAGGGCAGTGATGCTGAAGACGTGAGCAAGAGATACGGGGGCTTCATGAGAGGCTTAAAGAGAAGCCCCCACCTGGAAGATGAAACCAAAGAGCTGCAGAAGCGATATGGGGGTTTCATGAGAAGAGTGGGTCGTCCGGAGTGGTGGATGGACTACCAGAAAAGATACGGTGGCTTCCTCAAGCGCTTCGCTGAGCCCCTGCCCTCCGAGGAAGAAGGCGAAAGTTACTCCAAGGAAGTTCCTGAAATGGAAAAAAGATATGGAGGATTTATGAGATTTTAAGCCCCTTTCCCATCAGTGACCTGAAGCCCCAGCAAACCTTCCTCCACCCCTAGTGAGAGACTGCTGCACTGGTGTGTTGTGTTGTCCCGTGTCGCTTGCATTATATAGTTGACTTCAGAGTCCAGATAATTAACTATACAACCTGAAAGCTGTGTGATTCCAGGTTCTGTGTTCTGAGAATCTTTAAGCTTTTAAATATTGGTCTGTTGCAGCTGTCTTGTTTTCATGCTCAGTTTTTGTTATCACTTTGTCCTTTATTTTTGACACAATGCCAATAAATGCCTAGTTGTGTGTAGATATAATAAACCCATTACCCCAACTGCATAACATTCTTAAGTTTCTTCTCCTTCAGAGGTCTCATTTGCCCTTCAGTTTCCCCAGCAAATTGCAAACTCAGAGACAGTGAAACCATCTGATTTTGACAGAAGCATTACTGGTTCCCTCCTCTTCCTACAGCCAAGCCTGTAAAAACATTTTTCATTTGATTCCTTATATATGAAATGTTGGGCTTACCTGGTGGCTTAGCAGTAAAGAATCCACCTTCCAGTGCAGGAGATGTGGGTTTGATCCCTGGATCGGGAAGATCCCCTGCAAGAGGAAATGGCAACCCACTCAGTACTCTTGCCTGGGAAATCCAATGAATAGAGGAGCCTGGTGGGCTACAGTCCATGGGGTCACAAAGAGTCAGACACAACTTAGCAACTGAAACAACAACAACAATTTGAAATCATAGATGAGTGAACACATTGAAGCAAAACACAATGTATTGCAACTCTCATTTCTGGAATTCACATCCATAAAGAAAACCAAAGCCTAACCAACTATGCCCTTATGTATAAGAAAATCTACATTTTACATTCAGATGTGTATGTCTCTTCAGCAAAGTATTTTAGAAGTTAATAAAAAAAAAATCATAGATAATTTAGCCCCATTTTACAAATAAAAGTGGAGCCCAGAAAGATCTAGTCGTTGGCCCAATATTACCCAGAAGGACAGAAATGGAGTTAAGACCCCAAACCTCTTGCTCCCAAGCAACGTCCTATCCACTCCAGTTCCATATCTTTCATCCAGATCACCACAAGACTCAGAAGAACTGGAGACGGTATCTTGCTCACTGTTGTCCACTCCTACGTCACAACCACCTTGGGTCTTCCAGTATCTGATGAATGGATAGATGAGTGAATGGAGGGATTTGGTGACCAGATCCCTGAGCAAGGTATAATGAATGTTTTGGAAGGCAAATTCTCATCACATAAGGGGTTTATAACTACTTCATTAATTACCGGGATGGGGAATTTGTGTAACTCTATGGCTGATTCATATCAATGTATGACAAAACCCACTGAAAAATAAAAATTAAAAAAAATAAAAATAAAAAATAAATAAACCATTTGGGACAACATTCAGGTACCAAAAAATGTAGCACATCTTTGTGTTTCTAATTGAAACCACCTGCAGCTAAACTCCCATCCACTGAGTCATTTTCCCAGGATCCTCACTCATCCTTTCCATTGAGTTCTTCCCCCCAAGATCAGAGTTTAGCCACTGAGGGAGACAGAGGAGCAGCGTCTGCTCTGCAACCCAGCGCTGTACAAGACCACAGGCTGCAATCCAGTGGGGCGGTCGCGCTCTGCATCCAGCCCCACCGGGTTCCAGGGACATCCCCACAGCCACCTACTGTCCTCCCAGCCAATGCAAAGGCTCACAGGTCCCTGCCACTCACTGAGCACCCCCACCCCTGCCCACTATCTATCTCCCTCATCCTTGACAGACTAACTTTTTTCAGGCCAGCACCCACCTCCTTCTGAGCTAGAGATGCAGATAATGTAAGTGTGTGAAGCAGACTGGGAAGGAGCTGATAAATAGTAGCAGGCCCCTAGAAATCCATGCCTGGAGCAGTCAGGCATGACAGGGCTGAAGCACATCAGAGATCCTGGGTCTCTATTCAGCCTGAGTCAATTTTTTCCCTAGGAACCGCCAGCCAGTATTGCCAGACTTTTCCAAAGAAATCTGAAACCTCCGTCTTCATGACAACATCTCAACTTTTTCATTTCAGCCACTGATTCAGTTTAAACCCGTGTGGCCTAAACAAAACCCACCGGTAGGTCAAATTTGAGAGACATGGGGCTTTATCCCTTTGAGGAATAAAGAAGTCATTTAATTCTCTCCCCAGGAAGTAAAGATTGCCAAATCTGAGAAACAGAAATCCGGCCTACACCCAAAGGTAAGAGTAGAATGCCTCTTCCCTTCCTGATAATAACCCAATTATTATGTTACAATAAAGCAATATGCGTACATATATATCTCACCCAAGATGTTTGAGAAAATGTAAATGCGGTGGGGTGCTTGCCTAAGAGACCCCTGAGAAGCACTTTTAAATGCAGATCACTGTGCCCTGGCCATGGTGCTCAGCTTGCGTTTAGCACAGGTACTCTGGGTCTCGTAATCTCAACCTAGGGTGAGGACAAGCCCAGACAAGGACTTAGGGTTGATGGGCTAGAGTCCAGGGTAAGATGAGCTCAAAATCGCAGCTTACTGAGAATCTCCGGGAAAACTCTGGGCCTCTGAGAATGACTCCCACATACTGCAGAGGGTGCTGCTGCTCCACTCCGTCCCTGTCCTGGCCCTGTTTTTCCCTTCACCTCCCTTCCCTTCCCCAGTTCCACCACCAAGCTTGAGTCCTGATCTGGGTTCCTCCCGGGCTTCCCAGGTGGCCCAGATGGTAAAGAATCCACCTGCCAATGCAGGAGACACGAGAGAGCAGGGTCGATCCCTGGGTTGGGAAGATCCCCTGGAGAAGGGAATGGCTAGCCTCTCCAGTATTCTTGCCTGAAGAATTCCATGGACAGAGGAGCCTGATGGGCTACAGTCCATGGGGTCCCGGAGAGTCGGACACGACTGAGTGACTAAGCACACACGCCACTGGGTTCCTCCTGGGAGGTGATAAAGCGTGACCTCTGGGGCCAGGCTGCCCGGGTAGAAATCCCAGCTAGCGGTGTGATGGGAAGCTCTCCCGCCACACTCTCCTCGTCTGAGCCTCATTAGGTGCTGGGAACAGGTTAACATAAGATGCTTCAGCCTCGCCAGCACAGAGGTAGCCCGGGCAGGATCAGCTACTGCCTTCTAAAGCCCCTCAGCTGTTACTAGTGGGTCTTGGGCTTTTCTCTATCTCTCTCTGCCTCACCTGGTCCTCTCAGGAACAAAGTATCCCTCACCTGGGCCTCTCAGGGACTTGGACTGCAAAAATCACATCAGCAAAGGGAGCGGGGCAATAGCTTAGACATACCATGCCATCTGGACTTCTCAGCTGGCACTAGTGGTAAAGAACCTGCCTGCCGATGCAGGAGGCTAAGATGTAGGTTTGGTCCCTGGGGAAGATCCCCTGGAGGACGGCATGACAACTCATTCCCGTATTCTTGCCTGGAGAATCCCATGGACTGAGGAGCCTGGTGGGCTACAGTCCATGGGTGGAAGAATCAGACATGACTGAACAAGCATGCACACCTCTGCTCCCCGAGGGTAGACACTCTCCTGACTTGTATAACCACAGATTAATTTGCATATTTTTAAACTTTCCATCTATTGGCTAGAGTTATATTTATGGAATTCAGTCGTCCTATTGCATAGAGCCATCATTGGTATATTATTTTTATTGCCGTATGGTATTCCATTGCCTGAAAATACCACCAGTCCCATTGTATTATTAATGGGGCCTCAGGTTGTTCCAGTTTGGGGTTATTGCAAATACTGCTGTGACCGTGTCGCTCATCACAGTGAGATAGTTTTCTTGGGAATATAACCAAGAGAAGATTTGCCAGATATTAGGATGCGCATATGTTCAAAGGTAGCTTGTCACACCAGTTTTTAGAGTTGGTATAATTTGGAATCCTAACAGCAGTGTATTTCTCACCAATTCTTCATATTGTCTTTTTGTAAATTTTGTTTTAATTTACATTTTCCTAATTACTAATGAGATCGAGCATCATTTTATGTGCCTATTGACCACTCGGGTATTCTAAGTTATGCTTTTACTTTTCAAATGTATTTATTTTTCAAGTTAAGCATCCTATTTTCTGGTCTGTGGTGAATGGCCTTACACCACGAAATAAATGCAGGAATTTTTTAAAAAACTATAAAATGCCTTTAGGAGACTTCCCTGGTGGTCTAGTGGCTAAGACTCCAAGCTTCCAATGCAGGGGGCCTGAGTTCGATCCCTGGTCTGGGAACTGGATCCCACATGTCACAATTAAGACCAGGCACAGCCAAATAAATAGATTGTTTTTAAAATATAAAGGACTCCTCAGGGGACAGTTTTTATCTCCTTGTTTCAATCTCCACAGCATGCCCATAACCCTGCCTGTAGACAGACTTCCAGGGCATCACTGGCAGTATACTTGATATGCCTCAAGCGTACCCAATGTGTTCTTCCCTATTCAGAACACAAGGTGGAGTGTCTGCTAAAGCAATGCCCTCCCCGCCGGGTGCATGTCGGTCTCTGCTCTTTCCCCACAGGCTCCCTGCCATTAGTTGAAGGTCCTCAGCCAGCCAGATAAGGAGGACAGACCACTTTGTAGGGGAGTCACCGGTTTTGATGGGAGAACTGTTTCAAGGAGCCCCTTCATTGATGGGACCGGCACACCCTCTTCCAACAACACAAGAGATGGCTCTACACATGGACATCACCCAATGGTCAGTCAGTACCAAAATGAGGTTGATTTTATTCTTTGCAGCTGAACATGGAGAAACCCAGTATAGTCAGCAAAAACCAGACTGGGAGATGACTGTGGCTCAGCTTATGAGCCTCCTTATTGCAAGATTCAGACTTAAATGGAAGAAAGTAGGGAAAACCACTAGGCAATTCAGTTATGGCCTAAATCAAATCACTTACGATTATACAGTGGAGGTGACAGATTACAGAGACATCCTCTCCCATCATCACTGGGTCCTCGCCTCGCACCCAGGCTGAGTGACATGAGACTCCACTGCTGTCTCCTGGAGAACCCTGGACAATTCAAGGGTCTCTGTCTCCGCATGTCAGGGGACTGATCTACAAAAGAAATCAGAACGGGGGTGTTACGGACAGGAACCAAAACAGCCAACTTTCTGCAAGTCCCCTTTCAAGTTCTCATTCTTGTAAAAGGCTGGATCTTCTATGGACAGAAAAAGTGCTAAGACTAGGGGAGAGGCCATGAAGAAATTCACACTTTGAAATCAGCGTTAAGGGACTCACCTGGTGGTCCACTAGTTAGGACTCCACGCAGGGGGCACAGGTTCGATCCTTGGTTGAGGAAGTGGGATCCCACATGCCTGTGTGGGCACAGCCAAAAAAAAGAAAAAAATCAGCATAAAGATGATAGAGATTCAACTCTGGCTAAAGAATTGCTGAATGGCAGGAGCTTAGGTGAATTTGGGTGGGAAATAGAGAATTTACCCAGCAAGACATTTTTTTTCCCCTTTCATTGCTCAAGTTATTCATTCAATAAGCATTTATGGAGCATATTCTACAGCGTACACAGTATTCTAGGCCCAGGAGCTATAGAAAGTAAGAGATCATCTACTTCTCTGCTTTCTCAAAACTTATATTCTAATGTGTAGAGTGAGACAATCAACCACATAAAAAGAAAATAAGAAATTTCAGGTAATTCTAAGTGTGACACGTCCTTTGTAACAAAATTCAAGCAAATACAGAACTGTACAATATTATAAGTGAAATTCTTCTTTCACCTTGTATAACCCACATAACTTTTAACTACTATTAAAAGTTCTATGTTTACCCTAAGTAAACATTTTTTTCATTAATGAGTATACACACACACATGCATGGACATACAGTTTTTGTTTTTTTTTAACTGTTAATATTAACAAAATAATTCTTTATGTATTCCACCACCTTTTTTCACTTACTATATCTGGCAGTATTTCTACATCAACATGTAAATCTTTTCTTTACTATATAATATTATATAACATGTACACTTTGCTCTCTTTTAACAGCTCCACTAGAAATTTAATTTTTCACATTGGGACAAATGCTGCAGTTAACATTCTTATATTTGTGCACTGTCTGTTCTATACTATATAAGAAGCATGTATACATGTGTGCATGTAGTAGTAACTGTCTAATATAGCACCCTGCTGTTCCAGGGCAAGGTTTGAAGCACTTCTGCCTGCTCTGTCTTGAATCCACCTGCAGTGCAGGAGACATGGGTTCAACCCCTGGGTTGTTTCATTTTATAACTATTTGTTCATTTGTGTGATTGATTTTTGTCTCAACAAGTGGACAGTTATCCCTAGGAAAGTGGAAACTTTCTACAGTTTCCAAAACTTATATAAGTTTTGGAACAAGTATATATATAAGTTTTCCAAAATATAAGTTTTGCTAGAGGCATTCACAAAAAATTAATATGAGCCTATACTCCCATCTAAACACATTGAGTGTATGCTTGCATGCTGAGTCACTTCAGTTGTGCCCTACTGTTTTGGATCCCATAGACTGTAGCCTGCCAGGCTCCTCTTTCCCTGGGATTCTTCAGGCAAGAATACTGGAGTGGGTTGCTGTGCTTTCCTGCAGGAGATCTTCCTGACCCAGGGATCAAACCCATGTCTCCTAAGTCTCCTGTATTGGCAGGTGAGTTTTTTACCAGTAGTGCAGCCCGGGAAGCCCCAACTCATTACAAAGATATGTAAATCATTTTAATTTAAATACATAATTATGCTCAGAAAATTATGAGCCTGTGTGTAACCTAACCTTAATAGAGACACTGCACAAAGTGGGAGCTGAAAACTGAACTCCCAGGCTCTGAATCTGGAGTCTGGTGGAGGCAGCCTCCTCTTTATCTCATGATAACTGGGGCTAGGAGGGGAGTGTGAGAGTCAGGTCCATAGCAAGGACCTCAGTAGGGGCAGGTCTCGCCCATCTATTGAAGATGGCCCAAAAAAGCCAAAACTGCTTACCAGGATTCCTGGATAGCTGGGGTGGGAAGGGCAAGTAGATACAGTGGAAGAACCAGTATCTAGGCAAAGCCACTTATTTATTGCAATAAGATTGACTTCATGATGGAGAAGTGGTTCAAACCTCCAATGTAAATTCTCTTTCTGAACCAAAACTGTTAAATAAGTAACTGTTAAAGTAAGAATAAGGAAAGAGTGAAACACTCTGGTTTGACATGAATAACACTATAAAATTCTATAATATATAAGAAAAATAACATTAAGAAAGCCAACATATGTATACCAAGAGCTGATTCATGTTGGTATATAGCAGAAACCAACACAATATTGTAAAGTAATTATCCTCCAATTAAAAATAAATATTTTTTAAAAAAAGAGAAAGCCAACAAATGCAACTACTATGACTTCACTCTCAATGAAAAGAAAATATTAAGACCACCTGAAAAGTAATTTTAAAACAAGCATTTCAAGATTTTCAAGGAGATAAAGGCAGGAAGGTCTTCCATAAAAAGGGAGCAAGAAATTTTGAAATTAAAATATGTTAGCAATAAATGAGGCATATAGTTATTGGGAAAAAACTAATTAAACAGGATAGATATTAGACCACATACAATCAAAGATTGCTTTATATGACAGAAAATTAATAATGAGGAATTCATCCACAACAAAACAAAGAAATTATTTTTTAAAATTGAAAATGAAATTAATTGACAGTTCAACTCAGTTCAGTCGCTCAGTCATGTCCGACTCTTTGTGACCCCATGAATCGCAGCACGCCAGGCCTCCCTGTCCATCACCAACTCCCGGAGTTTATTCAAACTCATGCCCATCGAGTTGGTGATGCCATCCAGCCATCTCATCCTCTATCGTCCCCTTCTCCTCCTGCCCCCAATCCCTCCCAGCATCAGGGTCTTTGCCAATGAGTCAACTCTTCACATGAGGTGGCCCAAGTACTGGAGTTTCAGCTTCAGCATCAGTCCTTCCAATGAACACCCAGGACTGATCTCCTTTAGGATGGACTGGTTGGCTCTCCTTGCAGTCCAAGGGACTCTCAAGAATCTTCTCCAGCACCACAGTTCAAAAGCATCAATTCTTTGGCACTCAGCTTTCTTCACCGTCCAACTCTCACATCCATACATGACTACTGGAAAAACCATAGCCTTGACTAGACTGACTTTTGTTGGCAAAGTAATGTCTCTGCTTTTTAGTATGCTATCTAGGTTGGTCATAACTTTCCTTCCAAGGAGTAAGCATCTTTTAATTTCATGGCTACAATCACCATCTGCAGTGATTTTCGAGCCCAAAAAAACAAAGTCTGACACTGTTTCCACTGTTTCCCCATCTATTTGCCATGAAGTGATGGGACCAGATGCCATGATCTTAGTTTTCTGAATGTTGAGCTTTAAGCCAACTTTTTTACTCTCCTCTTTCACTTTCATCAAGAGGCTTTTTAGTTCCTCTTCACTTTCTGCCATAAGGGTGGTGTCATCTGCATATCTGAGGTTATTTACGTTTCTCCTGGCAACCTTGATTCCAGCTGTGCTTCTTCCAGCCCAGTGTTTCTCATGATGTACTCTGCATATAAGTTAAATAAGCAGGGTGACAATATACAGCCTTGATGTACTCCTTTTCCTATTTGGAACCAGTCTGTTGTTCCATGTCCGGTTCTAACTGTTGCTTCCTGACCTGCATACAGGTTTCTCAAGAAACAGATCAGATGGTCTGGTGTTCCCATCTCTTTAAGAATTTTCCACAGTTTATTGTTATCCACACAGTCAAAGGCTTTGGCATAGTCAATAAAGCAGAAATAGATGTTTTTCTGGAACTGTCTTGCTTTTTCAATGATCCAGCGGATGTTGGCAATTTGACCTCTGGTTCCTCTGCCTTTTCTAAAACCAGCTTGAACATCTAGAAGTTCACGGTTCATGTATTGCTGAAGCCTGACTTGGAGAATAAGAACAGATTAAATGCATATAGCTGATTTGCTATATATGAATCAGTATATTCACTATATACTGATTTACTATACAGTAGAAACTAACAATACTGTTAACTATACTCCAAAAAAACTAATTAAAAAAAAAAAGGATACTGCAAAGAATGACAGAGATGATATAGTAGCCCTTTATTCTCACTGAAATGGCTATAATAATTTGTTTTTAAAACAGAAAAGGAGACAGAGAAGTATAGAACAGACTTTTGAACTCTGTGGGAGAAAGTAAGGGTGGGATGTTTTGAAAGAACAGCATGTGTATTATCTATGGTGAAACAGATCACCAGCCCAGGTGGGATGCATGAGACAAGTGCTCGGGCCTGGTGCACTGGGAGGACCCAGAGGAATCGGGTGGAGAGGGAGGTGGGAGGGGGGATAGGGATGGGGAATACGTGTAACTCCATGGCTGATTCATGTCAATGTATGACAAAACCCACTGAAATGTTGTGAAGTAATTAGCCTCCAACTAATAAAAAAAATTAAAAAATAAAATAAAATAAAAAGATGGTCAATAACAAGTGTTCTTAAGGATAAGGAAAAGTTGGAACCCTCACACATTGATGGAAAACAGTTTGGGAATTCCCCAAAAAGTTAAACATACAGTTACCATATGACCCAACATTTCTACTTATAGGTACATAGACAAGAGAACTGAAAACATATGACTGCACAAAAAAAAAGGAACACAAATGTTTATACCAACATTATCCATAATAGCCAAAAAAATTAAAACAACCCAAATACCATCAGCTGATGAATAGATTAAATAAAATGTGGCCTCTATACAATGGAATATTATTCAGCCTTAAAAATGAATGACACACAGATGCATGCTGCAACATGGATGAACCTTGAAAACATTAGATTAAGTAACAGAAGCAAGACACAAAAGGTCCCATATTGTATAATTTCATTTGTATTAAATATCCAGAATAGATGACTCCATAGAGACTGCAAGCATATTAGTGTTTGCTAAGGGCTGGGGAGAGGGGAATGAATGGGGAGTGATTTATTAATAGCTCTGAGGTTCATTTTCCAGTTGAAAAAAGTGTCCCAGAATTAAATAGTAAGGTGGCTGCACAACTTGGTGACATACAGAAAATGACTGAACTATACACTTTAAAAATGAATTTTATGGCTTGTCAATTATATCTCAATAAAGATGTTATTTAAAAATACTGTGGCTGCAGATTTCATGGGATTGAAGACAGATTTTAATCCAAAAATAGGAAATATGAAGGTGATGCCAACCAGGTTACATAAAAGTAAATCCATATCTAACTACACCATGGTGAAACTTACAACATCATCAGTAAAAAGAAATCTTAAAAGAAACTATCACAGGAAAAGGAAAATTATCTACAAAGGAATAACAGGCTGATTGAAAGTTCTATATAAGACATAATATATGCTAGAAGACATCAGAAAATAACTTTTAAAAACTACTGGCAGTGTTGGGGAAGGATTGAAGAAATTCAAACCAAAACCCTATATTTAATTAAATTAATATTAAGAGTATGAAACTGAAATATTTTGACTAACACAAATATACATAAAAATAGTGAAAGCTTTTTGATATATAATTGATAACAATAAATTGAATGTATTTAAGGAGTTTTAAAGATATCGCTTCACAGTGCTCGGGACACATGTTATTACAGGAAGGATGCTATTGCTCAGTCGTGTCCCATCTGGGATGAGGACTGAGAGTGGTACCAGGAAAGGTTTGGAGCCCATAGATGATGCTGTTAGCATTGAAAATGAAAATGTTAGTCGCTCAGTCACGGCAGACTCTGTGACCCCATGGACTGTAGCCTGCCAGGCTCCTCTGTCCATGGATTTCTCCAGGCAAGAATACTGGAGTGGGTTGCCATTCCCTTCCCCGAGGTATCTTCCCCACCCAGGGATCTGACCCAGGATTCAAACCCTGTTCTCCTGCATTGTAGGTGGATTCTTTACCATATGAGTCACCAGAGAAGCCAAGGCATTGTGAATGTTTCAGGAGAAACGGGACAGAGCCTTGGAAACCATGCTTATGCATTATGGTCACATTTCCCTTCCAGTGTTGGAAGAGAAACATACCCAAGGCAAAGAAGAAAAGTAGGGAGCAGCTGATTTCCACAGCGATACTAGATGTGATCTGTGTTCTATTTTACTGTGAATAAAAGAAATCACAAGCCTTGGAAATGGACCGCCTAGGTTAGAATGATCGTATTCCAATGACTAAATCTGTGTCATCTTGCCAAGTTATCCACCATTAAGTGCTATAAAGGGGGTGATAATATTGCCTAACTTGAATGTCTGTTATGAGAGAAAGCAAGAGTAAATGGTTCACTGCTTAACAGAGATAAAAGCCTGAAAAAACCTCAGCGAACTGTGGGACAACTTCAAGGAGACAGATGTATGTTTGTTTGGAGTTTCCAAAGGAAGGTGGGGGGTGGGGTGGGGGTGATCATAATGAAATATTTGAAGATACATTGGCCAAAAATGGTCCTGCTCTGGTGAAAACTATAAACCCATCGGTTCACTGAATGCAACAAATGCCAATCACAAGAAAAATGAAGAAAAACACCATCTAAAATACATGGAGGTCAAATGAAAGGTAGGCAGAGGAAAAAAGACATATTCAGAAGAAAGATAAGGGTGCCAGCATACATATTGTATGGAGGAAGAAATGGCAACTCACTCCAGTATACTTGCCTGGAGTATCCCGTGGACAGAGGAGCCTGGCGGGGTACCAGGAAGAGCTGAAAGTAGAGCAGGAGTGTGGCTCAGCCGTGACACCCCCCCACCGCCAACCAAGTCAACTCTAGACTTTTCCTCCAGTTCATTACCATGAACAAACTAAATCCTGTATCAGAAAATGAGAAGATTCCGTGTTGCAATTCATATCTGCCTTCTTTCTTAAGAAATATTTCGACATTTGTCCCACTTTAAAAGTTCAGAAAGGAGATTCTGTCTGGAACAAGAAAGTCCTCAAAATGTATAAGAAAAGGAAAAAAAGGTCTCAAAATGTATAAGAAAGAGTTCAATATCAGCCGCAGCAGCGTCTTCCATACAAAGATATTAACATAATTGCTACCCTGAAAATGGGCTTCCTAAAGTGGGAATCTGGGGAAGTAGGCAAAAAATCTTAAAAGAATAGAGAAAAATAAAGAGTAGAAAAGCCAGTGTTCCTAAGACTTCGATCTTCTCAAGTACATCCTGCCCAGAAGTGATCGCTTGCCACCCAATCAAGATAGGGACAGAATAAAAACATACAACCCAAAGAAAGCAGCGAGGACCACCAACAACAAAGGAAGAAACTGAGTTACAAGAGCCAAGAGTGCTGATCATAGTGACAAGCTGAGCAGAGAATTAGTCAAGACAAGACTAAGCTGGTTATGCCCCCTTATTTCTTTAACAAATGCTTATTAAGTACTCTTCTAAGTTGTGCCTACTTGGAGGGGAATTCAAAGCGATAGCCCAAGGGTGCAAAACTAAAACTATGCTTGCTCAACAGATATAGTGGTGGTAGGGCAAAGGTCATTCAGACGCTGGAACTGAGGCAGAGCAAAGAGTCTCAGAGTTCAGAGTTCAGAGGCCATTCTGTTGAAACATCAAGCTTTGCCCCATCTGATGGCCACAAGTTGCATGTCTTGAAATGGCCAGGTTTTGCTGCAGGTATGTGGCTGACTGTGTTACTAAGTCACTGAATGAGGGATGAGGTGTTGAGGCAAGGAACATGACTATATTCAGAAAGCTTGCACATCAAGAAGATGGAAGACTCACATCTCAAAACAGCCACCTTGTGGATCTGGATGCCTGGTTCTTTTATAGATTAGAGATGGGGGGGCGGGGGGCGGGGGGGCGGGGGGGGGGGGGTGTGGGGAGGAAACAAAGTAAAAAGGCCATTTAGTCTTGCAAATCTCTCCTAGAATGGCAAGCCTCAGGCAGGGGGATGTGTTAATTTCTTCCTTCCTGCCATATACAGGTGGACAGGGTTCTGAACAGTGGCACTTTAGTTCAACAGTCTGGCAGAGTTCTCTGAAACAGGCCATTACATGTAATTATAATAACAAAAGCAACGGAAAGCAACTCAGAGAAACAGTTCCAGCAGAGTCAGAATTGACTTCTCTCTGCAACAACTGCCTGATAAACACCCTCCATGCTGGCTATTTCCCCTTCCCCTCCATCTTCTCCACTGTGGAGGCCAGCTGAATGGATTCCTTCCTTCCCTGGGAGGCATTGCTCCCTGGCTTCCTGCTGGGCTTCACCAGCAGAAGCTCTGGTGATGAGAGTAAGAGGTGGGTGATTCACACCTCCAGCTTCCTCCCTTCCTTAGGCTAAGGGTCTCAGATGGCAAAACTCAGCCCTCTTCCATGGTCTCTGCCTCCTGCCCTGGCAACCTCCCTCCCTTGCTCCTTCAAATCTCAGGGTACAAAGTACCTGCTGCTCGCAACCACAGAACTCTGCAATCGGCCACATGGTTTCCTCAAGCCCTGCCCATATCTCTGTAAACAGGCTTTTTATTCAACTCCCCCTTGAAGCATCCTAATTTTGAGCATTTCCTGCTGGGACTTTAACCATGCAGTTGCTGGTACCCAGGCTGCAAAGGTGTGAAAATAAAAATCCCTGATATACAAAAATAAATGTGACAAAAAAGAAAAATGAAGTAATATGTTTTTTTTTTTAAAAAAAAAAAAAGAAGAAGAAGAAGGAAGAAGTGGGGGAAGGAAAGACTGGATGACATTGGGGAGGGAAGGGGAGGAAGGAAGAAATCCAGAGACTGCAGAGAAAAGACAACACAGAAGCAGCACTCATGACAGGGCTGGCACTGCAGTAAGAACAAATCAATCTGTATGACTCTATGTTTCGCCATCTCCATAGCTGTGCTAATAAGGAACTTGGGGAAAATGTGACTGTGAGATGACTGTGGGATCCGAGATTTGAAATTCGTCCAACACTCAGAATCTTCCAGTGGCTCAGCAGTAAAGAATCCACCTGCCAATGTAGGACACAAGGGTTCAATCTCTGGGTGGAAAAGATTCCCCGAAGAAGGAAACGGCAATCCCCTCCAGTATTCTTGCCTGGGAAATTCTATGGACAGAGGAGCCTGGTAGGCTTCAGTCCATGGGGCTGCAAAGAGTCGGACATGACTGAGTGACTCAGAAACCCACTCTGGGTCAATTCTCAGGTTCTTAGAAGGCATCAAAACAGACAACAGGGAGGAATACTCAACTCTAGGAAAGTTATCCTATTTTCTGAATAAAAACACACATGCAATCATTTTAGTAGATTATTTTAATGAAACAGCTCTCGAATGCCCTAAAGCTCCAGGTTTCTTATGGTCCATTAGGGATGGATGGCAGCAATCAGACTCAATTTAAACATTCTTACACTAATGTCTTCATTTTAGTTCCACTCGTTCCTCTTTGTACTCTGCATAAAATGGGATCCTGTGTAAATGCAAAACCTAGTATTCTGGTAAGGGAGAATTCCTTTGTAAATTGTTTAAAGTGGGTCAGATGTATA
Source organism: Muntiacus reevesi (assembly GCF_963930625.1). Taxonomy (NCBI): domain Eukaryota; kingdom Metazoa; phylum Chordata; class Mammalia; order Artiodactyla; family Cervidae; genus Muntiacus; species Muntiacus reevesi. Next base: position 55,065,139 of record NC_089260.1, read on the forward strand.
TTTCTATTGTCACCTAAAAAATGCTTCTTGAAAATGAGTTGTTGAAATTGTCTGCTGTCACTATCAGTTTATTTTAACTTGAGCAAAATACATTTGCTGTAATTAACTTTGGACCTATTAGTTGTAAAAATTTCAGAAATGACTTGTGCAATCATGAAATTATGCAGCTTTCTCAAATGCTGAGTGGTCTGCCAAGACTTCTGTTTTTCTTCGTGTGACTATTGAACTTTATCTATCTTTTCTTATCTGACTATTGAACTTTAACCTGATTTTTCAAACTTGTGGCAAAAGAATAGATAGCTTCAAAAGACCAATCTCTGTCCTGTAATTCCAGTTAGAATCACAGGACTTATTTCAGTAAATCCCTGAAGGCAAAAGCAAATCACACACCCACATATACTAACTTTCAAGTATAAGAAATTCTCAAAGTTTTTATTTTCAACTCTATCATCATTTTTTTCTCTATTTATCAACTAGAATTAGGTTTTCCATGCTTTATGGATGATACAAACTCTGATTCACTCATTAATCAATTTATAAAGAGCTATTAATACTATCATGTGAAAGATGCTACAGAATAACAAAGTACATAAATATTGCCAGGGAAGATCTGTTTTAGAGTTTCTGAATATCATGCATCTTTCCTCTGTCACATTTAATTATTTTTGCTTAATTCACGTTGTTTTCTATTTAACTTCCACTCAACTGCCAAGAAAATATAATGCTTGGTGCTTTGATATAACTGTATCTGAGAGCCTACACACAGGTCTCAAACAAAAAGGTGTTTGAAAATACTTGTTGAATAAATGAATGACTTACAAATTAGTTGGGAGGACATTGACTACTTATATTTAGTTAATTATCAACACAAAGGGGGAAATGATGGGCTCAAACAACAATTCAGAAAAAGAAGCATCACCATGGGTTAAATGAGGGAGATGGAACCTGAGTTCTGATTGGACAGAGGACCTACCCATCCTGGGATGTGGGTTGGGGGGCTGGCAGGGTGGGTGCTGGCGAGAGAATCTGGCCTGGGTCTCGTATAAGTCTTAAGTATTTTCAGTCATAGAAGTCTACCCTAACTTCTGGAAGTAGATTATGCTTATTATAGGACACATCACCCAAACAGCACCAAGAATAAGTATTTTTTAATAAGTTCAGTATTTGAGTCATTATGAAAATTGTACTTCAGTGTGTCTTCTGGGTTATAAAGATGACCCTTTAAGAGCAGTTTTGAAGCCACAGCTTGGGTTTAAGTGTGGGAAGGCACACAGATGTCAGCGCAGGTGTCAAGTGTGATTCATATCTAATGCGGGTTGGGATGTCACCTTCCAGTGCAGGGGCTGTGGATTTGATCCTGGGTCAAGGAACTATAATAGGATCCCACAAATGTCTCTCATCAAAAATCAAAGCTCTTGGTCCTTTATTGGACCAGAACCTGGTGGTCTGGAATCGACGATGAGAAAGTGAAAGAAGGAGGGAGGCTAATATTCCCTGGGTTATGCAGCCGGCTTTCGCGCTCCAGGGAATCAGCCAGAAATAGAGAGAGAGAGAGAGACACACACACACACACACACACACACGGGGACACAAGCTCTGATGGAGCAAAGGTGCTTTATTGAATTCTGTATGAGTATATATAGCAGTAGCTTCTTTAGATAAAGATCAAGAGACCAGACTTTCCAAGTTTACCAAGGAAGCAAGGAGCAATAGAGGCCATAAGGCCGAGAGGCGATCCATATGAAAAGAGGGTCATAAATAGTTACTTTTCACCATATAGAAAAGCTAATGAAGGAAATCCTATGCAAGCATCCCATCTCTTTGCTCTCCATCCTGGGAGAGGCTTGCCTGCTTTTCTCACCCCTGACAGGGACTGATAAGGAACAGAGGGCTCAAGAGAGATAGGAAACAGAACACAGGAATCTTACTGTTAAATGCTTCCTGACACAAAGCATATTGTAACAAACTCAATAAAGACTTTTTTTTTTTTTTAATGGTCCACATTAAAAAAAAAAAAAAACTAGTAAGCATTGAAAAGATCTAGGCCATACCAGGGTTCAGTAGCTACTGCATAGTGATACCTGTCATGCGTGTGGGTTGGGGGAATGGCTACCAGGCACCACTTATTTATTTATTTCAAATCTCAGATTTCTTTTATTTATTTTTTAGTTGTGGCATGCGGGATCTACTTGAACAGAGATTGAACCTGGGCCCCCTGCATTGGGAGTATGGAATCTTAGGCAATGGACTCTCAGGAGGTCCTAGGCCCCTAATTTAGACCAGAGATAAGCTTGGACAGGTGAGGAATGTTGGCAAATCACCCAGTGGAATGGGAAGGCACAGACAGCAAGAACAAGACAAGAATGCCCACTAGTGCCACCACCATTACCATTGTCCTGGCGGCAGTAGTCAATGCATTTGACAAGAGAAGTCACAAGGACTGAAAAGAAAGAGATGAAACTACACCTATCTACAGATGATAGAGATGCAAGGGACTCTCCTGGTGGTCCAGTGGTTGGGAATTCACTTTGCAATGCAAGGGACACAGGTCTGATCCCTGGTCGGGGAATTAAGATCCCACATTCATTGGGTTAACTAAGAGAGAAACTCACATGCCTCAGAGAAGATCTTGTGTGTCAAAATCAAGACCCAGCATAGCCAAATAAACAAATATTTAAAAAAAAAAAAAAAGGGAATGCATGGATGTCAACCAAAAAGCGACAGGAAAGTCACTCAGAAAAAAGGATATAAAGTTAATGTAGAGAAATTTATAACATAATATAAAATTTGTTAGAAGATATCACTAAGAGAATACAGGCCTCACACAGGAAAACTAGACATCCCAGCTGTTTCACAGTGGGGCAAGGCCAAGGGACTAACTCCAGTGCAAGGTCAGCTATGCATGACTTTATTGATGGTGGCACCATCGCAAAGAATCAGCTGGCCCGCTGAGTTGCCTGACCCACCTAGGTCTTTGCAAGAGTGATAGACAGGTCTTGACTATTTTTTTGTGACTAAGCTGTAGGGCTTACTTTTTTTCATAGCACAGCCTAACATTTTATATTCATGGTAAGTTCAGTTCAGTCACTCAGTCATGTCTGACTCTTTGCGACCCCATGGACTACAGCACGCCAGGCTTCCCTGTCCATTACCAACTCCTAGAGCTTGCCCAAACTCATGTCCATCGAGCTGGTGATGCCATCCAGCCATCTCATCCTCTGCTGCTCCCTTCTCCTGCCTTCAGTCTTCCCCAGCATCATGGTCTTTTCCAATTAAGCAGTTCTTTGAATCAGGTGGCCAAAGTATTGGAGCATCAGCTTCAGCATCAGTCTTTCCAATGAATATTTAGGGTTTCAATCAATATTCAGGATTTCAACTGAATATTCAAGAATATTCAATCATTCATTCAGGATTTCCTTTAGGATTGACTGGTTTGATCTCCTTGAAGTCCAAGGGACTCTCAAGAGTCTTCTCCAACACCACAGTTCAAAAGCATCAGTTATTCAGCACTCAGCTGTATTTATGATTCAACTCTCACATCCATACAGGACTACTGGAAAAAACCATAGCTTTGACTAGATGAAACTTTGTTGGCAAACTAATATCTCTGCTTTTTAATATGCTGTCTGAATTGGTCATAACTTTTCTTCCAAGGACCAAGCATCTTTTAATTTCATGCTGAAAAGAGATTAAAAAGTGAGCAATCTGTATTAGGAAACTTTCAAATATTGTTGAGAGACACAGAAGTTGACCTGAATGTCAAGAAAGAAACACTGGTTTTCTGAATAAGAAGTTATGAAGACATCCATTCTTCTGTGAATGTATTTCATCCTAAGACAAATATCAACCATCTTTCTTTCTGGAACTAAACACATTGACTCTAAATTTTAAAGGAAAAATTAAATAAGAAAACAGTGGATGGATCTAGAACCTGTCATACAGAGTGAAGTAACTCAGAAAGAGAAAAAACAAATATTGTATATTAACTAATACATGTGGACCTAGAAAAATGGTACTGATGAACCTGTTTGCCGGGCAGCAATGGAGGCACAGATGTAGAGAACGGACTTGCAGACACAGCAGGGTAAGAAGAGGGTGGGACGAACTGAAAGAGTAGCATTGACATATACACGCTACCATGTGTAAAATAGATAGCTAATGGGAAGCTGCATGTAGCACAGGAAGCTGAGCCTGGTGCTCTGAGATGACTTAGAGATGGGGGTTGGGGGGTTAGGGAGGAAGCCTTAAGAGGGAAGGGCTGTATGTGTACATATATGTTGTACAGCAGAAACTACATTGTAAGCAAGTATGCCTGCATGCTAGGTCCCTTCCATTGTGTCTGACTCTTTGCGACCCCATAGACTGTAGCCCACCCGGCTTCTCTGTTCATGGGACTCTCCAGGCAAAAACACCAGAGTTGGTTGCCATGCCCTCCTCCAGGGAATCTTCCTGACTCAGGGATCAAACCCCAGTCTCCTGCATTGCAGGCGGATTCTTTACCACTGAGTCATCAGGGAAGCACCTGTAAAGCAAGTATCAGTTCAGTTCAGTCGTTCAGTCATGTCTGACACTTTGCAACCCCATGGACTGCAGCAAAGCTGGCTTCCCTGTCCATCACCAACTCCCAGAGCTTGCTCAAACTCATGTTCACTGAGTCAGTGATGCCATCCAACTATCTCATCTTCCATCATCCCTTCCTCCTCCTGCCTTCAATCTTGCCCAGCATTAGGCAAGATGTGACTCATTCTCTAATGAGTCACATCTTCACATTAGGTGGCCAAAGTATCGGAGCTTCAGTTTCAGCGTAAGTCCTTCCAATGAATATTCAGAACTGATTTCCTTTAGGATGGACTTGTTTGATCTCCTTGAAGTCCAAGGGACTCTCAAGAGTCTTCTCCAACACCACGGTTCAAAAGCATCAATTCTTCAGCGCTCAGCTATCTTTATGGTTCAACCCTCACATCCATACAGGACTACTGGAAAAACCATAGCTTTTAATAGATGGACCTTTGTTGGTAAAGTAATATCTCTGCTTTTTAATATGCTCTCTAGGTAGGTCATAGCTTTTCTTCCAAGGAGTAAGTATCTTTTAATTTCATAGCTGCAGTCAATATCTGAAGTGATTCTGGAGCCCAAGAAAATAAAGTCTGTCACTATTTCCATTGTTTCTCCATCTATTTGCCGTGAAGTGATGGGGTCAGATGCCATTATCTTCATTCTTTGAATGTTGAGTTTTAAGCCAACTTTTTCACTCTCCTCTTTTACTTTCATCAAGAGGCTCTTTAGTTCTTCTTCACTTTCTGTCATAAGGGTGGTATCATCTACGTATCTGAGGTTATTGATATTTCTCCTGCTAATCTTGATTCCAACTTATGTTTCATCCAGTCCAGTATTTCACACAATGTAGAAATAGAATTTAAATAACCAGAGTGACAATATACAGCCTTGACACACACTTTTCCCAATTTGGAACTAGTCTGTTTTTTCATGTCTGGTTCTAACTGTTGCTTCTTGGCCTTCATACAGATTTCTCAGGAGGCAGGTAAGGTGGTCTGGTATTCCCATCTCTTTAAGAATTTTCCAGTTTGTTGTGATCCACACAGTCAAAGGCTATGGCATAGTCAATAAAGCAGTATATGTTTTTCTGGAACTCTCTTGCTTTTTCTATGAACCAACAGATTTTGGCAATTTGATCTCTGGTTCCTCTGCCTTTTCTAAATCCAGTTTGAACATCTGGAAGTCCTCGATTCACACAATGTTGAAGCTCTACTTGGAGAATTTTGAGCATTACTTTGCTAGCATGTGAAATGAGTGCAGTTGTGTGGTAGTTTGAACATTCTGAGGTGTCGCTTTTCTTTAGGATTAAAATGAAAACTGACCTTTTCCAGTCCTGTGGCCACTGCTGAGTTTTCCAAATTTGCAGGCATATTAAGTGCAGCACTTTAACAGCATCATATTTTAGGATTTGAAATAGCTCAACTGGAATTCCACCACTTCCACTATCTTTGTTTGTAGTGATGCTTCCTAAAGGCCCACTTGACTTCACATTCCAGGATGTCTGGCTCTAGGTGAGTGATCGAAGCATCATGGTTATCTGGGTCATTAAGATCTTTTTTGTATAGTTCTTCTGTGTATTCTAGGCACCTCTTCTTAATATCTTCTGCTTCTGTTAAGTCCATATCATTTCTGTCCTTTATTGTGCTCATCTTTGCATGAAATGTTCCCTTGGGATCTCTAGTTTTCTTGAAGAGATTGATAGTCTTTCCCATTCTATTGTTTTCCTCTGTTTGCACTAATCACTGAGGAAGGCTTTCTTATCTTTCCTTGCTATTCTTTGAACTCTGCATTCAAATGGGTATATCTTTCCTTTTCTCCTTTGCCTTTCATTTCTCTTGTTTTCTCAGCTATTTGTAAGGCCTCCTCAGACAACCATTTTGCTTTTCTTTTTCTTGGGGATGGTTTTGATCACAGCCTTCTATACAATGTCACAAACCTCTGTCTATAATTCTTTAGGCACTCTCGATCAGATCTAATCCCTTGAATCTATTTGTCACTTTCACTGTATAATAAGGGATTTAAGTCATACCTGAATGGCCTAGTGACTTTTCCCTACTTTCTTCAATTTAAGTCTGAATTTTGCAATAAGGAGTTCATGATCTGAGCCACAGTCAGCTTCTGGTCTTGTTTTTGCTGACTGCATAGAGCTTCTCCATCTTTGGAGATATCCTTCAAAAGGACTTATGCCAGCACTGTTGTATTCTTGGAGGGCACAAACAAATCTTTGTGTACACCAGGACCCAGGAGAAAGGAGCAGTGACCCCATAAGAAGAGACTGAGCCAGACTTGCCTGTGAGTGTCCAGGAGTCTTTAGTGGAGGTGTGGGTCGACAGTGGCCTGCCGTGGGGTCAGGGGCACTGAATAAAACAGTGCTGGCATAAAGCAAGTATACTCTTATTAAAAAATAGAAAGAAAGACAAAAAAAAAAAAACAAAAACGGAGGAGAGGTGTGCCCACCAGACATGGAGCGGGGTGGGTGCTGGGTAAGTGGAGTCTGTGCTATGGCTGGCAGAGGCTAGGGCAGGCCACCCCCCAAGTACTGGTTGCAGCACCAACATGAGGGCAGGTGTTGGGAGGGCCTCAGGGAACCCCACCTGGCCTAGCCCTGCTCCCTAGCTCCCTTCCCATCACCTACAGGGTCACAGCTGAGTTCCTGGCTCAGAGCCCTGTCCTTCCCAGTAAAAAAGAGAGAGAAAGAGAACTAGGTACAGCATAGGAGCTTTCTGTCTATGCCTCAGCTGTGGCAAGATTTTAACCTGCTGCCTGAAAGAATCCCTGAAAACCACCCTTGTGAGGATCAAAGAAGGGATGAGTACTGGTTTATACAACCACGGTTGCCTATATCCTGAAAATAATACTTTTCATTTAAAAAAAGGAAAAGCAAGAAGAGCTTCAACATTTTCTCTGCTCCAGGAGCTCGAATTTACCTGCCAAAAATAAAAAGTAAACTCTCGGTTGGGTGGTGGGGAAAGGAAAGGAAACAGTGGGAAAGGAGAGTGAATACTGAAGAGTGGCCTTTCTGTTATTGTTCAGTTGCCAAGTCGTGTCCAACTCTTTGCAACCCCATGGCCTTACCAGATAGTAAATTAGAGATAGAAAGTATCATGGCCCATAAACAAACAAGCAAACCAAGAAACAAAGTAGAAAGTTGGAAACACACAAATATACTTGAGAATTTAGAATATGATAAGGCATAATTTCAACTGAGTCGATTAAGATGGACTTCAGAAAGAAATGCTATGGGTATGACAAGTGTGTATATTAGTTGCTCAGTCATGTCCGACTCTTTGTGACCACATGGGCTGTAGCCCGCCAGGCTCCTCTGTCCATGGAATTCTCCAGGCAAGAATACTGGAGTGGGTTGTCATTTCCTTCTCTGGTGGGTTTCATTGGTATCTTTTAAAAAGGTAAAACTGAACCCACACTGCACACCATGAATATAAACTGGAGACTGTGGAGCCGAAGCGACTTTTTGAACGGCACTGGTGGTAAAGAACCCATTTGCCTGGTAAAGAACCTGCAGGAGATGTAAGAGATGTGGGTTCAATCCCTGGGTCAGGAAGATCCCCTGGAGGAGGGTGCGGCAACCCACTCCAGTATTCTTGCCTGGAGAATCCCATGGACAGAGGAGCCTGGCAGGCTACAGTACTGGAGTCACATACAGTCAGACACAACTGAAGTGACAAGCATGCTGTATGCACGCATGCTAAGTGTGGTTAGATACTGCTGAGTGCTAAGCTGGAGGGGTCCTATCACTTGATCCAAATAATCAAAGACTAAAAGTAAACAATAAAACTATATGCAATCAGAAGATAACGCGTGTGAATTCCTTCACTTTTAAAGTTGAACTGTGACAGGCCTTTCTAACTATGACTCAAATTCAGAAGCCATGAAAGGAAAAATGGATAAATTCAACTATTTTTTTAAAGTTTGTATGGCCAAAAAAAAAATCACAAAAAATCATATGGCAAAAAGAGAACTGAGAGAAAATATTGAGTACACTTGTCACATTTAAAGGGTTAATCTGACTGGTATCTATATGCATACATATATATGCATATATGCTAGTAGAAATCAGGAAGAAAAATCAATATCCTAGAAAAATAGGCAAAAAGCATAAATCACAATTCACAAAAAAGAACTATAAATGATGCTTGAACAAATGATAAAATACCTGACTGATGATTAGAAAAAGGAAAATTAAAACTACTAAAACCTGGTTTTCATTCATCATATTTTTAAAAATCCCTAAAGTTAACAACAGAGAGTGTTGGCCACCCTGATGGCTGTACCTTCTTTTTTTTTTTTTTTTTTTTTTAGTTGGAGGCTAATTACTTTACAATATTGTAGTGGTTTTTGCCATACATTGACATGAATCAGCCATGGATTTACATGTGTTCCCCATCCTGAACCCCCCTCCCACCGCCCTCCCCATCCCATCCCTCTGGGTCATCCCAGTGCACCAGCCCCAAGCACTTGTCTCATGCATCCAACATGGACTGGCGATCTGTTTCATGCTTGACAATATATATGTTTCGATGCTGTTCTCTCAGATCATCCCACCCTCACCTTCTCCCATAGAGTCCAAAAGTCTGTTCTGTACATCTGTGTCTCTTTTTCTGTCTTGCATATAGGGTTATCATTACCATCTTTCTAAATTCCATATATATGCGTTAGTATACTGTATTGGTGTTTAACTTTCTGGCTTACTTCACTCTGTATAATGGGCTCCAGTTTCATCCATCTCATTAGAACTGATTCAAATGAATTCTTTTTAATGGCTGAGTAATATTCCATGGTGTATATGTACCACAGCTTCCTTATCCATTCATCTGCGGATGGGCATCTAGGCTGCTTCCATGTCCTGGCTATTATAAACAGTGCTGCGATGAACATTGGGGTGCGCATGTCTCTTTCAGATCTGGTTTCCTCAGTGTGTATGCCCAGAAGTGGTATTGCTGGGTCATATGGCAGTTCTATTTCCAGTTTTTTAAGGAATCTCCACACTGTTCTCCATAGTGGCTATACTAACTTGCATTCCCACCAACAGTGTAAGAGGGTTCCCTTTTCTCCACACCCTCTCCAGCATTTATTGCTTGTAGACTTTTGGATACGATGGCTGCACCTTTATACACAGAACAGAAAGAGAGCAAATGTCGTGGCAGGAGCTTGGCATTAGCTCGAGTTATTCAGTCCATTTCTTCTTTGACCCATTAACCCATATCTAATCATCTCCCCTCCAGGTAGCCTGCAAGAGTATACACTGAAATTAACTCAATTCATTTCACCATTATTTGGAATAACAAAAGGCTGCAAACCATCCACACCCCTGAACTCTATACAGCATGAGAAACAAAAGAGCAAGATCTCTGTGTGCTAATATAAAGTATTATCAGGATATATTTCTAAAGGAAAAAAATATCAAAGCACCAAGCATTATATACAGTGCTATTTCTGTGTGTGGAACAAGTGAGAATTCAGAATATGAATATATAAAAGCACAGGCACATACAAATATTAGTATTTGTAAAAATGAGCATCAGATCGAGATAAAAGAAAATACTAAAAAATTACATTTATAGGTATGTGTGTGTGTGTGTACAACATATGTATATGTATATGTGTGTGTGTGTGTGTGCATGTGTGTGTGTGTGTGTGTAAAGAGAAGGCAGAAAAAATGGGGGAGAAGTAGGCAGAGCTTCAGTTGACAGGGGACACAAAGAGGATTTTGGAGGACTGGTAATTTCTTTTTCCTAACCCTAACTTTGAATCCTTTGGAAGACCCACTGAACTATATGTTTATGATGTGTACTTTTTGGTAATAACAGCTGGTGTGGGTGCGTGCTCAGTCGCTCAGTCATGTCCAACTCTTTGCAACTCTTTGGATTGTAGACTGCCAGACTCCTCTGTCCATGGGATTTCTCAGGCAAGAATACTGGAGTGGGTTGCCATTTCCTTCTCCAGGGGATCTTCCCAACCCAGGGATAGAACTCACGTCTCCTGTACTGAAGGTAGATTCTTTGCCACTGAACTATCGGGGAAGCCCCAATAACAGCATACTTTAATAAATATATCTATTGTTTTAAAATGATGGGGCCATAGAAAAAGTTTTTAGGCACCAGCTGGAAGGTGACCCCACACATCAAAGTTGTGACAGTGTCAGCCTTAAAAATATTAATGGATTTAATTGATTCAAGTGAATTTAATCGATGAAAATTGAAGACTTAATAATAATTCCCCCAAAATAAGAGAATGTGAACTATTGATGCATGTGACAAGTTGGATGAATTATGCTAAGTGAAAAAAAAGACAGTCCCCAAATGTTACCTATTGTATGACTTTCTTGATAAGACATGTTTGAAATGCTAGCATTCTAGAAATGGAAACCAGAGGAGTGGTTGTCATGGGTGGATGATCAGGAGAAGGGGATGTGGTGTGGGACTATGGAGGGCGTGGTTACCAAAAGGCAATTTCAAGGGGTTCTGGACTGTGGTATAAATATATGTGAGGAAACTTTATGAAACAAAACCACACAGCAACTTCTCTGATGGTCCAGTGGCCAAGACTTTGTGCTCCCAAAGCAGGAGGCCTGGGTTCAGTCCCTGGTCAGGGTACTAGATCCCACATGCTACAACTAAAATCCAGCACAACCAAAATTAATTAATTAATCTAAAAAATAGATACACACACACACCCACACTCACAACTGAATACAAGCAAAATTCACAGAATCTGATAGGAGGGTGACTGGATTAATGTCAATATCTCAACTACAATATTGTACTGTAGTTTTTATGGTTGTAAACTCAGTAAAGGATACTCAGGATTCTCTCTATATTATTTGTTATAACTGAATATGAACCTACCATTGTCTCAATCAAAAATCAATTTCAAAAACTTGGTAACTCAAAAGAAATAATTCTCTTTAATGCTTCATTTTTTAAGCATTTCCAGCAGGCTCTGTATTTCAGGGAAACCAAATGAAGACAGATCTTTGCAGAAAAAGCTAGCTAACAATTTAGAAGGAATGATCAAATTAGAAAATCATCATTTGGTAACACCTAACAAGATTACTGACTCATACCAAAATGATTCCAATATTAAATGTATTAGGTGTGTTTTAACTACTTGTAAGTGGGAAAATGTAACTGTCTAATGAAGTAACCAGAGGTTTATTTCACCAATGAGCAGACCATCACAGATATTTACATTTCCTGATGTGATACAATATAAATTGCACACTTCCTATCATTTGTCTAAATAAAAATGTTTTTGCATATGTCCTATGAGATAGTAGAAAACATATATTGGTCGCTGCCCCCAGTGCCTGGCACAGAGCTCCTGAAACTCTTGTAATCTCCCAAACGATAAGAGCAGGAAGTGCTCCTTTGGTTCTCTGATAGTGGCTCTGGGTCGGCTCCTGGATGAGAGTTGATAGAAAGACTGAGCCAGGATTAGAAGGGTGGGATTTTCAGCCCCACCCTCATCCTCCAGAGAGGGAAAAGGGGCTCGAAATGGGCTTATTAATAATCATTGTTTATACCTATGTGAGGAAGCCTCCATAAAATCCCAAAATGTCATGTTCAAGGAAATTCCAGGTGGATTAACACATCCCAGGTGGGAACTTAGTCATGTCCCAGGTAGGTACTTACTAAATCCCAGTCTCAGTCATGTCCTACCCTTTGCCACCCCAAGAACTGTAGCCTGCCAGGCTCCTCTGTCCATGGGATTCTCCAGGCAAGAATACTGGAGTGGGTTGCCATTCCCTTCTCCAGGGAGAGTGATACATCACAACGCCTGCACTCAGGACCCTCCCAGACCTCACTCTGTCTATCTCTTCATCTTCCACATCCTTTATCATATCCTGTCTCTTAAGAACATCGTAGTCTAGTGGAAGACAGAAACGTGTGAATAAATAGTCTGAAAGATATGACCAACACTGAGCTTCTATAGTTATCAGACCTCAAAATATATCTCTTCTGCCATAATACCTTTCTTTCACGTCATTTTCTATTTTCCAGGGCCTTGACAATACACTGAGAGCTTATTGGCTACAGTCATAATAACATTTAAAGCACACTATTCAATTCAATTCAACAAATCATTATTGAGTACTTGTTCTATGCCAGGCATTGGTCTAGGTTTTATGGGGGGAAAAAAAAATGAAGGGTAACAATTAATCTTCATGCAGCTTTCTGAGTCCCTAAAGGGCACAAAGCGTGCTAAAGGTAGATGAACAAGAGAGTCATTCTTTTCTTTAGATTCCCCACTGTGAATGAGAGATTTTATTTTTTTTAAATGGCAAAACTTTTCCTGTTACAGAAAAAGACTAATTAATAAATGTGGCAAGGATGCTAAATTAGGAATTTACCATTTTTCAAGTTCCAGTATAATCACTGATTGAGGCAAGGGTCACAGGTGGATGTTAAAATTACTGAATGCACCCACACCTACTTGAGTGGCTAAGATGCAGACACTGACAACACTCAGTACTGACAAAGATGAGGAGCAACAGGAATTCTTATTCATTGCTGATGGGGATGCAAAATGGTATAGTCCTGCAGTTTCTCACAAAACTGAACATACTTTTACCATACAATCCAGCAATCACACTGCTTGGTATTTACCCACAAGAGCTGAAAGTTTATGTCCACAGAAAAACTTTCACACAGATGTTTTTAGCAGCATCACTCATATTTGACAACTAAGGTGCAACTTAGGTGTCCTTCAATGTGTAAATGGATAAATAAACTGTGGTGTACCCAGACAATGGAATATTATTCTGCAATAAAAAGAAATGGGAAAAGAATTTGAAAAAGAATAGATATACGTCTATGTATAACTTAATCACTTTGCTGTATACCTGAAACTGACACAATATCATTAATCAACTATGCTCCAACATAAAATTTAAAACTTTAAATAAAATAATCATAAAAAAGAAATGAGCTCTCAAGCCACACACACACACACACAGAGAGAAAACTCAAATGCAAACTACTAAGTAAAAGAAGTTAATCTGAAAAGACTACAGACTGTATGATTCCAACTATATGACATTTTGGAGAAGGCAAAACTATGAATACAATGAAAAGATCAGGGGTTGGAGAAGAGAGGGATGAATACAGAGGATTTTTAGGACAGTAAAACTACTCCAAATGGTACTGTAATAGTGGATATATGTCACTATACATCCGTCAAAACCCAAGAATAGAATGAACCCTAAGGTAAATTATGGACTTGGGATGATGATGATGTGTCAATATAGGCTCATCAATTGTAAACAACGAACAACCTAATGCAGGTGTTGATAGTGATAGGGAAAGGAGTATATGGAAACTTTCTGTGTTTTCTTCTCAGTTTTTCTATTATCCAAAAACTGCTCTAAAAAATAAAATCTACATATTTTTTAAATCATTAAGTGAAAGATTGTTGGGAGCAATATAGTCCTGGGGTGGCCAGGTGCCCCACCTAGACCAGTAGGAATTGTAAAGGGGAAAGGTGCCTTTTCCGTGGAGAAAGCTTGTGGGTCCACCCTCTCCAAGGGACCAAATTTAGCACCTCTGGTGGTGAAACGGTCTGACACTAGACGTTATGTCAGTTGCAGTAGGATGTGCTCAACAGTAGGTATGATATTTCCTTACCAAAAATATTTAAACTGTATATAATCAAGGCTCTAAATCTAACTGGATGACATCTCTGACATGAGTTTAAGTAAGCTCCAGGAGTTGGTGATGGAGAGGGAAGCCTGGATTGCTGCAGTCCACGGGGTCACAAAGAGTCATCCATGACTGAGTGACTGAACTGAACTGAAATCTAACTTAAAATCTGCAAAGAGACTTCCCTGGCAGTCTAGTGGTTAAGACTTCGGCTTTCAACACAGAGGATGTGGGTTCGATCCCTGGTCAGGGAGCTCAGATCCCACATGACTCACAGCCAAATAAACCAAAACATAAAGCAGAAGCAATATTGTAATTAATTCAATAAAGACTTTGAAATGGTCCACATCAAAAATCTTTTTTAAAAAATAAAATAAAATTTGAAAAAAAAACAAAAAAAAAAAACAGGGAATGAAAGTCAAGTTAAATGACACCAAGAGAAAAGACAGATAAATAGGGGATTATAGGACCTTGTAGAAAACACGACAATGCATGACATTTAATTGGATCTCTGGGAGGAGGAAGTGTCAACCCACTCCAGCATTCTTGCCTGGAGAATTCCATGGAAAGAGGAACTTGGTGAGCTATGGGGTTGCAGAGATTCAGACATGACTGAGCAACTAGACACTGGGACAAGTGAGGAAATTTAAATATAGATCAGTGCTAGACGATGCTTAGAATTAACATTAATCTCATGAGGTGTGATCATTTTACTGTGGTTTCGCATGATAACTTCCTCTTCAAGGGGTGAGTGCAAGATACTTGTAGTGAAGGCTCATGTCTACAATGTACCTTGAAAGAGCTCACTTACAGAGTGAAAGAAATAAAAAGTAAATATGGTAAAATGTTTAAATTGTTTACATGTAAGTTCTTGGAACACTTATGTACTATTCAAGTTTTATGTGCATTGAAAAACTGTTCATTATAAAAATTGAGGGAAGACTTCCCTGGTGGTCCAGAGGTTGGGGACCCACCTGCCAATGCAGGCGACATGGCTTCAATTCCTGGTCTGAGAAGACCCCATGTGCTGCAGGTCAACTAAGCCTCTTCACCACAACTACTGAGCCCTTAAGCCCCAAAGCCTGTGCTCCACAAGAAAGACACTACAATGAGGAACCCAGACACCACAACGAACAGTAGTCCCTGCTCACCGCAACTAGAGAAAGCCTGACATAGCCACAAAGATCCAGTGAAGCCAAAAATGAATACATTTGCATCCGTGACTGATTTGTGTCGATGTATGGAAAAAACCACCACAACATTGTAAAGCAATTAGCCTCCAATTAAAATAAACAAATTAATTTTTTAAAAAAAGAAACAAACAAACAAAATTGGGGGGAATGATGTATCCTGATCATCAACATGCTGAAATGACCCAACCACTGTTTCCTAGTTTTTCCTAACTGACCTAGAAGTAAAATTTCAGGACACCCTCATAAGGGCTTACGCCTGCAAGTCACCTTAAATGTGTGCCTTCGCAGGACTTACACCTTGACTCCAGCCCACTGTGGGATTTGAAAGTTTAGGATCTAGGTTGCCCGCTGTCGGTAAGGTACACATGGGTGAAGCACAGGCTCCATGATCTGACACCCATAGAGACCACAGAAGGTGTGGAAAGACATGAAAACACAAAGAACAGCTTGTAGCTGTTGACCTGAGCTCTGTTGCTTCATCCTATGTAAGGAGGACTCCACTGGAATGCAGTATTTCTGCAGAAATGACCTGGGAGCAAATGTTCATACCTGTTGCTCAGAGCCAGCTTCTCTGGGCATAATTTTAGTATATGTGCTGCCGAAGCGAGCACTCTCTGGGCATAATTTATTTCACCCCCCACCCACCTCCAATTAAGGGCTGGAGGTTGTCTGTCATCCCCAGGGTCTGTTTGATCTTTTCTGGTTTTGCTTACTTTGGGTGGCATAATGGAAGAGGTGGTGAAAGGATGTGGGACAAAGTCAAGAAGGAGCCTAAGAAAAATGCCTGGAGCACTGCTGTGCACACCTGTGAGTGCGTGGATTTGACTTTGCGACAGGGCGCCTTATTAAGCAACAGCTGACACCAGGATTGCAACTTAGCTTAATCCCTGCACAGACCTGGCTCCCACACCCCCCTCAGCTGTGTCAAAGTGGAGGCACAGTCTCAACAGCACAGAAAATCTTTTCATTCTGCCTCAGTGGGCCTCCTTATGGATGCCCAGCTTCAGACTTACTGTCATCACCCAAGAGTTGTGGGTGCAAGTGATAAAAATCAGTATTTGCACAAAACTTTCACAGTTTACAGAATGCTTTGTTATATGTGCTCCTTCAATATTTTTAACATTTTGAGAGTCAGCTATTTCTACGAATACATCTTCCATGCTCTCAGCCAACACTCTAATGAGAAGGGCTCAGGAGGGTCTGAAAAATGAAAGAAGATGCTTGTGATTCCAAGTCCAGTTTACTGAACAAACTATACGCATGTAGTCAAAGGAGCACACATCCTGCACTCAGATCCCACTTCAACTCATACACTGTGTGCCCCTGAGTGCTGTCATTACCTGAGTCACATACTCACCCCACAGGACCATTTTGGGACTTACATAAAACAAGGTATTGGAAAGGTGTGATGTAGTTTAAACTTGATAAGTATTTGCTCATTATAACGCTTCATGATTTTTTTCTAACTACCTGGTTGCCATGACTGCCCAAGCACCACCTGGGAGTAATCATTTTTCTCACCGGTACTTCCTACATCCAGAAGGAAGAATATACTTTACCTGTACTTATTCCCTTTGTTGCATATTCGAAAGCTTTCTGCAGCCAGAGAGTGCAGTCTGTTAGTTAGTTCAAGAAACATTTAAACAATGAATGATTGGAAAAACATCGAAACTCCTGTCCTCAGAATGGTCCCCAAGTGTAACAATTAGCTTTCAGAGAAAACTACTTGAACTTCAAGATAAACCATCCTCTTTGAGGATAAACTTCCTTCCACAGAAAAAGGATGAGGAGAGTTGAAATCTTGTTCTCCATTCAAGAATTCTGTGATGCAGAGCCCCAACGCTGCTCCGTTTGTGTTTATTTGTAATAGATGATAAGATATGGTTGCCTCTCATGATTGTGACATACTAAATGTTGCCAGGGTTGCACCTGAGCCAAAGCCTATATAAGTTTGGGAAGGCAAGAATTTTCCATAGCTTGATCTCTTTTCTGAATGAACACTTGAAATCTCCACGAACTCTTGGTGAACATCAAGGTAATCAGAACTCTGCATTTTTCCAAGGATGATGATTTTAGGGATATAAGTTAATACTCTTAATAAATCCAAATTGTTAACAGAAAAGACCTAGAATGCCTTTTCTCTTGCTCTGTCTGAAAGGCAGACTTCAAATTTGCACTTGAGCAAAGCTCAAATGCAAATGCTTCTGCCCATTTTCTTATCTTCTACTGAAAACCACATTCCCTGTCCCCAACCCTGGAACCAAGCTTTGTCTGCCGCAATTTCACTCTGCAACCCTGTGTTTCTTTGTCATCTCCCAGAACTGGACTCCTTGCTTCTCAGGTCCAGGGATCATAACTTAGCATCTTTAAAACTCAATGCCTAGAGCCTGTGATACAGAGTGAAGTGAGTCAGAAAGAGGAAAACAGATATATAGAATAATCCATATGTATGGAATCTAGAAAAATTATGAACCTATTTGCAGGGCAGGAATAGAGATGCAAAAATAGAGAACAGACTTGGGGACACAGCAGGGGGAAGGAGAGGGTGAGAGAAATTGAGAGAGTAGCATTGAAACATATATGTCACTATATGTAAAATAGATAGCCAGTGGGAATTTGCTGTTTGATTCAGGGAGCTCAACCCAGTGCTTTGTGACAACCTAGAGGGCTGGGAAAAATCATTGCAGATGGTGACTGCAGCCATGAAATTAAAAAACGCTTACTCCTTGGAAGGAAAGTTATGACCAATCTAGATATCATATTAAAAAGCAGAGACATTACTTTGCCAACAAAGGTCTGTCTAGTCAAGGCTATGGTTTTTCCAGTGGTCATGTATGGGTGTGAGAGTTGGACTATAAAGAAAGCTGAGCATGGAAGAATTGATGCTTTTGAACTGTGGTGTTGGAGAAGACTCTTGAGAGTCCCTTGGACTGCAAGAAGATCCAACCAGTCCATCCTAAAGGAGATCAGCCCTGGGTGTTCATTGGAAGGACTGATGTTGAAGCTGAAACTCCAATACTTTGGCCACCTGATGTGGCCATTGGAAAAGTTGACTCAATGGAAAAGACCCTGATGCTGGGAGGGATTGGGGGCAGGAGGAGAAGGGGACGACAGAGGATGAGATGGCTGGATGGCATCACCGACTCGATGGACATGAGTCTGAGTAAACTCTGGGAGTTGTTGATGGATAGGGAGGTCTGGAGTGCTGTGATTCATGGGGTCACAAAGAGTTGGACACGACTGAGCGACTGAACTGAACTGAGCTGAGGGGGTGGGATGGGGTAGAGGGTGGGAGGTTCAAGAGAGAGGGGACATATGCGTAATTACGGTTGATTCACGTGTGTATGACAGAAACCAACACAACATCATAAAGCAATTACCCTCCAATTTAAAGAAAAAAAAGACTCAGAATTTAACAAAGGCCCTGACACTTTCCTGAGGATTTTTTTGTTTTTTCGGTCCGCTGGAAACACACACAAATATTTATAACAGTGTCTGGCAATAATGCTCTTTTCTATCTTTTCTCAGTGGAAAGTTCTGACTGGCCAGGGCTAACAGCAAGAACTTTGATGAAGCAAGAACAGATGAAGGGAGCATGGGTCACCCACTCTAGCATCCTCACTTGAGTCCTAGAAAAATCCCAAAATTAATTCCTCAATGATTTGAAGTAGATGTAACACAAAGATAATTCTTTCCACCAGACTCAATTTTTTTTTCTTTACTATATCTCGTAGTGCTTGGAGCTTGGCTACAAAGTCACTATGTGTGTTCAGATTCCATCTTCATCATTTTTAACTGTGACCATGGACTAGTTGGCTTAGCCTCTCAGTAACAGGGTGGCCCTTGGAAGAGCTAATTGAATCAATGCATGCAGAGACTTAGAACTTGCCTGGTGTGTCGGAAGATTCCAAATCTATTGCTGCTGCTTTTATGATGATGATGCTACTTCTTGTTCTTTCTTCAAGAAGCTCTGGTCTGGTTTTTTGTTTTGTTTTTTATCAAAGTAGTATAGTTGACTTACTATTTTTTTTGTGTGTGTAAAAGTACAACACAACTTACTATGTTGTGCTAGTCTGCTGTACAGAAAAGTGACTCAGCTTTACACATATTCTTTTCTAAATATTCTTTTATGGCTTATCCCAGGAGATCGGATATAGTTTCCTGTGCTATTACAGTAGGACCTTGTTGTGTAGTATCCATTCTAGATATAATAGCGTGCATCTCTAGTCACAGATTCCCAGTCCATCTCTGTGCCTCCCTTGTGCCCCTTGGCAACCACAAGTCTGTTCTCTATGTATGTGAGTCTGCTTGTGTTTCATAGATAGGTTCATTTGTGCCATATTTTAGATTCCACACATAAGTGATATCATATGGTATTTGTCTTTCTTTGTCTGACTTACTTCACTTAGTATGATAATCTCTAGTTGCATCCAGGTTGCTGTAACTGGCATTAGTTCATTCTTTTTTATAGCTGAGTAGTATCCCATTGTATATATGTACCACATTTTCTTTATCCATTCATCTGTCAGCAGACATTTAGGCTGTTTCCATTTATTAGCTATTGTGAATACTGCTGCTATGAATATAGGGGTGCATATATCTTTATGAATTATAGTTTTGTCTGGGAATATGCCCAGGAGTGGGATTGCTGGATCACATGATAATTCTGTTTAGCTTTCTGAGGAACTTCCAGTCTGTTTTCCATAGTGACTGCACCAACTTATATTTCCATCAACAGTGTAGGAGCTGTGGTTTCTTTTAATGTGGGTTTTAAGGATGACCACGTTAAACTTCTACATGAAATAATTGTGTAAGAATGTTCAAGTATAACAGAAGATGATTACAAAAAAATCAAGGACACGTCATCAAAAAGAAAAAATGCTCCATTATTTTATTTTTTAAAAGGTAGGTCTGGAAAAGGGCACATCAGCTCCAGAAATAGCCTATTTGAATGTTAAAGGTCTGGACTTCATTCAGGAGACCTCTGTCCTCAATCTTGACATTTCCTATTTTATTAGCTGGCTTTGTGACATTCGATAAGTCTGGGTGCATGTGTGCTGAGTCACTTCAGTCATGTCTGACTCTTTGCAAATGCATGAACTGTAGTTCTCCAAGCTCCTCTGTCTGTGGGGATTCTCCGGGCAAGAATACTGGAGTGGGTTGCCATGCCCTCCTCCAGGGGATCGTCCTGACCCAGGAATTGAACCTGTATCTCTTAGGTCTCCTTCACTGGCAGGCAGGTTCTTCACCTTTAGCTCCACCTGGGAAGCCCTTGAATGAGTCTACTCAATTTTTTTTGTCTCAGACCCCTCAGTATAAACCAGTAGTAACTGTACCCGGTTTGACTCTGTCAGAGGGATATTATAAGGATTATGTGAAAATATAGACCTTCCCAGGAGGCACCAGTGGTAAAGAACCCGACTGCCAATAAACAAGACTGAAACGTGGGTTCGATCCCTGGGTCAGGAAGATCCCCTTGAAGAGGGCATGGCAGCCCACTCTAGTATTCTTCCTTGGAGAATCCCACGGACAGCGGAGACTGGGCCACAGTCTATAGGTCAAAGAGTCGGACACGACTGAAGAGACTTGGCACCCACACATGCACTTGAAAATATAAAAAGATTTGTATTGCAAGAAATACTACTCCTATATTAATTTCTATTAGATATAAGATCATGAATTGAGTTCAAATAATAGAAAAATGGCCAGCTGAGAGTCCACAGTCTTGGTTTAGGAGTCATGTAATGTTGGGCAAGTTGATATTCAAGCTCTCCTAGTAACTTGAGATCTACCTGTAGATCAAATTAGATTACCTATAAGGAAGTGCCCTGCAAGTTGGAAAGATTCTTGTCAACGTAAAATGTTTTCATACTCATTACTTACATAATTCAAGCATGCAACAATGGTAGCAGCTGTTGCCAAAATATATATTTTGAAGAACTGATGTCTCAAAGGGAAATTCCCTTGGACTGTGTTTTATGTGTGTTGCAATTGTGATAATGTCATGAATTTATCAGTTACCTTTTTTCATAATTAGGACGTTCCTTTCTTCAGTGAATCAATATGAATGTATTTCTCGACACCTCCATGTTTTTGGGGAAATTTCTATATTATTTTTTAGAATCTTTATTTCACAAGATAATTTCCAAGAAGAAAAAGGACGTTACTGGAGAGACTGTCCTTATAACAGGAGCTGCAAGTGGACTTGGGAGGTTATTGGCTATCGAATTTGCCAGGCTTGGAGCCATTTTAGTTCTATGGGACATTAACGAAGAAGGCAACATGGAAACGCGTAGAATGATCAAAGAAAAGCAGGATGCGAAAGTATTTGCCTATACGTGCGACTGTAGTAATAGACAAGATGTCTACAGAACTGCTGATCAGGTAAGCTGACTGGTGCTCTTAGTTCTATGCCCAAGAAAAGGACTGCATCTAATATGTGCTTTTGCAAAAAGAAGAGGAGGAATTTTGTCATACAGTTCTTTTCCTATGCCTCTTGTTTGATTCTGCATGTCAGAAATCTGACTTTGTGGGGACTTCCCTGGCAGTCCAGTGGTTAGGACTCCACTTCTAGTGCAGGGGTCATGAAGATCCCACATGTAGCCACCCTCCCAAAAAAAGAACCTGAATTTGTGACCTCCAGAAAAGGAAACAGAAGAAAACAATGCAACTGTGAATTTGATGAGCCTTTGGAGTTGTTGCCAGCTGCTTTTCTGATAACTCATTTGCCACCAGAAGTTAGTAGAAACTAGAACTAGCCCTGTCTAGCTACCTGTCCTCTCTAGGTCCTTGTTTCTTTATCAGTAAAATGAAAAGACTGGACCAGATGATCTTCAAGAGGGCAGTTTTAGGTCTCTGTATTGTATGATTCCAGTGTACACCCACTGTCACCTAGTACTGAGGGTAGAAAGTAGGGAGGACGGGGAAGAAGCTTATTTCTAGACTACATTTCCCCTTAGATTTAACTTATGGATATTCATTCTAACTTCACACTTGTTGTAGTTCAATCGCTAAGTCATGTCCAACTCTTTGCTACCCCATGGACTGCAGCACGCCAGTCACTAAGTACTGATAAATGCTTTAATTATAATAGGTACTTATTGTGTAATTACCATACCCTCTAACAACAGTCCAGCCCTCGTGTGGTGTTTTAGCCATATGCCTTGGGTGAGGTGCAGTGAAGATAAACACAGACCGAGAGAGAGAGAGCAGAAAGCATGTCACAATTCTGTGAGACTCACAGTTCCCTGGGGAGGACACAGCACACCACACAGGGCCTCCAGGGGAAACACTGGGTGGGTCAGGAGGTAGGTGAGAGAAAGGGCATGAACCAGAGCCTGCACTATGGTTTCCACGAGTCAGAAAGCTGAGGCAGGATCAACCAACTTAGGATGGGTTAAGAAGAACCACATGGGCAGGATCTGGGGCATCGGGGCTGTTCCTAGCCCTCTGATACCTGAAACTGGGGCCATTAGGACAGTGTACATACGGTAGCCTATGGGCTTCCTAGGTGGTTATAATGATAAAGAACCTACCTGCCAATGCAGGAGATGTAAGAAACACAGGTTTGATGTCTGGATTGGGAAGATCCCCCGTAAGAGGGCATGGCAACCCACTCCAGTAATCATTCTTGCTTGAAGAATCCCATGGACAGATGGGGCCCGGCAGGCTACAGTCCGTGGGGTCGCAAAGAGGCAGATATGACTGAAGCAACTTAGCACACACACATGGTAGCCTACAGCCTTCCCCAGTGGGCAAGGTGCTGGGCATGTAACCTTAATGGGTTGATCAAGATGGGGAATGCCCTGGCCTCTAGCCAGAACCTCAAAACCAAGTGAAGATAGAATAAGACAAAACACAATATTACAAGTAGCTACTGTTCTGAACACCTTATGCACATAATAACTCCTTTAACCAACACACACAGCCCTCTTGGGAGTATACGGTTAGCATCCTTGTCATTTACAAATGAGGAAACTAAGCAGTAGGAAGGGTGTGCAAGTTGCCCAAGATGCTGAAACCGGTCATGGGCAGAACCAAAAATGCCCAGGACAGGGGTGGGGTGGTCAAAGTCGTTCTCATCCTCTGCTATGTGACCTGAAATTGTCCACGCAACTCAGTGTGATGACAGAATCTCTGAGGGGCTGTCCGTCCCTCTGGCAATCTACATAGACACTTACCTTCTGAACCCTCGTCTTCGCTTTTCTGCTTCAAAGTCCTTTTTCAATTGTTCCTTGATTTGTCTTTTTTTGGCTGCACTGGGTCTTTGTTGCTGTGTGTAGGTTTTCTCCAGGAGCAGCAAGTGAGGACTGCTCTCTCATTGCCATGTATGGACTTCTCATGGTGGTGACTTCTCTTAAAGCAGAACATAGGCTCTAGGGTGCAGGCTCAGTAGTTGTGACGCATGGGCTTAGCTCCTTCCAGGCATATGGGATTTTCCCACACCAGGGATCAAACCTGTGTCCCCTGCATTGGCAGGCAAGGATTCTTCACCACTGGACCACCAGGGAAGTCCTTCAGCTTCAATTACTATTGCCTCCTTCTTTGTTGGGATCCCATAGGATCTGTTCTTTATAATCCATCACCAACTAATGAGGATATAACCTAGTGATTATATATAGATCCCAGGGGTATTGTAGAACAGAACAAGTGGAATCACAATCAGGTCTTATGTTGCCAGAGCAAGGTGGCAGGGGCTAGCTCAGGGAAGGAGCTTATGGGGGAGTGGCAGTCCCAGGACCACCTCTAAGTCACAGATCAGGACTCTGAAATTTGCAGCGCCATCATATATAATGTTTTTTTTTCAATTCATTTATTTTGATTGGAGGATAATCACTTTACAATATTGTGATAATTCTTGCCATACATCAGCATGAATCAGCAGCAGGTGTACATGTGTCCCGTCATCCTAAACCTCCTTCCCCATCCTCTCCCCGCCCCATCCCTCTGGGTTGTCCCAGAGAACCAGCTTTGGGTGCCCCACTTCATCCCACTCGCACTGGTCATCTATTTTCTATATGGTAATGTATGTGTTTCAGTGCTATTCTCTGAAAGCATCCCACCCTCACCTTCTCCTGCTGAGTCCAAAAGTCTGTTCTTTATATCTGTGTCTCTTTTGCTGCCCTGCGTGTAGGATCACCAGTACCATCTTTTTACATTCCATATACATGCGTTAACATACAGTATTTGTCTTTCTCTTTCTGACTTACTTTACTCTGTACAACAGGCTCTGGGTTCATATATAATCTTTAAAGTAACGTGGGCACGATAACATCGTCCACTCTACTGATGACAGGAAGCCAAGGCATAGAGCAAATTAGTAACAGAGTAGAACTGGGGTTCCATCCACCTGGAATCAAGACCCCTGCCACACCCCCAGCAGTGACCCACCAATGTGTCAGCAGTAAAGACACCCTCACAGTCCTCTTCCTTCTATCAAAAGCACTGTAATTTCCATCACCCCCAATGAATCTTTCTCTCTTGTTTAAAATTTCCTTGCTGTCTAGTAGAAAATGAGGCCAAAAACTTTAATCAAAAATTGCCTTTTCACCATTTGAATGTATCTTAGACTTTTCTTTTCTCACAGTTCTGTAAATAGAATTCTTCTAAGCCAACCATTTTATTAATATCAACTCTTCTGTATAATTTCAGTTATTTATCAACTTCCAAGAAACCCAAATATTAATACTACTGTTAGACTTAATCTACCAGAATGTCAACAAGCCATGGACATTATCCAGACCCCTGAAATTCATAGGTAACTTCAATAACAGCATTCTAAAGGGCTCAGTAATGGGAGTTCCCAAGAGGTCAGTGGTTAAGACTCCAGGCTTCCACTGTAGGGGGCTTGGGTTTGATCCCTGGTCAGGGAGCCAAGATCCCATATGCCATGGGGCATAGCCAAAAAAACAATGATAATATTAAATTTTTTTAAATAAAGGGCTCAGTAATTAATTTCCCAAAATCTGACTGAGGTAACTTTCTCATCTCCACCACAGAAACCCAGTATAAAAATGAATTGTTTTTGTTAGAATAACCAGCCTCATGCTTTATTCCCAAATGTCCAGGTCCAATCAAGTATTTATATTTATTAGTATGTCTGTGTGCATGTTCACATATGTGAGATTTGTTTGTTACAGAAGTAATCATCTTGGCCACAGAGAAGTAAATCTAGGTAAAAAGAGCTTTTATTTTCTTGTATGTGTGTCCAAACTGAGTGAGAATCACTGTGATTCTTCTCAAAAACCAAAAGCTATCCTTTGGCAAAATCTTAACTTCTGAGAACCTCTGTTTCCTCATCTATAAACTGAGATCAGAATGCTTTCCTAAACTCTCAGTGTAAATTAAATCCTATTACCTAGATAAATTTCCTCTTAGCCCTGATTCCCTAAGACTGAGGGATCTTCTTGGGCAGGATGATGGTGACCGTTGGGTTTTTCTTAAATATTTAAGAATGCCTTACACCAAAGATTTCCCATCCTCCAGAGGCCCAAGTTCCTCCCCAAGTTGGTCTGAGATCAAGCACTTGCTCACACTGGCTTCCTCGTCAAGCCAAAAGCTCACATCTCTTGGATGTTTGCCCCTGTACTGCCCCTCTCCAAAGCAGAGGGGCCCAATCACTCTGCCCAACATTGGTGCAGCAAAAATAACCCTTCGTTTCAGAGCCTGTTCAACTTGATGACATCAGGAGTGGTTTTTTCCTAATATCTCCCCACCATGTGATCTGGAAGCCTCAACACAGAGCAGTAGGTGGGGCCAGGACAACCAAGTCAAGGCAGTAGGGCTTCCTGTTTGGGAAAAAGAACAGATTGTTGTGACAGCATCAAAGATACAGTTGAGGGCAAACACATCTTCAAATCGTCGTTTGAACATGCATCATGCTTTACATCATGTTTTGCCCCAGACCAGCTTTATCAAGGTCACTGCAGTGTTTCCTGGAGCCCAGCTTCCTCCGAGTAGGGCTGGTGGTAGTAGGTTCCGTAAGTAGATGAGGTAAGCAATTCAGAAGGGAGGGTGAAGGAAGACCCTCAGGACACAGCATGGATAGCACAGCTGGAAACTCAGGGAAATAACTGGGCACAGGCAATAATTAGACCTGGGGAGGTCTTTTTGACAGAGGTCACAGGCCCACAGACACCTGTGATCCCACAGGGGTGGGATGAGCTCCTGCACCTGGTCACAGAGGAGTCAGGAAGATGGCACCTACAAAAGTAACTGCCACACACACCGGGTTGAAGAGAGATACAACCACCATCCAAAGGGAGATGTTGAGAGCCACACAGGGAAACAGAGACAGCACTCTGCAGTACCCCTGGCGTTCACCTCTGGCAAAAAGGGAGAGTAACATGACAAAAATAGGAGGCAGAGAAAATACAATGCAACACCTGGTCATCTCTGCACACACAAAGAAAAACTGGCAAATCAATGTGGTTTTTTTTACACAATCAATCATAAAGCTACTTTAAACTTCCTGAATTTCTATGAGAGAGATAAACTAACTAAGCTTAAAGAAACTGCCTGAATAAAGTAAAAATAATAATAATAATAATGGCATGGAAAAATAAGTAACCTAACATAAATGAATTATTTGCCTCACTTCTGCACAGGTTAAGAAGGAAGTGGGCAATGTGACTATCCTCATTAACAATGCAGGGGTCGTGACGGGAAGAAAGTTCCTCAAAACTCCAGACCACATGGTGGAAAGATCATTTCTTATCAACGCCATGTCTCACTTCTGGGTAAATCTTTCTTTTTCATTTTGTTTTGTTGGTGAATATGAGAATTTCATGTAGTTCTATAAGTGAAAGTCACTCAGTCGTGTCCAAATCTTTTCAACCCCATGGACTGTAGTCCATGGAATTCTCCAGGCCAGAATACGGGAGTGGGTAGCCTTTCCCTTCTCCAGGGGATCTTCCCAACCCAGTGATCAAACCCAGATCTCCCACATTGCCGGCAGATTCTTTACCAGCTGAGCCACAAGGGAAGTCCGAACTCTATAAACAACTAGTCAACCATTTATCTGTTGATAGACCATTTGTGAGTTCCCATTGATAGACTAAGCAGAACTCATGGACTATCCAAAGTTGGAGGCAGAGGTGGCTATGGGCTTGATGGCCAAAACATCCTTTGTTTGCTGGTATTGTTGTTCAGTTGCTGAGTCATGTCCGAATCTCTGCGGCCCCATGGACTGCAGCATGCCAGGCTTCCCCGTACCTCACCATCTCCCGCAGCTTGCTCAAACTCATGTCCACTGAGTTGGTGACACCATCCAACCATCTCACCCTCTGTCACCTCCTCCTCCTCCTGCCTTCAATCTTTCCCAGCAGCAAGGTCTTTTCCAATAAGTCCATTCTTTGCATCAGGTGGTCAAAGTATTGGAGCTTCAGCAGCAACATCAATCCTTCCAATGAAGATTTAGGTTTGATTTCGTTTTGGATTAACTGGCTTGATCTCCTTGATGTCCAAGGGTGGCAGGCAACATTCCTTGTCCACACCACAGTCTGCTAGGTGCCTCCATGCTTTTCTGTATGACTTTGAACTTCTTTTCAAATTTTATGGGGAGCCAAATATTTCCTGTAAATTGACCCAACTGAATAGTCTTCTAAAGTCTTGAAGTCTTTTAAGTTGACATTACAGAGTAACACAGTTAATGTTGATATTAAAAGGTTGTCCGAAAGGTAATTTTTAAAAATTGCAAAAGGCAATGCAGGTGGAGGAACAAAGTCCAAGTAATTGGCAAACCTGTCCAAAGTTCAAAAATACTAGTTCTTTTTTTTTTAACAATAGAGTCATCATTTGTTGCAATTCAACTGAACACATATTTGCCATCTTCATAACCTGAGCTATTTTATGGAAATAGTGATAACTGATCTAATCTATAACCAGGGGGAAAACATTAGGAAGTTCAGTCATCAAACTTTTGCATAAGAAAAATGGAATCTTACAACAAATACAATAAAATAAAGATAAGCAAATCTGACATTTGTTCATATTACACCCCGCATGTGATCAAATCAGGGAAAATAGATATACTTATTTATCAAAGACATGTCATTATTTCACAGAGTTACCTTGATTGTACATACATGTAAACCTGTATTTTTATGTATGTCTCTGGTTAAAATGATATTCCCAAAGTTTCATTGATGTCTTTTTGATTACTAAATGCTTCCTCAACACATACTTGCATTCCTTTCTCTTCTCTTTAATGGTGGGAATCTGTACATCCAGAACAAATAATGTCTTTATAATATAAATTTTATCTTCTAGAATGTCTTTAAAAAGCCCTCCACTGACACACAAGGCTAGAAACACAAACAGACCCTTGAAATATCCAGTCACCCTTTCCTCTGTGAGGAAAACATTATTTTCAGCTGGAAACAGAAAAATGGTAGCAACATGAGAGATGCCAGTTGGATCCCTGGGTCAGGAAGATCCCCTGGAGAAAGGAAATGGCAACCCATTCCACTGTTCCTGCCTGGGAAATCCCATGGACAGAGGAGCCTGGCAGGCTGCAGTCCATGGGGCTGCAAAGAGTCAGACATGCAAACACCAGGTGTTAAATAAATATTTATTAAGTGAGCCTGTAAGTTGATCACATCCTTGAACAGAAAGAATAATAAATGAGTAATAAATATTGACACAGTGTGTTTGTATCTTCCAGACTTGTAAGGCCTTCCTTCCTGCCATGCTTGAAGCTAACCATGGTCACTTAGTCTGTATTTCAAGTGCAGCAGGAATGACCGGGATCAACGGTCTGTCGGGTGAGTGCTCCACCCATGACTTTGTATCTCCAGCTCACAGCACACAGAAGTCAGGACTCTTCCAAGGCTGGAGAGCTCTTCTGCACCAAGGGGAAGTCCCTAGTACATTTGGCTCTGTTTGTAATGCCAGGATTCCTTCCCATTACCCAAATTTGAATCCCACACATAAGTGATATCATATGGTACTAGTCTTTCTCTG
The DNA here is from genome assembly GCF_963930625.1 of Muntiacus reevesi. Classification (NCBI taxonomy): domain Eukaryota; kingdom Metazoa; phylum Chordata; class Mammalia; order Artiodactyla; family Cervidae; genus Muntiacus; species Muntiacus reevesi. The sequence goes on from NC_089260.1 coordinate 55,094,510, forward strand.
TCTGGCTTACTTCACTTAGTATGACCATCTGTAGGTCCATTCATGTTGCTGCTCCCCTCCTCTATTAAAAATAACGGTGGGACTTCCCTGGTGGTGCAGTGGTTAAGAATCTTCCTTGCCAAAAAAAAAAAAAAGAATCTTCCTTGCAATTCAGGGAATGTGAGTTGGATCCCTGGTCAGGAAACTAAAAGCCCACATGCCACGGAGCAGCTAAGCCCATGCACTACAACTAGAGAGTTCACAAGAAAAGATCTTACATAATGTAACTGGGACGTGGGGCAGCCAAATACATATATTTTAAAATAATAAAATCACTATCTTCTTAATAAAAAATAACACAAAGAGAAAAAAATAACCAATTGGCTTTGTAGTCTTCTTAAGTTAAGAGAAATTGAAATCATTTTCATTTTGTTGTTGGTATGGTGTATAGAGTTATAGGACTGGAGTGGCCACCAAAAAATGACTGTAACAGTGCTTTCCCTGGTAGCTTAGATGGTAAAGAATCTGCCTGTCAATGTAGGAGATTCAGGTTTGATATCTGGGTCAGAAAGATCCTCTGGAGGAGGGCATGGCAACCCACTCCAGTATTCTTGCATGGAGAATCCCATGGACAGAGCAGCCTGGCAGGCTACAGTCCATAGGGTGGCAAAGATTAGGATACAACTGAGTGACTAACACTTTCACTTTGCCTGCAGAATAAGCCAAAGAAAGGGAAGGGAGTTCCCATTTTCAAAATAATTTCATGAATTAACTTGTCAAAGTCTGCTGCTAACAGCTCCTCACTCTGTTTCAGATTACTGTGCCAGCAAGTTTGCAGCTTATGGCTTTGCGGAATCTCTCCACTTTGAATTAAGACTATTACAAAAAACTAATATTAAAACCACCATTGTTTGCCCATATTTTATCCAAACTGGAATGTTTGAGGGCTGTTCAACCAAGTAAGTGAAATCTTACAGTAATCTTTGCTCTTATGATAATCTTCCAATATGGATAATTACCATCTTTCATTTTGAAATTTTGAAATATGAAAAGTAAAACAAAAGACATCGGTTGCATGCCTGAGTTAGTCAAAGAAAACATTCAACCTGCATTAAATTAATGAGTTTACTCCATTTAAGGATAATAATGGTAAATTATTGTGAAAACATAAACCTAAATTGCTAATCAGAATATTACAATATAACAGGAAAGTTGGTAGTGAGAAGTTATTAAAATCTTTAGCATTGTTGTGTTAAGAAGATAATTTCTTTTCTAAAAAGAATACTGAAGTAAAAATCATCCAAAAGATAAAATATTTTGAAAGATTGAATAATATATGTGGGGGAATATTGGAGGATGATATAAGTTTTTTTTTTTTTTTGGTAGAATAGACCAAGGAAGAAACAAGTGAAATACGAAGACTTTTATACAAAGAAGCCAATCAGTAGAGTATATTAAGAAATATAGACATGATCTGGGCCAGTGTAGTCATTACAATAGCTAAAACGGGGCTTGACAGGAACCAAATGCTATGAATCAGCTATATCTGTAGGAAAGAGAGACAGCCAACAAAAAGCCTGTCTAAAACTCAATGAGGCTATTAGAGTCTAGGGAAATCATAAAACTAAATCAAAAGTGTCAAAACAGGTGATGGAGTTGACAGGACAGCAGGGAAAAAACTCTCACAAAGAAACATCTACCATGCAAGTCAAAATTAGCAAAGACAATCATTTAAAATCTTTGGAGACTGACCAAAGAGCAGGCAATCCATTCAGAAGTATTTATTTAACAAAACCTACAGAAATTCGGTAAGAACTCTGGGAGGCCTTGGCACTGGAACCAGGAACTACACTCATCCTCCAGGCAACAGCTCTGCCTTGCGGAACAACTGTTTCAGGGTCTTGGCAAACCAGTGGTAATTCCCATGTCCCCCAGTCTCTGGAGAGGCTTACATGGTGGCTCGGTGGTGAGGAACCCACCTGCCAATGCAAGAGCCACAGGAGACTCGAGTTTGATCTCTGGGTAGGGAAGATCCTTTGGAGGAGGAAGTGCAACCCACTCCAGTGTTCTTGCCTGGAGAATCCCATGGAGGAAGGAACCTGGCGGGCTACAATCTGTAGGGTCACAAAAAGCAACTGAGCATGCAGCATGCACACACACACACCAGTCCCCGGAGAGGGAGAACCCCTCTGGGTGGTTTGGCACCAGGTGAATACTGAAAGATCCCAATTTCCATGGAAGGCCTATAATGAAAGGATAGACTCAGTCAGAGAGTGTTTATTCCTCCACCTCCACGATAGGGAAGACCTGGGGAGAGGCTATTGTTGAAGAAAGCAATCCTGCTTTCCACAGCTCTTTGCTGTTGGAGCAACAGTCATGTGGCAAAAGACCTATATGTGGTAGACTTACCCGACAGTAAAAATCAGCAGACCCCAAGCCCCAGGTTCTGGGTGCTGGAAGATCCATACAGGCTGGTAACAGCAGCTGGGGGGCAGCATTACTTCCCACCATTCCCCCAGACTCTGTTTGATAGCTAAGGTGAGAACTCCAGTGAAGAGTCATTTTCTCATCACCCAACTCCTGCTTCATAACAGAGGTTCTGACAGACAAGGTCACAGTCAGCAGCAAAGACTGACATCTCTCTCCCTCTGCCATTGGATTAAACCATAAATCAGAGCATCTTCAAAAAAAAAAAAAAAAAAAGCACCACCAGCTAGCAAACTACAGCATAAGAGGTAGATACAATACAGATAGAGACAGACCAGCTAGAGGCTTAAGAGAAAGAGGCAGTCAAAGATTGCCCGGTTAAAACCACAGTTTCCCTGGATGGAGTCCTTCAAGGAATGACATCAGAAGCCACACCTTGGAGGAGAGATAGACCTTGTGGAACTAGTTTCAGTCAAGTGACTGAGAAAATAAACAAGCAAACAGTCGCAGAGGAGACTTATCCAGAGTTGCTACCATATATCATCTAAAATGTTCAGTTTTTAATAAAAAGTATGATATACAAATACACAGAAAAGTGTGACCCATACATAAGAAAAACCCATAGGCAATGGAAATTGCTTTGAAAAGGACCCAGATGTTGGGCTTAGCAGACAAACTTCAAAGCAGCTATTTTAAATCCATTCAAAGAGCTAAAGAAATCCATATTTTTAGAATGGAGGTGTTTCATCAAATATTAATAAATAAATACAGATTTTTTAAGAAGCAAATATAAATTTGGGATTGGAAAAGAAGAGTAAATGAAAGGGAAGATGCACTAGAGCAGCTCAACAGTATATTTGGGCTGGCAGAAAAAGAAGTAAACCTCAAGACAAATGAACAGAGACTATGCAACCAGAAGGAAGAGAGAACATAAATGGAAAGAAACAGATCCTCAGAGAAAGCTGGGATACCTTTAATCACATCAACATATGCACAAGGAGAGTAACAAAGAAAAAGAGAAAAGACCAGAAAAAGCATTTAAAGAAATGGATGGCTGAAAACCTCCCAAATTTAATGAAAAACATTAATTTACATATAAATGACTACCCACTCCAGTATTCTTGCCTGGAAAATCTCATGGACAGAGGAGCCTGCCAGGCTACAGCCAATGGAGTTGCAAAGAGTTAGACACAACTAAGTGATTGAACACACACACACAAAAATAAATTTTTGAGGAGGTGTGGTTCAAGAAACACAGAAGCATAATATCAAAGTATAAAATGTCAAAGTAATGTCTAATGGGAGCTTCATTACATGTTCATCCCATTTCAACTCCAATTGATTTTGCAAACATCTGAGTTTGCTTACTGTAGTAACAATAGTGTGCTTAAAATAATGCCACATTATACATGCTCAGGAGCTCTTTCCTTTCAGTGAAATAATTTTGCAGTTCCACTTCTTAATAGTATACAACTGTCTGATGTTTGGGCTGAAAGAGAGAAAAGAAAAAAATCTCAAAGCACTTCCTTCCATAGATCTAGACCATCACAGAGGAGAAAACCAATAAATGCCAGGAATTCACTCCGGGAAATGAAATACTTTAGCTTTTGTTTGCTTGCTAAGTCATATCTGACTCTTGTGACCTCACAGACTGCAGCCCACTGGGCTGCTCCATCCATTACATCTCCCAGGCAAGAATACTGTAATGAGTGGCCATTTCCTTATCCAGGGGATCTTTGACACCCAAGAATTGAACACACATCTCCTGGGGCTCCTGCATTGCTGGCAGACTCTTTGCCACTGAGCCACTGGGGAAGCTGGAAATGTGTTAGCACTGGTCTCAATATGATCACGAGAGAAAACACAAGGCTTTTTCTAATATTTACACATGATTTGCATATTTATAGACATATGTTGATGACTTGATATCTAAAATTTAATGATTAGTGCTCACCATGGCAGCAAAAAAATACCACTTTAACAATAAAACTTTTTGTGATTCTTTTATTCCAGGTTTCCACTTTTGTTGCCTATGCTGAAACAGGAGTATGCTGCCCAAACTATTTTAAATGCTATTTTAGAGGAGCAGTTGTACTTGATATTCCCCAGATTCTTGCACATTGCATTGTTCCTGAAACAGTAAGTGAATAACAACTTCTCTATCATTTTGGTTGTTTGTGAACAAATTGCTTTCATCATTGCTACCTCTTTTACAGAAAGCAACCTCGTATCTCAAGGTTGAAGGAAGAATAATATCTAAATAATGCCAGGGCAATTTATTGGACTATTTCTAGCTGTGCTTGGTTATTCCAGACATTAAGAAAATTCAGAAGCTGTTGGTTCTTACAGAGTGCTAAGTGCTAAGTTGCTCCAGTCATGTCTGACTGTTTATAACCACACAGATATAGCCTGCCAGTCTCCTCTGTCCATGGGATTTTCCAGGCAAGAATTGTGGGGTGAGTTGCCATTCCCTTCTCCAGGGGAATCTTCCTGACCCAGGGACCAAACACACATCTCTTGTCTGCACTGGCAGGTGGATTCTTTACCACTAGCGCCACCTGGGAAATCTCTTAGAGAATGAAAATTATTAACTTCAAGAAAAACAAATAGAAACCCCAATTACAGGAGGTGAATTCTATCAGTTCAGCTGACATAAAATTCTATTTTGAAAACAAAGGACCAATAAACCCGAGTGCATTGCTAGAAAAATATTAAGGATTTTTGGCAAGTTCCTCACTTCCTCTGGTGAAAGAAGACCTGCAAGTTCATGCTGAAAGTTCCAGAGTCTTGTGAGTGCATTTAGGCCAGGCCCACTATCTTCTCTGAAAAGAACAGAGAACAATGTGTAAGTTTCATGAAGTGTCTACCTGGGCCGTACTCTGCATGACAGCCTTGCGCGGTTTATCACACTTGGAGTAACTGAGGCTAAAAGAGAGTAAGTCCTTTTTGCAGGATTAAGCAGCTAATGGGACTTCCGTGGTGGCTCAGATGGTAAAGAATCTGCCTGCAATGCAGGAGACCCAGGATCAATCCCTAGGTCAGGATGATCTCCTGAAGAAGGGTATGCAACCCACTCCCAGTATTCTTGCTGGAGAATCCTATGGATAGAAGAACTCTCAGGCTCCAGTTCAAGAGGTCACAAAGAGTTGGACACGACTGAACAACCAACACACACTTCGTAGCTGAGCACTGGGACTGTTCAAAGCTCTGTAGACAGCATTCAGTTCCCATGATGCAACATTTCCACGTTCGTCCCTCTCCCCAGTGACACCCACACAGTGTGAGGCGTGAGGACTCACACGTAATCTTTACAAAGATATTTCTCTTTTGTTTATTTATTTATTTGTTTGGCCGCACTGTGTGTTATGCGGGATCTTAGTTCCCCGGCCAGAGATGGAACCCAGGCCTCCTGCAGCAGAAGCCCAGAGCCCTAACCATTGTACCGCCAGCGGATTCCCTGATGATGTCTCTTAGACTCCTTCGAAAGCATTCTGAATTTTTTTTCCTCTGCTTTTTTCTAGAGTAATATCTCCAAACATGTTGATGGCCTTGGCTGAGTACCTTGGAATGGACATTGCCCTGGCTTCATTCATAGAGCGAGAGGACCCAGGGGATGTTCAGGCCAAAACCGAGAGGAAACAACAGTAGCTAAAGTTTCAGATGTGGTAAAAGTGTCATGAGGAGCTGGAAGTCTTGTTCATGTTCAGAGCACTCCAGACTTCCAGCAATGACCGAGGCTTCCAGAAGTGCTCACCGGGACATGACTGACACTCTCACAATCTCCCTAGGCACTCACATTACATACTCAACAGTTTCCTGTCACTTTTTAGTTTGATTAAAAAAAAAAAAAAAAACACTGCAGCCATTCCAATGTCAGAGAACTCAGAGAATACAGTGTATTAATAAAAATATATTAATGCAAATTAACCTTAAGTTAATTTTTAAATAGAGTAGATGATACTTTTAGAAAAAGAGTAACTATAAATAGACTTTAAAAATTGCAGTTTTAGGCTGATAATTTTTCAACATTATATGTAAAGAAAATTTGTAGTACAACAGTTAAGAAAAATAACACTTTTCTGTGTGCCTATTAATTCCTACTGGAGCTGGCTGACCATATCAAGATCCTTAGGGGGGGCACTGAATCTGTTTATTCAATAAAATAAGTCCACAACTAACCATGTTTGTTTGTATCTGAATATGCCTGTAATTCTTAGCTTCTTTATATGTTACGATGTTTCCAGGTGGCACTAGTGGTAAAGAACCCATCTGCCAATGCAGGAGACATAAGAGACTTAAGTTCAATCCCTGGGTCAGGAAGATCCCCTGCAGAAGGGCATGGCAACCCATTCCATGTAGCCCTGGCAGGCTACAGTCCATAGGGTCACAAAGAGTCAGACACGACTGAAGTGACTTAGCACACAGCACGCACATGTGCTCAGTCATGTCTGACTCTTGCGACCCCGTGGACTGTAGCCTGCCAGGCTCCTCTGCCCATGGGTTTCTCCAGACCAGAATGCTGGAGTGGGTTGCCATTTCCTTCTCCAGGGGATCTTCCCAACCCAGGGATCGAACCTACATCTCCTGCATTGGCAGGTAGATTCTTTATCACTAGCATCAGCTAGGAAGCCCTCTCTTCTTTACTCCATAAGGGGAAAAAAAAGTACATATTAGACTCTGTACTACTGGTTTGAAGAAGAGACTTATTTTTATAATTCCGTCAATAAATTAGCCTTAACTGTGATGGGTTTGCATACACTACATGAGCCACCCCTGTTAAAAATGTCTATACTAATTCACACGTGCGCCTCACCTGACAGCCCCAGCAAACACTCCCGAGTGACTCTGCGAGTTTGGAAATGTACTTGAGCTGAATCACAGGACAGAAACCTAGCTTCGTCTACAACAGGTCAAGAGCTAGTGCTTACAGCAAAACCAAAAAAAAGAAATATCAGGTATATATTTCCCTCATCGCTCAGTTGGTAAAAATCTGCCTGCAATGCAGAAGACCCCGGTTTGACTCCTAGGTCGGGAAGTCCGCTAGTGAAGGGATAGGCTACTCACTCCAGTATTCTTGGCCTTCTCTGGTGGCTCAGCTGGTAAAGAATCCACCCGCAATGCGGGAGACCTGGGTTGGGAAGATCCCCTGAAGAAGGGAAAGGCTACCCACTCCAGTATTCTGGCCTGGAGAATTCCATGGACTGTATAGTCCATGGGGTCACAAAGAGTCGGATATAACTGAGCGACTTTCACTTTTATTTGCTAACCAAAAAGTGAGCATTCAATATTAAAATCTATCCTATTATTTGGGGCTTCCCAGGTGGCATTAGTGGTAAAGAATCCCTGATTGGATTTGATCCCTGAGTGGGGAAGATCCCCTGGAGGAGGGAATGCCAACCCACTCCAGTATTCTCACCTGGAGAATCCCGTGGGCAGAGGATCCTAGTGGGTGACAGACCATAGGGTCGAGAAGAGTCAGACACGACTGAAGAGACTTAGTGTGCATGCACATTCTATTCTTTGGAACATAGTATTTCTACATTTATGCAAAGAAAGTTAAACTTGCAATAAGCTAGAGGAAACTTTTGAACTAAAAGAGGAATAAAAATTACAAAAAGCAATAATTTTCAGTTGTCTTTTAACAGTTCTGTAGGTAAAAATCTTTATAAATTTTTGACATCTCTCTGCCTTCTTAAACCAAGTATTCAAATGACTATATACATTTTTTTAAATTTTCATAAATTTCCATTAATTTTCCTTAAAGCCTAAGGAGAATTAGCATATTTCTGTCTATCTGGGTTGACCCCCAGGAGTGGCTTTTGAATGGCCATTTATCTCTAAGTAAACTAGCCCCCACACCCCTGCTGGGCATCACCTTCCACTTCACTCAGCCAGGAGGGGTCCTGCTACTTCTAATCGGGCTCCTCTTATTTTCAATTGCAGGCTTCAGGAGGGTCTTTTATGCGTTTACTTGTTCATTTGTTCTGCCTCGTTTACTGAGTACCTACTCTGTGCCGCAAGCTTCCCCAGTGGCACGGTGGTCAAGAACCTGCCTGCCAATGCAGGAGACACAAATTTAATCCCTAGAGAAGAAAATGGCAGCTCACCCCAGTATTCTTGCCTGGAAAATTCCGTGGACAGAAAAGCCTGGCGGGCTACAGTCCATGGGGTCACAAAGAGCCGGACGTGACTGAGCGCACACACACACCCCACACACATTCTGTGTGGCACTGGAAACACAGCTGCAGATAAGGCAGTCACTTAGGGATGAGATCTCTGTGACGACTTTCAGCCACACAGGGTCTTCGGTTTTGTTTGGTCTTGCCTGTTTCCTAGTTAATGTTGTCGGAACTCTAGCTTCTCATCTTGTAGGTTGACAAGGTTTAGAAACTGCAGAATCTGTTTCTCTGTGCTCTTTCATTTGGGTTGTGGGTAAATGCTAACCTATGCTAACAGTCTTCAAGAGACTGTTCCCTGAGGTTGACATCCTAGCTCTGTTCCCCTGGTAACCTGGTTAAGAGTCAGTTGTCATATATGTTTCTAATCAATGTTGCTTATGAGGAAAATGATCACCGATTGGTAACTTGCAGCAGACTGAGAGGAGCTGTGAATGCATCCGCAGGGTGTGATGGGGAGGGACGACTCCCTGAGGCTGAGTAGGGGAATCTGGTATATGGGATGCTGTAGGCAGTGCCCATGTCAGCTCTGTGGGGCAAAGACCTTGTCAAGTCCTGCACTCGCCCTATCTGCATCTCCCCACCCTGGAGCTGGCCCCACAAGAAGATTACTGACCTCTGTCCTCAAGGCTGTCTGGACTGGGGGACTGCCACCCCTTTCCCACTCTTCCTCTCAGCCTCAGAGTGGACCCCTGTCCCCTGAGTCTGGAGGTGGAGTTGAAACTAAAAGATTCCCTGGGGATGTGGGGGGTGCGGCAGGCCCTGAACTTTCTCTTCCTATTTCAGTGCTTTCTGAACCATGAGAATATATAACAATTGTTCATGTAACTATGTTCCACATTTTCACATGGAGCAATGAAATCTGTCCAGTGGAAGCAACAAAACTGAATTGATTATTGACTCTGAAATTTGGTCACATCTATTATTTCCTTCCACCAAATTATCAAAAATCACAGTTACCCTAGCCCTTTTCACTTCATGGGGATGTTTTGGGAAGTGAAGATTCATGTAAGCATGTCACCCCCTTCTGATGTCTGTGTCAGAAGCTTTCTCTATCTCTTTTATAATTTAATAAAACTTTATTACACAAAAACTCTGAGCTATCAAGCCTCATCACTGACCTCGGATTGAACTCTTCTCCTTTGGAGGCCAAGAATTCTGGCATCTTCTGTGGTTCAGCAGCAGCCTTTCATGTTGGGGGCTCGTCAAGGATTCTTCAGGACAAGGTAAGGATGCTTGGAGCTCTAGTTCTTTGTTCTCCTAGCAAACATGTTTTCTGTTGTACTTTACTAACTCTACAGCGTGCTTGTGTGAATGAATGACACGCCCTGCAGGTGAGGGAAGCAAGTGAGGAGACCTGCTCTGCGGTTCCATGGTGACCTCATAGGGCTTATGGCAGAAATCCTGACAGGGGTTTATACCAACTTGCCAATGGACTTCCCTGGTGGCTCAGACGGTAAAGCGTCTGCCTACAATGCAGGAGACCCGGGTTCAACCCCTGGGTTGGGAAGATCTCCTGGAGAAGGAAATGGCAACCCACTCCAGTATTCTTGCCTGGAAAATCCCATGGACGGAGGAACCTGGTAGGCTACAGTCCATGGGGTCGAAAAGAATCAGACGCGATTGAGCTGGTAGGCTACAGTCCATGGGGTTGCAAAGAGTTGGACACGACTGAGCACTTTCTTTCTTTGAGAAGTGAAGATTCATTTTTGCAACAGGAAAATATTATAATTGATAGTTACTCTCTCCTTGCAAAGCAAAAGTCACTCAGTCATCTGAGACTCCATGAACTGTAGCCTACCAGGCTCCTCTGTCCATGGACTCTCCAGATAGACTACTGGAATGGGTTGCCTGCCCTTCTCCAGGGATCTTCTCAACCCAGGGATTGAACCCAGGTCTCCAACATTAGAGGCAGACTCTTTTTTGTTTAATTAATTTATTTATTTTAATTGGAGGCTAATTACTTTACAATATTGTGGTGGGTTTTGCCATATATTGACATGAACCAGTCATGGGTATACATGTGTCCCCCCCATCCTGAACCCCCCTCCCACCTCCTTCCCCACCCCCATCCCTCTGGGGTTGTCCCAGTGCACTGACTTTGATTACCCTGTCTCATGCATCAAACCTGGACCGGCGATCCACTTCACATATGATAATATACACATTTCAGTGCTACCCTCTAAAATCATCCCACTCTCTCCTTCTCCCACAGAGTCCAAAAGACTGTTCTTTACATCTGTGTCTCTTTTGCTGTCTCAAATATAGGGTCATCATTACCATTTTTCTAAATTCCATATATATGCATTAGTATACTGTATTGGTATTTTTCTTTCTGACTTACTTCACTCTGTATAATAGGCTCCAGTTTCATTCACCTCATTAGAACTATTCAAATGTGTTCTTTTTAATGGCTGGGTAATATTCCATTGTGTATATGTGCCACAGCTTTCTTATCCATTCATCTGCCAATGGACATCTAGGTTGTTTATTGTAAACAGTGTTGCAGTGAACATTGGGGTACATGTGTCTCTTTCAGATCTGGTTTCCTTGGTGTGTATGCCCAGCAGTGGGATTGCTGGGTCATATGGCAGTTCTATTTCCAGTTTTTTAAGGAATCTCCACACTGTTCTCCAGAGTGGCTGTACTAGTTTGCATTCCCACCAACAGTGTAAGAGGGTTCCCTTTTCTCCACACCCTCTCCAGAATTTATTGTTTGTAGACTTTGTGATAGTGGCCATTCTGACTGGCGTGAGATGGTACCTCACTGTGGTTTCTGATTTGCATTTGTCTGATAATGAGCAATGTTGAGCACCTTTTCATGTGTTTGTTGGCCATCTATATGTCTTCTTTGGAGAAATGTCTGTTTAGTTCTTTGGTCAATTTTTTGATTGGGTTGTTTATTTTTCTAGTATTGAACTGCATGAGCTGCTTGTATATTTTTGAGATTAATTCTTTGTCAGTTGCTTCATATGCTATTATTTTCTCCCATTCTGAAGGCTGTCTTTTCATCTTACTTAAGTTTCCTTTGCTGTGCAAAAGTTTTTAAGTTTAATTAGGTCCCATTTCTTTATTTTTGCTTTTACTTCCATTACTCTGGGAGATGGGTCATAAAGGATCTTGCTGTGATTTATGTCAGAGAGTGTTCTGCCTATGTTTTCCTCTAGGAGTTTTATAGTTTCTGGTCTTACATTTAGATCTTTAATCCATTTTGAGTTTATTTTTGTGTATGGTGTTAGAAAGTGTTCCAGCTTCATTCTTTTACAGGTGGTTGACCAGTTTACCCAGCACCACTTATTAAAGAGATTGTCTTTTCTCCATTGTATATTTTTGCCTCCTTTGTCAAAGATAAGGTGTCCATAGGTGCATGGATTCATCTCTGGGCTATCTATTTTGTTCCATTGATCTATATTTCTATCTTTGTGCCATGAAGGTGGATTTTTTACCATCTGAGCCATCAAGGAAGAAAAGTTTTCCTAATCCAAGGCAATAAAAATAGTTACATTAAAATGTTAAAAATGAAAACAGTGTTAATTATGAATTAGCCATTTTTAAATTAAATGCTTGGGGCTTCCCAGGTGGCACCAGTGGTAAAGAACCCACCTGTCAATGCAGGAGAAATAGGGGAAACGAGTTTGATCCCTGGGTGAGGAAGTTCCCCTGGAGGAGGACATGGCAACCCACTCCAGTATTCTTGCCTGGAGAATCCACGGACAGAGGAGCCTGGCGGGCTACAGACCACGGGGCCGCAAAGAGTCAGGCATGACTGAAGTGATTCAGCACAGCACAGATTAAATGCTTGAGAAAATTTACAGGCTGAAGAGATGGAAGTTTTGATACTCTAAAATAGATGGCTAGAATCCTCCATGGGTTTGGTAAATGAGAGCATTTTCTTTTGCATAAGTTCATTTTTTAAAGTAGCCATTTATTCTCCTTGATATTGGAAAGGAGGTAGACTTTGACTTAACAAAGAACTTTCTAATAATAACAGCGGATTGAGATAAAAATGACTTCAGTGTGACTCCTGAAAGATGGAGTTCCCATTTCTGAAAACCAGAGAAAGTTAATGACTAAATTATCTGGATCCCTTCCAATCCTAAAAAAAAAAGAAAAAAAAAATCTCTAGTGAGGGCTCATTCTTATAATTAATCTTTATTGAGACCCTACGTGTAAAGCACAAATGTTTGTCAAATTACTGGACATACTTTTGACTCACAATTAAGACTTGATAAGAAAAAGACAATAAGAGACTCTGAGGGTAAATAACCCACCTGCAATGCAGGTGACTCAGGTTTGATCCCTAAGTCGGAAAGTTCCCCTGAAGGAGGGCCTGGCGACCTGCTCCAGTATTGTTGCCTGGGAAATTCTATGGACAGAGGAGCCTGGCAGGCTTACAGTCCATGGGGTCACAAAGAGTTGGACATGACTGAGAGACTAAGACAGCAACAAAGATGAGAATAGTAACACAGCACATCTCCAAACACTGCTGCAGGAACTGCATTGCAATAACGTACAGAGAGTTCTTAGCACAGTACCTAGCACACAGTTAAGACTTGGTTAATTCCAGCTCTCCATAGTTTATTGCCCATGATGAGAAGCAGACACTGTCATCAAGATGGTGGCCCTGTGTGGAGTCTGGCCCTGGTGCCACCAATTGCAACCGTAACTCTGGGCAAATCACCCTCTTAGGCAGCAGGTGTCGTGTCTGTAACACAAGTCCTCAATTAATACCCGGAAAGATCTTAGACAAACACACAGCAAGTTGCAAGCATTCCACGAGTGTTAGCTTTGAATATCTCTCATTATTTACTTCTTACAACCACCAGGACAGGTACGTGTTATGATCAACGCCTTACAGAAAAGAAAACTGAAGTTCCAACAGGTTCAGCAGCAACTCACCCAGCATCACACCGCCACGGATGGAAGGACAGGGATCTCAGCCTGGCTGCGGCCCTTCTGACTTCAAGGCCCAAGCTCAAAATCGCTTACTGTTCCCCAGTGAATACAATGCATATCTGACCTTGCTGACTGGATGGTGAGGGGCCCACAGTCCCTAAGTCATATCTGCAAAACCACAAGTAGAAAACTTTTGGATTTAACTGATTTCCAACATCCTTCCCAGCTAGTGTGTTAGTCACTCAGTCACGTCCAACTCTTTGTGACCCCATGGACTGGATCCTGCCAGACTCCTCTGTCACGGGATTTCCCAGACAAGAATACTGGAGTGGGTAGCCATTCTCTTCTCCAACGGATCTTCCCCACCCAGGGATCGAACCTGGATCTCCACATTACAGGCAGATTCTTTACTGTATGAGCCACCAGGGAAGCCCAACATCCTATAAACCCTGGTCAAAACTGGATAACACCTCCTGCGGACTTTTCTGTTATCTACTTTCACTGCAGTTTCCACCATATAGAATGACATCCCTGAACTGGTCCAGACCAAGGAAACAGATCAACAAACATGTGGTGATCTGTGCTGTTGTCACACAATGTCAGTCTCTGTCCACAAGCCACAGGAAGAAGCCAGTTTCCTCCTCTGTTTCTATGGAGCCGGGGTCCAGGGTCACTTATGCCCACTGCTCTGCTCCTTTTCCTTGCCATGTACCCTGGAAACCCCCTCCTCAGGAACAGCCATATTGCAGCAGAGGCCAGGCTGGGCTCCTAGTGTACCTGGAAGTGGCCAGTGACTGGGAACAGATATAGGATGAAGGAAGGCCCGTTAGGGTGGGAGAGAAGTCAGGTTCCCCATCATCAGTTGGTCCTCATGGGAGCTGGGATGTCCCCACTCTGGGAGAGAGGGCTCTCCACCTAGTAAACCTAAAGGGGTGCTTCTCCTCACTTTATTATCATTTTTCACATGGTAGAGACAAAATTGTGGCAGCCAATGTGTAAAACCCACAAGTATGAATTGGATAATATGGAAGCTGCCTGTGAATGACTTTCCTGAAGAACATGTGAATCTACTGACAAACTTTCAAGGAGTCAATTAAGCCTAAAGGTGAAATGATTGCCTGTCTTGGAACTTGAGGTTCTGTCTATGTGTGAGAGGTGTATCTAGGAGATGGTAGGAATGGGTGTGTTGGATGGAATGACATGGGGTGGGGGGTGGTGAAAGCCTGGGTGTGGGGTGGTCATGTGCCCTGGGTGTGGGTGCAATTAGAGACATCACATGATCAGCTGTGGTTCCCTTGTGCCCCTGCATGGGGGCGCCGTCTGTCCACCTCTAGAAGCCAGTGGACGGGCCCACAGGGAAGGTTCACAGGGTCCCTGTCAAGCACCGGGTTTTGCAATTTGATGAAAAAAATCCTCTTGTGCACCTGGCATTTCAAACCCTGCCTCAGTCTTGCCATAAATAAGAAATACTGCAAGAAACCAAGCACAAGTGAAAGCTTGTGACATATGATGAGATTCAGAATTCTACCTGCTTCTCAGCAATTTCATCAGCCAAAAAAACTGCAGATTATGAATCCTTAACAAGATAGAACCTGGTAAAGAATAACACCAAACTGCATCTTCTCCACAGGTTAAAGTCTAAAAGCTACTCAGTCGTCCCCAACCTTTTTGGCACCAGGGATGGTTTTTGTGGAAAACAATTTTTCCACAGACCGGAGACAGGGGGTGATTTCAGGCTTATTCAGGCATGTTACATTTACTTTATTTCTATTATCATCAGATCAACTCCACCTCAGATCATCAGGCATTAGATCCTGGAGGTTGGGGACCCCTGATAAGTGACAAAATATTCACCTGAACATCATCACCATTATCAGCAACAATAAAAAGAAAATGAATATATAACATAAAAGAGTTGTCATGGTTTTAGTTGGGTGAAAGAATCACAATTTTTTTTTTTAAGTAAACCTTTTCTTGAAATAGAACATATATTCAGCAAGGTACAGCCAGTGCATATAGCTTGACATATATTTTCATAGTGACTCCGCCTGTGTGACCTCCATCCAGATCATGATGTTGTAGACAATAGAGGGCACTCTAGAATCCCCTTTGAGCCATTTCTATTGTTACTCCAGTTAGGTAACCACCATTCTGACCTTTAGCACCAAAGTTACATATTGTTGGTTTTGACAATACTAAAACGTTAAGAAAGAAAGATTGGTATAAGTCAATGGTCTTCAAACTTGTTTGAACAACCCCGAAAACTTTTAAAGCCTTCCCATTGGGCTCATGGTAAAGAATCTGCCTTCCAAGGCAGGACACAGGAGACTCAGGTTCGATCCCTGGGTCAGGAAGTTCGCCTGGAGGAGAGCACAGCAACCCACTCCAGTTGCCTGGAGAATCCCATGGACAGAGAAGCCTGCTGGGCAACAGTCCATGGGGTCCCAAAGAGTCAGACACGACTAAGCAACTCAATAACAACAAAAACTTTTTAAATTATTTATCCTGAGAAGTGGTCAAGATGGCACAGTAGTAAGACCCTCCTTACACAGAAGGAGGATCTCACTTCCTCCCGTGGGTACCCCAAAATCACAACTGCTTACAGAGCCCAACCTGAAGACTAGCAGAAAAGATCTACAACTAAAGACATAAAGAAGGAACCACAAGGAGATGGGTAGGAGTGGTGGACATGCAGTATAATCAGAATTATAATTACAGTTGTGGAGGTTCTCCCTATAGAGCAAGAGGTTGGAGTCCTGCCTGCATGAGACTCCCCAGCTCTAGGGTCCTGTACCAAGATGAGACCGTGGAATGTTTGGATTTGAAGGCCAGCAAGGCTTACTTCTGGGAGAGCCAAACGGTTTGGGAAATAGAGACTCCACTCTTAGAGGGCAAATATAAAATTTCAGATGCTTCGGGACCCAGGGCAGAAGCAGTCAGTTGAAAGGAGCCTGAGTCAGACTCACTTGTTGATTCTGGAGAGCCTCCTGGACAGGCAGGGGGCAACTACAACTCCCACTGGGGAAACAAATTCTGGCAGCAGAGCCCATTCTACCACAAGGACATGGAAGGGAGCAAGCACAATATTGGAATTCTTCCTCTAGTTCATTACTGCCAGGACCAGGTCCCACCTGCCAGCAGCTTGACAGTAGCTCAGGGACCTCTTGGACCTCACAGCCAGAGGCCCCAGGGTGCAGCCTCACCTATCAGTGGGTGGGCATCGGCCTGGGACTACAGCAGCCAGCAGCCAGCTATGTCTGGACCCAGCCCACCCATCAGCAGGCCAACACTAGCTTCAGGACACCTTGCCCCACAGTCGGTCACCCTGGGCCCTGGCATCACCAGCCAATAGACCAGCACTAGCCGCAGGATGACACAGGTTTCATAGCAAGTGATCCAGTCCCACCCACCAGTTGACCAGTGGCCTCTGCACTAGTCAGGGCCTGACACCTAACGAGAACAACATCAACACCTACCAGCATGTTCACAGTAGTCAGCCTGTCACAATAGAAGCATCCATACAGCCCACACAGAGAGTACCCCTAGAGCATATAGCTCTGATGACCAGAGAGAAATGCACCACTGGGCCCCAAAGGACATCTACATACAGCCACTTCTCCAAGATCAAGATAACCAACTTACCAAATACAGAGAATTAGGTAAAAGGAGGCAACAGAGGAATATGTTCCAAGAGCAGAGACAAGATAAAACCACAGAAGAACTAAATGGAGTAAACAATCTACCTGACAAACAGTTCAAGGCAATGATAGTAAAAGTGCACAAAGAACTCCTGAGAACAAGGGATGAGCAGAGTGAGAAGTTATGTTTCTAACAAAGAGTTATATAAAATAGAGGAACCAAAGAAGAAGAATACAATAACTGAAATGAAAAATGCTCCAGAAGGAATCAGTAGTGATTGGATGATACAGAGGAATGGATCAACAAACTGGAAGATAGAGTACTGGAAATCACTCATGTTGAATTGAAAAGAATAAAAAGAAATGACAACAATTTAAAAGACCTCTGGGACAACATCATGCATACTAACATGCACATTGCAAAGATCCCAGAAGGAGAGAAGAGAGAGAAAGGGGCAGAAAACATATTTGCAGATGTAATCGGTGAAAACTTATCTAACCTGGGAAAGAAAAGAAAACAGACATCAAGGTCCAAGAAGCACAAAGAGTCCCAAAGAAGACCACAACAAGACACATTGCAATTAAAATGGCAAAAATTAAAAATAAAGACAGGATGTTAAAATCAGCAAGGGAAAAATGAGTTTCATATAAGGGAACTTACATAATATTATCAGCTGACTTTTCAGCAAAAATCTGCAGACCAGAAGGGAGTGACATGTAATATTTAAAGTGATGAAAGAAAATAAAATAATAAAGTGAAGAAAGGGAAAAACCAAGAATACTCTCCCTGGCAAGGTAATCATTCAGGTAAATGGGCAGTAGATCTAAATAGATATTTCCCCAAGGAAGACACACAGATGGCCAAGGGGCACATGAAAAGATGTTCAATGTTGCTAATCATTAGAGAAATGCAATTCAAAACTACACTAAGACATCACCTCACTTCAATCAGAGTGGGCATCAAAAAAAACCCATAAAAAATAAATGCTAGAGAGAGTGTGAAGAAAAGGGAACCCTCCTACACTGTTGGCGGGAACATAAATCAGTGTGGCCACTATGGAGAACAGTATGGAGGTTCCTCAAAAAATGAAAAATAGAGTTACGATCCTTCAAACTCACTCCTGGGCATATATCTGGAGAAAAACATTGTCCAAAATGATACACATACCCTAATGTCCATTGCAGAACTGTTTACCAGAGCTAAGACATGGAAGCAACTTAAATGTCTATCAGCAGAGGAATGGATAAAGAAGATGTGGTACATATATAGAGTGGAATATTATTAAACCATTTTAAAAAATAAAAGAATGCCATTTGCAGCAACACAGATGGACCTGGAGATTGTTGTTCAGTCACTAAGTTGTGTCTGACTCTTTGCGGCCTCATGGACTGCAGCACCCAGGCTTTCCTGTCCTTCACTATCTCCCAGAGTTTGCTCAAACTCACGTCCATTAGTAATGCCATCCAACTATCTTATCCTCTATCACTCCCTTCTCCTCATGCCCTCAATCTTTCCCAACATCAGGGTCTTTTCCAGTGAGTCAGCTCTTCATATCAGGGGACCAAAGTATTGGAGTTTCAGCATCAGTTCTTCCAATGAATTTTCAGGATTGATTTCCTTTAGGATTAACTAGTTTGATCTCCCTGCTGACTTTCAAGTGTCAGAAGACTCTCAAGAGTCTTCTCCAGCACCACAATTTGAAAGCAAGCCTTCTTTAAGGTCCAACTCTCACATCTGTACATGACTACTGGAAAAGCCATAGCTTTGACTAGATGGAACTTTGTCAGCAAAGTGATGTCTCCGCTTTTTACTATGCTGTCTAGGTTTGTCACAGCTTTCCTTCCAAGGAGCAAGTGTCTTTTAATTTCATGGCTGCAGGCACCATCTGCAGTCATTTTAAAGCCCAAGAAAATAAAGTCTGTCACTGTTTCCATTGTTTTCTCATCTATTTGCCATGAAGTGATGCGACTGGATGCCGTGATCTTAGTTTTCTGAATGTTGAGTTTTAAGCCAACTTTTCATTCTCCTCTTTCACTCTCATCAAGAGGCTCTTTAGTTCCTCTTCACTTTCTGCCATAAGAGTGGTATCATCTGCATAGACGTCTGAGCTTGTTGATCTTTCTCTCGGCAATCTTGATTCCACCCTGTGATTCATCCAGCCCAATATTTCACATGACGTACTCTGCATATGAGTTAAATAAACAGAGTGACAATATACAGCCTTGAAGGGACTTACTTCACTTAGGATGATAATGGAGATTATGATGATAGATGATAATGGCAATTATCATCTTAAGTGAAGTCAAAGAAAGACAAATATCATACGATATTACTTATATGCAGAATCTAAAAATATATATATATACACACAAATGAACTTATTTTAAAAAACAGAAACAGACTCATAGACTCAGAGACTGAACTTATGCTTACCAGAGGGAAAGATAGGGGGAGGGATAGATTGGGAGTTTGGGATTGACATGTACACACTGCTATATTTAAAATAGATAACCAAGGGCCAGATATATAGCACAAGGAACTCTGCTCCATATTCTGTAATAACTTAAATGGGAAAGAATTTGAATAAGAATAGATACTTGTATACGTGTAACTGAATCACTTTGTTGTACTCCTGAAACTAACCCAACATTGTTAACCAGCTATACTCCAATATGAAACTAAAATTAAAAAAAAAAAAAAACCTCACTTCTAAATTCTAGCATTAAGGTAGAGAAGGCAGGAAGCATTATCAGCAGTCAGGCACCTGGATAAAGAGGCACTGCCCCCTTCTGCACTGTGCTAACATTCCTGTGCCCTTGAGCATCTCCTCCTCTGGGGCTATCCATTATAGAATTATCCAATTGTCACCCCAGAAGGGTCAGCATCTCAGGGCAAAACATGAGTACAATTCAGAGAGGGTGAGAAGTACTCCCACTTTTCATGCAACAGGGCCAGCTTGATTTGAGAGACCCAGGAGAGCACAGGCTAGTCTGGGGCAGATAGATTTAGGAAAGAGCTGAGTGCGACTTCAGTTGCTCAGTCAGACCAACTCTTTGTGACCCCATGGACTGTAGTCCACCAGGCTCCTCTGTTCATGGAATTCTCCAGGCAAGAATACTGGAGGGAGTAACCATTCGCTTCTCCTGGGGATCTTCCTGACCCAGGGATCAAACCCAGGTCTCCTGCATTGAAGGACGATTCTTCACCACTAAGCCACTTGGGGAGCCATCTATAGCCAAGTCAGGCAGCTAATGCCCTTCACTAGCAGTTTCCTGACCACAGATAGAATCAAAAGGGGAAAGAAATCCAAGAAGAGAACTCCACAATGAAAAGGAGAAGACGTATCAGTGTCGTGAGACATTGACTGTGTCTGAACTGCCTTCCAACATGACTCAAGCGGCCTTGGCATCGCAAATCAGGTCAAATCTATATAAACTCATCACAATGCCACCCACACTATATTTACTCAGAGGAAAAGAAAGTGGGGGTGGAGGTGTTTATGATCTTGGGATAAATAGAAGGGCAGAAACAAACTGGTATCAGTTCATCTCTTTGTCTTTTTCTGGGAGAGGGGTCTGAGGAGTGTTTGGCTGTGTGATCAGCCCTCCTGAGAAATGTGGCACCAGGTAATTCTCC
The DNA here is from genome assembly GCF_963930625.1 of Muntiacus reevesi. Taxonomy (NCBI): domain Eukaryota; kingdom Metazoa; phylum Chordata; class Mammalia; order Artiodactyla; family Cervidae; genus Muntiacus; species Muntiacus reevesi. Next base: position 55,115,263 of record NC_089260.1, read on the forward strand.
TGAGAAATGTGGCACCACAGGATTCCAGTCCTGTGTCTGTTCTATCACGTCTTTCCCCAGTCCTGGCTCTCTGGAACTTCTGAGTTTCTGCCCAGCCAGATGCCAGCACAACTGTCCCCCGTCTCCTTACGTCTTGGACTGCTTATCCACATGTATTGTTCTTCCTACTCATTCACTGAGTCAAACGTACTTGTTTCCTACTTCTGTCCTGGCTGATACTGCTTTTCTCTGTTCCTGGAACAAGCCAAAGTATTTAGAAGCTAATTTTGTTCTCTGAGAATTTTATAATTTCCTTCAACCAACTCCAGGCAGTATCCCAAAATAGTACATTTTGGCAATACTAATAAATTTTGAATGTGCCACCTAATCTCCAAAGGCAATCTCTTCTCTCTCTCTTTTTGGAGATTCGGAATTAAAACTTTTTTTTTTTTTTTTCAAATTATAGTTGATTTGGGGCTTCTCTGGTGGCTCAGATGGTAAAGAATCTGCCTACAATGCAGGAGACCCAGGTTTGATCCCTGAGTCAGGAAGACCTTCTTGAGAAGGAAATGGCTACCCACTCCAGTATTCTTGCCTGGGAAATCCCATGGACAGAGGAGCCTGGCAGGTTACAGTCCATGGAGTCGCAAAGAGTCAGACACAGTTGAATGACCAACATTATCACTCTCTCTCTCTTAGTTGATTTACAATGTTGGGTGGGCAGTCTGTTCTTAAAATGAGTCTTTTCTAAACAGAAAGTATGTTCATTTCAACCATTATTTTGGTTTTTAAGAATACAAAGTAATGCACAGCATTTGTAGAAAGTCTAATGATAAGAAACATACAGATGTAGAAAATAAACTTGTGGTTACCAAGAGAGAAGGGCAGGAGGATAAATCGGGAGATGGGGGTTGACATATACACACTACTGCATAGACATAGATATATAATGAGATATATATCTCGTTATATATACATATACATACATAGCTATCTATATAACATAGATAACTAATGAGAACCTAGTGTATCGCACAGGGAATTCTACTCAGTACTCTGTAATGACCGATATAGGAAGAGAATCTAAAAGAGTGGATATATAAGGATATATAACTGGGTCACTTTGCTGAATAGCAGAAACTAACACAACATTGTAAATCAACTATACTCCAATAAAAAGCAATTTAAAAAAAGAAAGAAATATATACCCTAACTCAGAAAGCCTCCCTGAACGGCCCTAACTTGATTTGGTCCCCTCCTAAGGAAAACCACTGTGAACAGTTTGGTGCTTGTTCTCAGACGCATTCCTATATGTGTTTCCTATATGTGTATGTATGTACACACACACATGCACACAAACAGTGCCATCTTAAATCTAAATTTCATGGAATAAGACTATTTTTTTTTTCATGTAATGTACCCTGGAGATCGCTTCCTGCCAGTATCTAGAGCTCTAACTTCATTCCTTTTTTTTTTAATCTTTACATCACTTTTTTATGCAACAATGTATCATGGGAATATTTATACATCATTATGCATAGGTTTCCCTGCATTCTTTGAAACTACATTTTTCTTTCTAATGGATATTTTAGGTTGTTTCCAGTTTTCTCCTGTTAACCTAGGCTGAAATAAATATCCTTGTGTGTGGAGAGGAGAGTTACCCTAGTGGAAATTTTTGAGATATGAAATTGGTTTAAAAAAAAAAAAAAAGAAATTGGTGTATGCTTTTTTCCCCCCAATTTTTTTCCTTCGTTAAATTTTTTTTTTAATTGAAGGATAATTGCTTTACAGAATTTTGTTGTTTTCAATCAGCCATCAGTTCAGTTCAGTTGCTCAGTCGTGTCTGACTGTTTACAACCCCATGAATTGCAGCATGCCAGGCCTCCTTGTCGATCACCAACACCCGGAGTTTACCCAAACCCATGTTCATCGAGTCGGTGATGCCATCCAGCCATCTCATCCTCTGTCGTCCCCTTCTCCTCCTGCCCCCAATCCCTCCCAGCATCAGGGTCTTTTCCAATGAGTCAACACTTCACATGAGGTGGCCAAAGTATAGGAGTTTCAGCTTCAGCATCAGTCCTTCCAATGAACACCCAGGACTGATCTCCTTTAGGATGCACTGGCTGGATCTCTTTGCAGTCCAAGGGACTCTCAAGAGTCTTCTCCAACACCACAGTTCAAAAGCATCAATTTTTCGGTGCTCAGCTTTCTTCACCGTCCAACTCTCACATGACCACTGGAAAAACCATAACCTTGACTAGACGGACCTTTGCTGGCAAAGTAATGTCTCTGCTTTTTAATATGATATCTAGGTTGGTCATAACTTTCCTTCTAAGGAGTAAGTGTCTTTTAATTTCATGGCTACATATATATCCCCTCCCTTTTGAACCTCCCTCCCATCTCCCTCCCCATCCCACCTCTCTAGGTTGAGACAAAGCCCCTGTTTGAGTTTCCGAAGACATATAGCAAATTCCCATTGGTTATCTATTTTACATATGGTAATGTAAGTTTCCATTTTACTCTCTCCATGTATCTTACTCTCTCCTCCCCTCCCCGCTCATCCACAAGTCTATCCACTATGTCTGTTTCTCCAATGCTGTCCGGCAAATAATTCTTCAGTACCATTTTTATAGATTCCATATATATGCATGAGAATATGATAGTTATCTTTCTCTTTCTGACTCACTTCACTCTGTATAGTAGGTTCTAGGCTCATCCACCTCATCAGAATTGACTAAAATGCACTCCTTTTTATGGCTGAGTCATATTCCATTATGTATATGTACCACAACTTCTTTATCCATTCATCTGTCAATGGACATTTAGGTTGCTTCCATGTTCTAGTTATTGTAAATAGTGCTGCAATGAACAGTGAGATATCTGTGTCTTTTTCAATTTTTGTTTTCTCAGGGTACATGCCTAGGAGTGGGATTGTTGAGTCATATGGTGGTTTTATTCCTAATTTTTTAAGGAATCTCCATACCGTCTTCCATAGTTGCTTTATCAATTTACATTTCCACCAACAGTTCAAGAGCATTCCCTTTTCTCCACACCCTCTCCAGCATTTATTGTTTGTAGACTTTCTGATGATGGCTATTCTGACTAGTGTGAGGTGATATCTCATTGTTGTTTTGATTTGCATTTCTCTAATACTGAGCTATGTTGAGCATCTTTTCATGTTTTTGTTAGCCATCTTCTTTGGAGAAATGTCTGTTTAGGCCTTTTCCCCACTTTTTGATTGGGTTGTTCGTTTTTCTGTCATTGAGTTGTATGAGCTGCTTATATATTTTGGAAATTAATCCTTTGTCAGTTGTTTCATTTGCTATTATTTTCTCCCATTCTGAAGGCTGTCTTTTCACCTTGCTTATAGTTTCTTTTGCTGTGCAAAAGCTTTGAAGTTTAATCAGGTCCCACATTTTACTTTTGTTTTTATTTCCATTAATCTAGGAGGTGGGTCATAGACAATCTTGCTTTGATTTATGTCACTGAGGGTTCTCCCCATGTTTTCCTCTAAGAATTTTATAGTTTCTGGTCTTACATTTAGGTCTTTAATCCATTTTGAGTTTATCTTTGTGTATGGTGTTAGGAAGTGTTCTAATTTCATTCTTTTACATGTAACTACCAAGTTTTCCCAGCACCATTTACTGAAGAGGCTGTCTTTGCCCCATTGTATAATCTTGCCTCCTTTGTCAAAAATAAGGTACCCATAGTTGCATGGGTTTATTTCTGGGCTTTCTATCTTGTTCCATTGGTCTATATTTCTGTTTTTGTGACAGTACCATACTGTCTTGATGACTGTAGCTTTGTAGTATAATCTACAGTCAGGAAGGTTGATTCCTCCATTTCCATTCTTCTTTCTCAAGATTGTTTTGGCTATTCGGGGTCTTTTTTGTTTCCATATGAACACAAAAATTGTGAAACTTTTTGTTCTAGTTCTGTGAAGAATTCCATTGGTAATTTGATAGGGATCACATTGAATCTGTAGATTGTGTTTGATAGTATAGTCATTTTCACAATATTGATTCTTCCTAGCCAGGAATGTGGAGTCTCTCTCTGTTTATGTCATCTTTGATTTATTTTATCAATGTCTTATAATTTTCTGTGTGCAATTCTTTTGTCTCCTTAGGTAAGTTTATTCCTAGATGCTTAATTCTTTTTGTTGCAATGGTGAATGGGATTGAGTCCTTCATTTCTCTTTCTGATTTTTCATTGTTAGTATATAGAATACAAATGATTTCTGTGTATTGATTTTGTATCCTACAACTTTAAATTTTAGCTCTAGTAATTTTCTGGTACTATCTAGGGTTTTCTATGTACAATGACATGTCATCTGCAAACAGTGAGAGCTTTACTTCTTCTTTTCTGATCTGGATTCCTTTTATTTCTTTTTCTTCTCTGATTGCTGTAGCTAGGACTCCCAGAACTATATTGAATAATAGTGGTGAAAGTGGACTCTTGTCTTGTTCCTGATCTTAGAGGTAATGCTCTCAATTTTTCACCATTGAGAATAATGTTTGCTGTAGGCTTGTCATATGTGGCCTTTACTATGTTGAGGTAGGTTCCTTCTATGCCCATTTTCTGAAGACTTTGAATTATAAATTGGTGCTGAATTTTGTCAAAGGCTTTTCCTGCATCTATTGAGATTATCATATGGTTTTTATCTTTCCATTTGTTTTTTTTTTTTCATTTATTTTTATTAGTTGGAGGCTAATTACTTTACAATATTGTGGTGGTTTTTGCCATACATTGACATGAATCAGCCATGGATTTACATGTTTTCCCCATCCCGATCCCCTCTCCCACCTCCCTCTCCATCCCATCCCTCTGGGTCTTCCCAGTGCACCAGCACTGAGCACTTGTCTCATGTTAATATGGTATATCACATTGATTGATTTGTGTATATTGAAGAATCCTTGCATCCCTGGGATAAACCCAACTTGATCATGGTGTATAAGCTTTTTGATGTGTTGCTGAAGTCTGTTCACCAAAATTTTGTTAAGGATTTTTGCATCTATGCTCATCAGTGATATTGGCCTGTAGTTTTCTTTTTGTGTGTTGTCTTTGTCTGTTTTTTGGTATCAGGGTGATGGTGGCCTCATAGAATGAGTTTGGAAGTATTCCTTTCTGTGCAATTTTTTTGGAAAGAGTTTTAGAAGGATAGACATTAGCTCTTTTCTAAATGTTTGACAGAATTCTCCTGTGAATCTATCTGGTCCTGGGCTTTTGTTTTGGGGAGATTTTTTATCACAGCTTCAATTTCAGTGCTTGTAATTGCGTTGTTCATAATTTCTATTTCTTCCTGGTTCAGTCTTGGAAGATTGAACTTTTCTAAGACTCTATCCATTTTCTTCCAGGTTATCCATGCTATTGTCATATAGTTGTTCATAATGATCTCTTATAATCCTTTGCATGTCCTCACTGTCTGTTGTAATCTCTCCTTTTTCATTTCTAATTTTGTTGATTTGATTCTTCTCTCTTTTTTTGTTGATGAGTCTGGCTAAAGGTTTGTCAATTTTGTTTATCTTCTCAAAGACAACTTCATTCTTTTTGTCTGCCTCATAGAATTCTATTATATGACTACACTACAATTATTGGAAAAGACGTGCATTTGAGGAGTTTCTGTTTTTTGCCACTGCAAACAAACTTCACTGAGAATTCCTTCTGAGCAAGTGTCAATACTCCTATGTGATTGATCCCTAGATGTGAAACAACAGGATCAGAGGCATGAAAGTTGCTGCCCAGTTGCCTCCTGGAAAGGATACATCAGCATCTGCCCTCACACCAAATCCATAAGCATACCTGTGTTCCCACACCAGCATCACTTCTGGGTTTTCACCTAACTTTGTAATGTCTCCATACCAATGGATGAAACAAAAGGATATTCTTTTTCAATGTGCATTTTCCTGAATACTAGTGAAATGTAGCATTTTTTCAGAAGTTTTCAGTCACTTGTTTTTTGGCCTATGAGTTTTCTGTGCATATCTTTACCCATTTTCTCTACTGCCTTACTCACAGTGATTTATAGAAAGCCTATAAATTATGGATAATTGTCAATTCTTTATGTGAAAATATTTTCCCATAGTCTATGGCTTGCTATTTTACTTTGCTTATATTTTTTTTTTACTGTATGATAGTTCATACTCTTTATGGAGTCAGATAAAAAAAAAAACTGATGGTTTCCAGTGGCAGAAGTAACAACACAATGTTTGTATATTTTATTTCAGTACTTTTAGTGCTTTGTTTTTCTTGTAATATCAAAACTCATACTCCATCTGGATGATCTATATCCTATTTCCACTCTTTGTGTTTATTTACTGAATTGCAGTTATTCGAGGATTTTGTTGGGAAGAATGACTCATTTCTCCAGTGCCTTCCCTGAGTGTGTTTTAGCTTAAGGTATCTTTTGCTCTGGTTTCTGGAAATGGGATCCATCTGCTTACTGACCTCTAGTCAGTCTTCACTGAGACAGCCTTTCTTTTTTTCTAACACTATTATGTTCAAATTCACTTTAACATCTTCCCCTTCATTTCACAGGAATTTTGAAAGAAAATAGGGATAAACGCCTATACTCATTCTGCCATTTTGAATGGAAACATCTGTGTGTGTCTGTTCTAAGAAAAATTTTTATTGTGAAATAAAAGCATATAATAGAAAATTTGGAAAATACAAAAAGACACAAAGAAAAAAATAAAATCAACCAAAATTCCACTATTCAATAATAACAATAAAAATAATGTTAAGACATTGGTGAATTCACTACCAGCATTTCTAATGCATGTAGATAAGGTTTTCATAGAAAAATAGGGTCATATCATATATTGAGTCTTATACTATGATTTTTAAACATATCACATGAAGAGTATTTTTCTATATCCTTGAGAACAGGATTTTATTTTAAAAAATGACTATAAGTACTCCATCTGCACATATTTCTTAGAAATGAAAAATCAACTTATTTTTAGTAACATATGTGTTTCCAGAAAAAGTAATACATTTCCATGAGTCAAACCAGTCAAAATGCTCTTCCCAGTGGCCAATTTTCCTTCCTGGAGTCAACAAATGATATCCAATTATTTTGTAAAGATTAATGTCATAGATGGAACTGGATGAGAGGTTACATATATTTCTAGCTCCTGATACATACTTGCTCTCCAGAAATGTTTCATTTACACCACTGCCATATGAAAACATTCTCTCTTTTTTTCAAATATTTGTCAATTTGGAAGGCAAGAAATAATTTAATATGCATTTTTCTAAGAATAAAGTTAGAGCATTTTCTTTCATGTATTCATCAACCATTCTACATCCACCATCAGAAACTGTCCGTTCCTAGACTTTGCCACAAAGGACCCTTTAAAGGTAATTATAGTTTTCAGGTTTCTGGTCACCTATGAGTGCTCCCCATACCAAGTCAAATGGAGGCCTTTTCCAAAGGCAGTGCCTCTAGTTCCCTGAAAGGCATCATCAAGGTAGCCCACTGCTTCACATTCACGTTGTTTTAATGAGCTTTCTAATAATGCTGGAAACTTCTTTCTTGAGGTCTACTGTGAACTCCTGCCCAGAAAGAAGAGGGACAGTGCAGAGAAACCATGAAGATGATAGAAGGCTGGCATTTCCCAATGTCTCCCTGAAAGGGACAGAGTAAAGGGACAAAGTAAGTGATCCCACTCTTTAACTTCCCTGTAACTCAAATGGTAAAGAACCTGCCTGTGATGCAGGAGACCAGGGTTCGACTCCTGGGTTGGGAAGTTCCTCTGGAGAAGGGAATGGCAATCCACTCCAGTCTTCTTGCCTGGAGAATTCCATGGACAGAGAAGCCTGGAGGGCTACAGCCCATGGGGTCACAAAGGGTTGGACACAACTGAGCGACTAACACGCGTAAGTGATCCCACTAGGGGATTAGCAGCAGACAAAATATGGGAGACACCTGTAAGTTAACGACTACTCAAAAAAAGCAGATTTGTTTACCTCAGTCACTCAGTCATTTCAGTCACTCAGTCGTGTCCAACTCTTTGCGACCCCATGAATCACAGCACGCCAGGCCTCGCTGCCCATCACCAGGTCCTGGAGTTTACTCAAACTCATGCCCATCGAGTCGGTGATGCCATCCAGCCATCTCATCCTCTGTCGTCCCCTTCTCCTCCTGCCCCCAATCCCTCCCAGCATCAGGGTCTTTTCCAATGAGTCAATTCTTCACATGAGGTGGCCCAAGTACTGGAGTTTCAGCTTCAGCATCAATCCTTTCAATGAACACCCAGGACTGATCTCCTTTAGGATGGACTGGTTGGGTCTCCTTGCAGTTCAAGGGACTCTCAAGAGTCTTCTCCAACACCACAGTTCAAAAATATCAATTTTTCGGTGCTCAGCTTTCTTCACAGTCCAACTTTCACATCCATACATGACCACTGGAAAAACCATAGCCTTGACCAGATGGACCTTTGTTGGCAAAGTAAAGTCTCTGCTTTTTAATATGCTATCTAGGTTGGTCATAACTTTCCTTCCAAGGAGTAAGCATCTTTTAATTTCATGGCTGCAATCACCATCTGCAGTGATTTTGGAGCCTAAAAAAATAAAGTCTGACACTGTTTCCACTGTCTCCCCATCTATTTCCCATGAGGTGATGGGACCAGATGCTATGATCTTAGTTTACTGAATGTTTAGCTTTAAGCCAACTTTTTCACTCTCCTCTTTCACTTTCATCAAGAGGCTTTTTAGTTCCTCTTCACTCTCTGCCAAAAGGGTGGTGTCATCTGCATATCTCAGGTTATTGAAGTTTCTCCTGGCAACCTTGATTCCAGCTGTGCTTCTTCCAGCCCAGCGTTTCTCAAGATGTACTCTGCATATAAGTTAAATAAGCAGGGTGACAATATACAGCCTTGATGTACTCCTTTTCCTATTTGGAACTGGTCTGTTGTTCCACGCCCAGTTCTAACTGTTGCTTACTGACCTGCATACAGGTTTCTCAAGAGGCGGGTCAGATGTTCTGGTATTCCCATCTCCTTTAGAATTTTCCACAGTTTATTGTGATCCACACAGTCGAAGGCTTTGACATAGTCAATAAAGCAGAAATAGATATTCTCCTGGAACTCTCTTGCTTTTTTGATGATCCAGTGGATGTTGGCAATTTGATCTCTGGTTCCTCTGCCTTTTCTAAAACCAGCTTGAACATCTGGAAGTTCACGGTTCATGTATTACTGAAGCCTGGCTTGGAGAATTTTGAGCATTACTTTACTAGCGTGTGAGATGAGTGCAATTGTGCGGTAGTTTGAGCATTCTTTCGGATTGCCTTTCTTAGGGATTGGAATGAAAACTGACTTTTTCCAGTCCTGTGGCCACTGCTGAGTTTTCCAAATTTGCTGGCATGTTGAGTGCAGCACTTTCACAGCATCATCTTTCAGGGTTTGAAATAGCTCAACTGGCATTCCATCACATCCACTAGCTTTGTTCATAGTGATGCTTTCTAAGGCCCACTTGACTTCACATTCCAGGATGTCTGGCTCTAGGTGAGTGATCACACCATTGTGATTATCTGGGTCATGAAGATCTTTTTGTACAGTTTTTCTGTGTATTCTTGCCACTTCTTCTTAATATCTTCTGCTTCTGCTAGGTCCATACCATTTCTGTCCTTTATCAAACCCATCTTTACCTGAAATTTTCCCTTGATATCTCTAATTTTCTTGAAGAGATCTCTAGTCTTTTCCATTCTGTTGTTTTCCTCTATTTCTTTGCATTGATTCCTGAGGAAGGCTTTCTTATGTCTCCTGGCTATTCTTTGGAACTCTGCATTCAAATGGGAATGTCTTTCCTTTTCTCCTTTGCTTTTTGCTTCTCTTCTTTTCACAGCTATTCGTAAGGCCTCCTCAGAGAACCATTTTGCCTTTTTGCATTTCTTTTCCATGGGGATGGTCTTGATCCCTGTCTCCTGTACAATGTCACGAACCTCCGTCCATAGTTCATCAGGCACTCTGTCTATCAGATCTAGTCCCTTAAATCTATTTCTCACTTCCACTGTATAGTCAGAAGGGATTTGATTTAGGTCATACCAGAATGGCCTAGTGGTTTTCCCTACTTTCTTCAGTTTAAGTCTGAATTTGGCAATAAGGAGTTCATGATCTGAACAGTCAGCTCTCGATCTTCTTTTTGCTGACTGTATAGAGCTTTTCCATCTTTGGCTGCAAAGAATATAATCAATCTGATTTCAGTGTTGACCATCTGGTGATGTCCAGGCCAAATTTGTCTGTTACTCCAGGTGTTTCTTGACTTCCTACTTTTGCATTCCACTCCCCTATAATGAAAAGAACATCTTTTTGGGGTGTTCTAAAAGGTCTTGTAGGTCTTCATAGAACCGTTCAACTTCAGCTTCTTCAGCGTTACTGGTTGGGGCATAGGCTTGGATTACCATGATATTGAATGGTTTGCCTTGGAAACTAACAGAGATCATTCTGTCATTTTTGAGACTGCATCCAAGTACTGCATCTCGGACTCTTTTGTTGACCATGATGGCTACACCATTTCTTCTAAGGGATTCCTGCCCACAGTAGTAGATATAATGGTCATCTGAGTTAAATTCACCCATTCCAGTCCATTTTAGTTCACTGATTCCTAGAATGTCAACATTCACTCTTGCCATCTCCTATTTGACCACTTTTAATTTGCCTTGATTCATGGACCTAACATTCCAGATTCCTATGCAATATTGCTCTTTACAGCATCGGACCTTGCTTCTATCACCAGTCACATCCACAACTGGGTATTATTTTTGCTTTGGCTCCATCCCTTCATTCTTCCTGGAGTTATTTCTCCACTGATCTCTAGTAGCATATTTGGCACCTACCGACCTGGCGAGTTCCTCTTTCAGTCTCCTATCACTTTGCCTTTACTTACCAACAAAACCATGACACAGAAGCACAGGATGTACCTCCAAACAATAAAACGATGGTGACATGAGCCCCACATCCTCCCCAGTGAGCTCAGTAACTTAGGACACGCTCCCTAAACACATTAAAAAACAATCATTTGCGTACCTAGCCTGGTCATGTAGGTCCAAGAAATCTTCCCCTGCCCAACCGGGAGGAGAAGCTAATGATGGAAGTATGACATCTATTGAAGAAAGTCAAAGAAGTTTTTCCCCCTCCCTTTTCCTTTGATTATAGAACTGTCGTGCAGTAAGTTCTCAGTCTGATACCTTTTCTCCCACCTACTTGTATGCCTCTCAAGCATCCTATTCTAATAAATTGCTTCTTATCTATCACTTTGCCTCTTGCAAAATTCTTTCTGTGCTGAGACATAGAGGACCAAGAGCTCGAGTCCCCTGAAATGCCATGCAATGCTTTCACCCCCATCTGAACTCTTGCAGGCTGACTATGTGACCTGGAGTCCATCACCCAACTTTTCTGTGCCCTGGTCTGTACGCTGGAAGGGTTAATTTTGACTTTACGTTGGATCTGCTTCTGTGACCTTTACCCTCATCTTGCCACTTTTGTCGCTGTAAGCATACATGAGGGAGATAACCTAAGCCACTGACCTGTGAAGGACTGTTAGGAAGTGAAACTAACACACTCCCCTGCCTGAAGCTTGCCACTCTAGGGGATATTGGCAAGGATTGAATAGTCTTTTTTACTTTGTTTCCTCACCCCTCCATCTCTGATCCATAAAAATCCTGGCAACCAAGCCCCAACAAGATGGTTATTTTCAGGCACTAGCCTGCCATCTTCTCAGTCAACTGGCTCCCGTATAAAGTCTCTTCCTAGTCCCAAAGCCTGGTCTCAGAATCACTGACTTTCCATGCAGCAAGCAGAGCAAGCTTGGACTTGGTAACGGACCCCTCTCACTCCCCACTGAGCCAGCCCCTCATTTGACCCATTCTGTCTCTGAGTCAGGAAGGCTCTTCTGGCCAGCTCCCTCTCCTCTCCAGGCTGAGGGGGCCCCCTCGTCCATGCACTTGGGCCACCTCCCTGCCTGTCTCTATCACCTGCATGTTTGCACTTCCTAACTGTGTCTCACCGCCCCCCAAAAGCTCTGTGGTTCCCCCAGCCACACAGAGGCCCCCACAGCAACATGTCCTTGAGTGACGCTTGCCAACATGAAACCAACACACACACCTGTCCTCCTATTCACCCTCACACGGAACAGCTCACCACCTCCGGAACACGCCATTCCCCACTACGAGCTGAAAAGGCATTCAAGGTTCTCCCCTACACCTACTCCTCCAGGCTTAAACCACCTGCCTCACTCTTCTCACAACCAAAGAAAGTACAAATGTGCAATTCCTCCCATTGTAACCCAGCAGGACCCTATGAAACCTTCCTGGAACAGGCCTTCCCCCATATCCTCTGCTGTAGCTCCCCTCTGAAGGACCCAGACAGCAGTATTGGATGCAAATTTTCTGAGCTGTTTTGCATTTGTGAAAAACCCCACCAAATAGAAAATGTTAAGTACCTGACCACCAGGAGCACACAGCCCCAGGCCTCCTGGAACCTAAGGGCTGATCTTGCTAACCTCTGTGACACCACCCTGTGACCTCACCATCCGCCCACCATCAGAGAATTGTGCTCAAGCTGATCATCCTGGGACCCCTCTCCCCACCAGCCCTTATAGACAGCCAATGGAAACTCAGATTGGGGCTCCGCAGTAACCTAGAGGGCTGGGAAAGGCTGGGAGGTGGGAGGGAGACTCAAGAGGGAGGGGACATATGTACACCTATGGTGAATTCATGTTGATGTGTTAGGTACTTAGAATAGGAAAAAGCAGTCCAGAAGGGCGGTGGCTAAAAGACAAAGAAGGGGAAAGCCCAGGAAAACAGAACAAAGGAAGGTCTGAGGACAGGAGTGAGAACCTCAGGTGAAACAAACTGCCCTCCTGGCTAGCCAAATTTACACAGGGTAGGCTCAGGGGGAGGAGAAAAAACATATAAAAAGAGGAGCCAAAACTGGTCTGGCTTCTCTTCACATTTTTAGGGTTAGCCCACCCTCATGACTCAAGGATGTAGTTCTTTGCTTTCTAAATAAAACTGAGCTATAACAAAGGAGGAAACAGACAGAACAGGCTCTGTCTTGAAAGCAGGACTCCATCTTGGGCCAGACTGTGGACTTTGAGCTATATGCCCAGTATCTATGGAAATGACATACCAGCTGGAAAACCAGGCCCCCAGAAGGAAGAGCCCCAGGGCTCATACCTAGACTCTGCATTGTCTAAAAGAATGCCCTAATAATCTGTGTAATAGAATAGAATCATACATTCTATTACGCTTATTGGCGTATGACCACAGGCCTATTGATAATTGTCCACTGTTAACTACCTAGGCTTAAGGCATATGAATCTCGGGTTAATTTTGCTTGTATCTTTCTTTTCAATTGTTCAGTCTATTTTCAGGAAATTTGGGGAGGTGGGTTTGGGCATGTACACTTAGGGTGTATAAGGTTTTCACAAAAACTGGGTGGGGTCCTTGACTAAGAGGAGATTCTGCCTTCAGTGTGCTGGTGTAATAAACTGTACTTCACAGTTTATTGTCCTATCTGCATTGTCCTTCTGAATGAATTTGTTTCCCAGAACACGTGGCTACAACAGTAACACTGTCCCTCCTAGGGCAGTAGCACCAGTCCATCCGTCGCTTCAAATTTTTGTTGCAATGAGACAGAACCAAAGAGATTACAAACTCCCCCAAAAGATGCATGACAGAAATCAAGCCAATATTGTAAAGCAATCATCAACAAATTAAATATAAATAAATATAATTTTATATATATATAATTTTTTTTTTTTTTTTGCCAAAACCCTTGCAGTTGCTGGAAGCTTTTCAAGGCATGAGCCTCCTTATCTCCCTGCAGGGCCCTGGAGTAAACACTTCTCTGCTCCAGACTCCAACATGCCAGTGTGTCTGGCCTCACCATGCATCCAGCACACGGACTTGAGTTAATCACACAGCCAGGTTTGTCCCAGATACATGTTGGCTAAGCAGCTCTCCTGTGCACCTTGGGCGCTCCTGGGTGTCCCACTTAACCCTCAGTAAACTCCAAACGCAATCTTGTCCTGACTCCCAGTCCTTCCTTTAGCACCCTATAATCTGATATTCCTGCTCATGCCACCCATGAAATTCCACCCCCACTCATTTCACTGGTGACCTAGTAAATGATGACCTAAGGCTATCCGCTGATTATTATCTCTTATTTTTTCCCCTACAGATATAGCATTGCTATGTCTCTGGATATTTGTATTCAGAGAGGATGTTCAATAAACACGGGTCAGTGTTTGTTAACTTCTCCGACTTCTCCAGGCCCCCTGCCAGCTCCGCACCCACCTGCTTCCCGCGGTGTGCCATGCCCAGGCCAGAATCCGAGCAGCCAAACACAGCCCAGTTCTCGCCTCTGCTCCGCACTGCAGGCCACACGGACAGTACCTGGCTCCCTCCCCTCACGGACCCCGCATCTGCCTCCCCCCGTGTTCTCCTCTCCAAGGGTCCCAACCTCGATCTGCGTTTATGAAACGCCTAGGGAACTTTTTAATTGTTGGTGCCAGGGCCCCCTGTCAACCCAGCCATTCTGACTTGATAATCCAAGCTGCAGCCATGGGCATCGCAAATGTTAAACGTCCACGGGGGATGCACTTGCCCGGAATCTAGGTACACGTCAGGTCCACGAGACAGAATTGCAAGCTTCCAAATCTGGCAGCTTGGGAAGAAAAAATTAGCAACGGACACGCCCCTGGGGCGCGCAGAGCCCCGCGGGCGCCCCACCCCCGCGCGGGCGCGGTCGTCCAGCCCTAGGTCTCAATCTCCGGGCTACGCTCGCTCGGGATAAACCCGGAACCTCACGGGGCTGAAGCCAGAGGTGCTGTTCCCGCGGCGGACCAGGCGGGCTTCTCTGCGTCAACTGTCCCTGGTGAGTAGCCAAGGTCTCCGGGAGGCCGGGGTCGTGCGAGACCAGCCCGCGGCGTTAAGGTTAATGGGGGTGGGGGCGCTGAGCGTGCGCGTTTGGGGAGACCCGGCGCTGGGTGCAGGGTTCCCGAGGCACCCACTGCGTCGGCGATCCACGCTCCCCGGTCCCCGAGAACCGAGTTGCCAGCCTCCCGCCCGTTGCCAGAGCAGGGCAGGATTCCTCCCGGGCGTCGTCGTCTCCTTCCGGGCATTGTGCCCAGGTGCCCCACTCTCCCCTGCTCCGTGCACCCACCTTGGCCTTGGCTTGTCGCTGTCCCTCTTCAGACTCCCACCCACCACACACACACACAATTCACCCCGTGCCCCCTTAGCAGGGCAGCACAGCCCTGGCCTGGGATGCAGGCCTCATCCGTTTATGCGGCACCAAGTTAGCTCAGCTTTAGGACTAAGTGGGTAAGCCATGGGATGAAGACGCCAAAGAAGTCTTCAGCCTGTTGAAATTTAACACATATGTTCCCTGACTTCCTAAGGAGCAGTCTTTAATCTAAGAGAGAGCCAGACATTTACCTGTGTTCCTCAGTAAAGTTACTATTGGCCTCTTTTTCTGGCATAGCCAAGTATCTGTAATTCATAGGCTAGCTCACCAATCACAGTCCTAGCTGGTATTTATTTTGCTGTCACTATGTGCCTGGCTCTCTTCTGGCATATAGTAGGTGGGTGTGGATGGGAGCTAAACCTGGCAGCACTCAGATCTAGCCCAACTCCTCTCCTTCCACCCTCACCCTCACCCTCTGCCTCCTGGAGAGGGCTGTGTTCCTTGGCACAATGGGAACCTTTTTTCCCCCTCCAGTCTGCTCAGAAGTTTCACAAAGGGTTTGTTGTTGTTTAGTCGCCAAGTTGTATCCGACTCCAGTTGTGTGCCACCCTACAGACTGAAGCACACCAAGCTCCTCTGTCCATTGGATTTCCCAGGCAAGAATACTGGAGTGTAAAAAAAAAAAAAAAAAAAAAATACTTTATTGCTAAAAAATGTTAACCATCATCCTAGGCTTCAGCAAGCTATAGTCCTTTTGCTGGTAAAGAATATTGCATTGATGTTGATGGCTGCTGACTAATCAGTGTGATAGCTGCTGAAGGTTGGGGTGGCTATGGCAATTTTTTAAAATAAGACAACAATGAAGTTTGGGGGGGAAAAAAAGAATACTGGAGTGGCTTGTCGTTTCCTTCTCCAGAGGATCTTCCCAACCCAGGGATCGAACCTGCGTCTCCTTCGTTGTAACAGATTATTTTCTGGGAAGTCCTTCATAAGGAGCAGTAGAAATCTTATTACACTCCTTAATATCAGTGGTGCTAGTGGTAAAGAACCTGCCTGCCAATGCAAGAAACATAAGAATTGAGGATTCGATCCCTGGGTCAGGAAGGTCCCCTGGAGGAGGGCAGGGCAACCCACTCCAGTATTCTTGCCTGGAGAATCCCATGGATAAGAGGAGCCTGGCAGGCTGCAGTCCATGGGGTCACACAGAGTGAGATACGATTGGAGCAACTTAGCGTGCAGCATGCGTTAACCTCATGTAGCTTCCACACCTTCCATATTTCATACATGTTGGCTTGTACTAATAGAATCCCCCTGTTCAGAGAAGGAAACTGAAACACAAGAGATGCAACAGTTCTTACCAAGGGTGCAGAGAGGTCTGTGGCAGATCCAGATTTCCAACCCCCAATCTGTAGACCTCACTACCTGTGCCAGTACCCCGCAGACACCCTAAACCTGCAAATGAGGGGGACCTCAGGAGGCCCAACTCTAAAGAACCTGGGAAGCATCTGCTGGGTCGGGTTAAGAAGTGGCTTGTCCTAGAGCTTGTGTCATGCCGGCTTGGAGACGAGGGAAAACTGAAGTCTAGAACCCCTGAAACAAATAACTTTCACGTCAACCAGGAGGAGAGTGGTGAGGCTTCCAGCTATCTTCATGGTGCTGGAGACAGAGGAGAGAGGTGGACCATTGTCCCCCTGGCGAGGACATACATCATGGTGTCCCTGAAAGGAGTTGTGCAAAACTGGCAAGTGTGGCTTTTCTCACAGGAGTGTGCACGATGCCGAGGCTGCCACCTGAGGAGGGTGCCCAAGGTGTGGCATCCCTGTGGGAAGTCTGACCCTCTTCCTTCAGATCCGAAGGAATCCATCCCCTCACAGTAGTTTAAAATGAGACACTGAAGACCACTGTTCACCCATTAAGCTACCTTCTCTCCAAGTCCTATGGGCCTGGGAGATTTTATCAGTCATCCAGAAGCAAAGATGACAGTGAGTCTGAGAGCCATTTCATCCAAAGTGTGGTAAAGCCAAGTGCTCCACAGCAGGAAGCACTCCTTCTTGGACCAGAACATCCCGTTCCCCCACCCCGACCCCGACCAGCATCCTATTCCTTGGACATGTAGAGCAAACCTGCCTCAAGGCTCCCACTCTTCCTTCCCTGTGTTGGGCAAGGCGCTCCCAAGCCCTCCCTGGCCCGGTTTATCATTTGCATGTTCAATCAAAGGTCACTTTCCACAGATCTCCCCTGTTGCCTCCTCCATTGACTCCCATCTTAAAGCAGGTCTCCTGGCTACTCTCTAGAGTGCCCCCACACACACATTTTTCTTTATAACACTGCAGAGTGTACTGGTGTATTCATTCCTTCATTAGACTCATCTCCCCAGGGCAGAGATTATGGGAGGCTGCCCACCCATTCAGCCCCAGGGCTCAGCATTGTACCTGCATAGAATCCACGTCCAAGAAATGTGACAATGAGCTCACCTGGCCTGAACAAACTAGACAGGGATCCTGGCTAAGCCACACACATATTCTTTCTGGTTCTTGGTGCCATCTACGCATGTGTGCATGCTCATTCAGTCATGTGCATGCTCATTCAGTCGTGTCTGACTCTTTGCAACCTCATGGACTATAACCTGCAAGGCTCCATCTGTACAAAGAGCCAAGAAGCAACAATTTAGTTTGCCACTTCCTAAGGGTCTGACCACACTTCAAGCCATCCTTTAATGAATCTATGAGAACTAGTGTGTCCTCAGTCAAGCGTCAAAGTCAGTGTGGAACTGCTTCACTTCACTAATGAAGTCCATCTTCTGTGCTCACATCCAACTCTCAGCTGGCCACCCCATTCAGGGAAACCCCCACCCACAGCATAGTATGCCCCTTCTCTCCTCATCTGTGTTATGCCCGATGTCCGAATCCCCGAGCGGGAAGAGAGAAGGCTTCCAAGACAATGCAACTCGCAGGAAGGGAAGTTTATTACTGACTCAAGCCAGGATTCTCCGCCCGCAACCAACGCAGTGGTGCGGGTCAGAGAGCCCCAAGCCCAAGCTGTTACACAAATTTATAGGGTGAGAAGCGGATTGGTTACACGTTTGCAAAACAATTTCGTTGGTCAATACTGTCGCGCAGGCGGAACTTTTCCTGGGGGTTTCCCCCCGTTCCTAATTTCCTAATTGGCAAACAGCGGTCAGTGTTCTTTCCAAGTAGGAAGGCCTACTCCTAATCTAAGCTGTGTTACTTCTGCTCGCCTCACAATCTGGAGGAAATAAGACATTCCCTTCTTTCTCAGGTGCTTGTTTGGAAAGCATCTTATAAGCTCCTTCTCACTAAAGTGTGAGTGACTGATAGGATGGAGGCACTGAGCCCTGTATAAGTTTGCCTTTTATTCATTCGGCAAACCTATCGGGTACCTTCCTGTGGGCAGTGCTGTGAGTCTGAGAAACAAGCTAACATCATAAAACACTAGCTGCGAGCCAGCATTGTTGTCACGCATGCACAAACATTCTCATCCTACTTGCAGAACCACCCTAGACCACAGCACCAGGAAGTGAGGAGACCGAGGCCCAGAGGGGCTGCGTGGCCTGCCGCAGGCTCCACAGCCAGACAGGCGCAGGGCCTAACTATCTCACCCTCTCCCCAGATGTCGTACAATTGCAGGGCCAAGTAGTAAGGGATGTGGCGTGGGAGCCTCAGAGCCTGGGAAACGTGTACCCTGTGCTGACAGCAAGTTTTAGGGGCTAAGGTTTAGAATGTCTAATTACTCCTCTTCAGGTACATTAATCCAAGCAGGATTTCACATTTTCCTCTTGAATCTCAGATTTTAAAGAACAACAGTGCAATGAGAAAACAGAAGCCTCAAAGGAGGCAAAAAATAAAACCAGAAGGGAGCAGTTGTGTCATCAACACAATAGGGTCAAGACCTTGAAGGTGAAATCAACCTACAGGACTTATTATGGAGAAAAGCTAGCTATGAGAGAGTGAATTCTGCTTTGGGTTAAATGTAGCCGTGGTTACAGTTTCTGGGTAACAAGCATTTCTGTCACCTAAAACACATTAACAGGCATGCAGAGATGTGATGAGCTCGGCACTGTGATGCAAGTTGGTCGAGATGGTCCCTGTGGACCCTGTCCCCCCTTTCTCAGTCCAGAGTCTGCTACACAGGGATGTTTACATCACGATTCTTAGTTTCTTTCACTTCTGCAAGGAAGTATGGGCCCCATGGAATAAGGTCCTTACGGAGTCCGTCTTGCTTTATAGGTGTCAGCTGGAACATGGCGCTCAAGCTGAAGTCAGCCAAGAAATTGTTCACTTTCTTAGGAAGATCATTGTTGGCTCTTCTGGAGACTGCAGTTTTTACTATGATCTCAAAGCCACGGAAGAATGTTGCTGGTGAAATCGTACTCATAACAGGTGCTGGAAGTGGACTCGGAAGGCTCCTAGCCCTCAAATTTGCCCAGCTTGGGTCGGTGCTTGTGCTCTGGGATATCAACCAGGAGAGTAATGAGGAGACCTGCAAGATGGCTGGGGAAGCTGGAGCCAGGAGGGTCTGTGCCTATACCTGTGACTGCAGCCGGAAGGAGGAGGTGTATAGAGTGGCCAGTCAGGTAAACCTGTGTGCTTGCTCTTCCTATGGGCAGCAAGGACTTGATGTAGTCTCTGGCGTCCATCAGTTTCTCTATTTGCCTTCCTCTGCTAATTTGCCTCTCTTTAAAAAATATCAGGGCGTGGGAGTTAGCATTTTTGAGTCTTGCTATGTGCCACACACCATGCTTGGCACCCTCTGAATTATACTCCTATAAAGTCAGGCCTCTTATTATCTCCACTTCACAAATAAGAACATGGAGACAGTGCAGGTGAGTTTCTCAGGTGACTTACCTGACAAGTGCAGGTAATAAGTAGCAGAGCTGCAGGTGGGACGCGAGTCTCTTGACTCTGCAGAGACTCCTGTGCTGGTTGCCCGGTCCCCCCGTTACCGTGTAAGAGAAAGGCCATAGCACCTTTCATGGAGGCATAACAAAAACTGGTAAACAGGGCTATAAATAACCTGCTGGGAGTCACAGAGCTAGGGGATGACCATGCCAGGAGGTGAACCTGTGTCTAGTCTGATTGCAAGTCCACCTGTTTCCCCCACGCCCAACAGTCATTTCCATTCAACTGCATTTCCCTCACGTGGTCATGTGAAAAGCAAATATTTTATTCATCCTAAAGACTCTTAACTGCAGCTGGCCCTTTGGTGACGGTAGAGAAGTATGTATAAAGAACACTTTAAGGAGCCCGGGGCTCCAGTGGATTCACAGAGCCCGAGGAGGCACATGCCCTTGTGGTGGCCACTTCCTCTTCCCTCAGAAGGATTTCTCTGCCTGCTCGTTGCATGAGCACTGCACACAGCAGTCTCCTGGACTACTTTTTTGTGGCTCTCAGAGTTCCCTGGTTTTGGGAGAAGGAAGAAAGTAGATGTGCCTGCTGGAAGTTTCCTGCCCAGCGTGTAGGCTCTAACCGGGCTCTTCTTGCAGCTTCTCATCTGACTCCCCAGTGGAGGGGTGTGCAGGTCTCTGGCCAGTGAGTTTCTTTTACGTTGTGACTTTTATCTTTACATCTTATACATCTGTTACCACCACCATCACCAATCTTAGGCTGCCTGGCAAGTCTGGGGATCCAGACCAGACAAGCTGGCATGGGCTTGTGTGGGGACCACCTTTCAAAGTGCAGGAAGGTCTGCTGCAGCTACTTTTGCAAACTAAGCTCTTTGCACTTATAACACAATCTCCTGCCAGGTTTACTTCCCCAGCTATGAGCCACTTCTCTGACTATGAGCCAGTCTTAAAGCAGTGACTGATTCACATTTAAAGACACAAGACCTTAAGACATTCATCCTATAAACCAGCCATTTCTACCTCCTGTTCTTGACAGAGGAAAGGTAAGCAGGAAATTTTTATCCCATAGAGGAATAATCAAGGTGCAAACTTTTAGAGCTGATATGACAGTGTTTTATTGCCACAGACCCCAGTAACTTCGAAATCTTGTGTCGCTAGATCATAGCTTGGGACTAAGTTCAGAACGTTCATCCTTGCCACCTGGCATCCTGGTTGAGTCATTTATTGTTCAGAATCACACAGCCCCGCTCAGCATGTGATTTTGCCCCGAGAAGAATGCCTTGACTGCTGTTCAGCTTTGATTTGACTAAATATTTTAGCCACTCTCCATATCAGACTTCAAGTTAGATTGTTTCCAGCACTTCTATCTGAAAATTTCAACATGAAACATGCGGTTTCCTTGGCCTGCACTGCAATCCTCAGTTTCCCCGAGGCTAGGGATCTCATCGGCTAGTGGATACCGAGCACGTCACGTTCCTTGCTGGGGCTCATGCCTTCTGGGAGAGTGCATAAGGAGAGTGGCAGTGTCGGCTCGTCAGTAATCCAGCCTCCCTCTCCAGAGCTGCATCACCCTCGAAGACAGGTTCACACCCACATCTGCACACCCACACGAGTGTGCACACAACACACAGAGCCAGAGCCAGATGTAAGTGGTGCTGCAGCCAGGGGTTCCCTCTAATTCGGGGGGAACAGGGCCCCTGCTATGTGATACAAATTACAGGAATGAAATTCAAAACACAAAGGCACACCAAGGGACGGCCCCACCGCCTGCCATCAAGCCTAGAAAACCCTGTGCGAAAAAAAAAAAAAATCTGACAAAGAGCCTGGGTCACTTGCTGACTGTTTGTTCTAAAGGGAAGGCTCCAGTGGCACTCCCAGGATTTTTATTTCTTAAAGGAAAGTAATTAAGTATCTAGTCCGGCCAGTGCCGGTGTGACAGCAACAGATGGCGGCCCCTCTGATCCTCCCTTCACAGACCTCACACCTAAACGTTGGTGTTGGGGAGAAGAGAACCATCCAAGGGATGAAAACAGGATGGACGGGTTCTGAGCTCCTGTGTGTCTGAAACATCCATATGACGATCATACTGCCTCCGTTCCCTCCCTGCCCAGCCCCGTTGCTACAAGTGGCAGGGCTTGATTTACAAGGCATGGTATCATGCCTGACATATCACCACATCCATTTAAAGGCTGTGCTGCTCATACTTCATTTTAGCATAGGACAGTCACTAACCATGTCACTACTGCGTATGAGAATAACTCTCCCTGTAGGAAAGTAGCATTACAGGTGTTGGAACCATCATAAGAAGAGGGGAAGATGAGTAGAAAGGCATTAGACTTAGATCTCTGATGTGCCATGAACTCTGCAAAAGAAATAGACACGCTTTGTTTTTAGAGTGCCTTGCAGCAGCAACTCAGTCTGAGTTAACAAGGACAGAAGCATCTAAAACCACAGGAAAATAAATCCAGTTCACGTAAAAGAATTATGGATGCATCTCATTTTATGGCACTTCACAGATATTGCATTTTTTTCCTACCATCTGAAGATTTCTTTTGCAAATTGAACACTTGTGGCAATCCTGCCTCAAGCAACTCTTAATGGCACCCTTCTTTTGACAGCATTTGCTCACTTCGTGTCTCAGCATCACATTGTTTCTCACAATACTTCACACTTTCATTATTATATTTGCTCTGGGTGGTCTGTCATCAGTGATCTTTGTTACTGCAGATCAGTCAAGGCTTAAATGATGGTTAGCATTTTTAGCAAAAAAAAAAAAAAATTTCTCATTAAGGCAACTTGTTTTTTAAACCTAAAGCTATTGCACACTTAATAGATGACAGTATAGTGTAAACATAACTTTTCTATGCACCAGTAACCAAAACATTTGTATAACTCACTATGTTGTGGTGTCAGCTTTACTGCGGGGTGGTCTGGAACTGAACCCGTGTATCTCCAGGGTCTGCCTGTGCTACCCTGGTGGTGCTGATTTCCTTATTCAATTCAGGTGAAGAAAGAAGTTGGTGATGTTTCCATCCTGATCAACAATGCTGGAATCGTAACAGGCAGAAAGTTCATGGACTGCCCGGATGAGCTTATAGAAAAGTCTCTTGACGTGAATTTCAAAGCACATATATGGGTAAGTATTTTTTCTTCTCATTATAAACATCATTCCCAGGTGGCGCTAGTGGTGAAGAACTCGCCTGCCAATGCAGGAGACATAAGAGATGTGGGTTAGATCCCTGGGTCAGGAAGATCCCTGGAGAAGGAAATAGCAACCCACTCCAGTATTCTTGCCAGGAGAATCCCAAGGACAGAGGAACCTGGTGGGCTACAGTCCATGGGGCCGCAAAGAGTTGGGCACGACTGAAGCGACGTAGACTTCCTCTTGTTCTCTTACAGTAGTGAAAGTGTTAGTCGCTCTGTCTGATTCTTTGCCAGGCTCCTCTGTCCATGGGATTCTCCAGGCAAGAATACCAGAGTGAGTTGCCATTCTCTTCTCCAGGGGATCTTCCTGACCCAGAGATTGAACCCCGGGTCTCCTGCATTGCAGGCGGATTCTTTACCATTAGGGTGGACTCTTTCAACAGTATTGGTCTTAAATAAAGCACAGACTTCTCAGTTCTAGCTCAGGCTGTCCTCTCCTGATCCAACTTAAGCTCTACCTCCCCACACCTCTGCTCAGGGAATCCTGCAAAGACACAGCTGCCCTGTGTCCTAATCATGTACTGATGGCCAGCGTCCTTTCTGGTACCATCCCAGGCCCCTCATAAATAAGCCTTCAAACAGCCCAGTGAGATAAGGGCTCATAGAAGTTAAAAGTGACCACGCTTAGACATGACCAGGTGACCTCATCATTTGCCTAGGCAGGAACTCCCTTGAAGTGAAAGGAGGCATAATTAATAAGCAAACATCCACCAGGTCTGTTTGGGGGCACATTAAGATGCACAGTAAACTTTGTTGTTGCTGTTCATTTGCTAAGTCATGTCTGACTCTGCAACCCCATGAACTGCAACACTCCAGGCTTTTCTGTCCTTCATTATCTCCCAGAGTTTGCTTAAACTCATGTCCATTGATTGAGTGATTCCATCCAACCATCTGATCTTCTCTCACCCCCTTCTCCTCCTGCCTTCAATCTTTCCCGACATCAGGGTCTCTTCCAGTGAGTCAGCTCTTCACAACAGGTCCCCAAAGTATTGAAACTTCAACTTCAGCATCAGTCCTTCCAATTCATATTCAAGGTTGATGTCCTTTAGGATTGATTGGATGAATCAAGGACAGCACAGAGATCCTTGAGGACTCTCAAGAGTCTTCTCCAGCACCAGAGTTCAAAAGCATCAATTCTTCAGTCCTCAGCCTTCTTTGTGATCCAGCTCTTATGTCCATACATGCCTACCGGAAAATCCATAGCTTTGACCATGCGGACCTTTGTTAGCAAATTAATGTCTCTCCCTTTCGCTGTCTAGGTTTGTCATAGTTTTTCTTCCAGGGACAGCATGCCCACCAGCAGCCTGAAAACTACATGCCTTGAACATTAAAAGGCATGGTCCTGACTCACAGGGAGAGGTGCCCACACTCAAGTTGCGTTGTCCTAGCCTTTGCACAGACCAGTCACATCAGCCTCTCCAGCCATGCACACGCCCTCGTTCTGCCCCTCCTGGCTCTTGCTCATGACCACGTCTCCCTGACAGGCCAGATGAGTTTAAAGACAAAGTGATATTTTTCAACTGAAACCAACAGCCACATGTCCTGTGAACAAAGTTCAGGAAAAATTTTAAGTTCAAATATAAGCCAAGGGAGGAAAAAAGACACCATAAATCTAAATAATCATATTTTTGAGTAGTCTTACTGGTTTGTGGACTGTGGATGCCACAATTAAGATTTTCCTGTACTGTTTCGATTGTTGTTTTTGTTGTGTTTTTGAAAGTCAAAAATGAGCAAATGTAAGTTTGAGTAAATTATTTTTAATAATTGAAATTCCAATTGAAATACTGGAATAACCACCAGCAAAATATTGATCCACAGCTTAAACAAGTTCAGATGGTTACTTGCCAGATATTTAAGTTTGAATGTCCCATTTCCTTCAGGTATTTTTTTGAACTTGAACAACTTTCTTCAATCATGATGATTGCATAAACATCTGAAAAAAAATACAATGTGCTATAAAATGTTAAACGTTTTACCTTGATCTTCTTAGACTTATAAAGCCTTTCTACCTGCTATGATTGCTAACGACCATGGACATTTGGTGTGCATTTCAAGTTCAGCTGGATTACTTGGAATAAATGGACTGGCAGGTAAGAGAAACATGGTATTTCACAACCGCAGCTGGAGCAGTAGCTCTGAATAGTCAGCACTGACTTGGTGCACTAATAATAAATGGTAATAGGTGAAGATATATGTTCAGTAAGGTAAGCTGTTGAGAACTTTATCAGCCAGCAAAGCTGCCCAGCTGCTATACTTACACAAAGTTGAACTGTGCACTTTAGAATCATTAGGTCTTATGCAATCCCCTGGAATTAATAAAAGACCTAGCTGGGTGGGATAAGGAGGTGGGAGAGAGGCTCAGGAGAGAGGGAGTATACACATACTTACAGCTGATTCATGTTGTTGTATAGGAGAAACTAACCCAACATGTAAAGCAATTATCAAAGAAATAGACCCTACTTATATATTCCTTACACCAGTGATCAGCATAGTCACCTTCCCCCAAACTCACCTGGCACTGTCATCAGGGGGTTAAGGAGGACCCTTCTGGGAATTCCTTAATGGTCCATTGAATGAGAATCTGCTTTCCAATGCAGGGGGTGCAGGTTCATCCAATGCAGGTTCAATGCAGGGAACTAAGATCTCACATGCCGTTTAATCGCTCAGTCATGTCTGACTCTTGGCGACCCTCTGGACCACAGCACACCAGGCTTCCTTGTCCTCCACAGATTCCCAGATTTCACCCAAACTCATGGCCATTGAGTTGATGATGCCATCCAACCATCTCATCCTCTGTCACCCCCTCATTCTTTCCCAGCATCAGGGTCTTTTCCAGTGAGTCAGCTCTTCGCATCATGTGCCCAAAGTATTGGAGTTTCAGCTTCAGCATCAGTCCTTCCAGTGCATATTCAGGGTTGATTTCCTTTACTATTGACTGGTTTGATCTCCTTGCTGCCCAAGGGACCCTCAAGAGTCTTTTCAGGGCAACTAGGCCCATGCACGCTCTAGAGCCTGTGCTCCACAACTAGAGAAGCCCTCACATACTGCAAGCAGAGAAAGCCTGCACACTACAATGGAGACCGGTGCAGCCAAAAAAAAGAGAGGCCCCTTCTGCTCTATGAATTTTCCATTAAGTGGTCTCCCCTGGCTGGGAACTTGGAGAAAATGTCTTCACCCAGGGAAACCTAAAATTAACTTTCTTTTGCTGTTCCATTGGTTGGAGACTGGCAGGAACTTGTTGTCACTTCCACGTCCCTTGTAACCGACTTGACATTAGCAGTGGGGAGGGGATAAGACATACAACTAGATCTTCGGTGAAGAGGACCCACCGGGGAGCTGGCTCTAGGAAGTCCTGTCCTTCTCCCACCCCCAGGGTGTCCCCTGGAGGCTCATCCATCAGAACCCTAATTGCAACACTCAGGTAGCAGACCAGCAAGCTGGCTGACTGACAGCTGGTTCCAGATTCACAGCACTGATCTCAGCAAGTACCTCTCAGCTGCCAGATAGGTTTCCAGAACCACTTGTCACCCCAATATTAGCAGTCTGTACACGTCTCCCTGTAGCCCGGGTCTCCCTGCCTCTGTCCTCCTCAGAATCCATCAGGCATTATTATTACCCCCCTCTCTCGTACATCTGAGAAGTCACAGGTCCTTGACATACCACAAGTGTATTCACAGCTCCTGTTAATCCTTTTGTTAGACACAGCATCTCTCTCTTCAGATGCAGGTCTCTCCTCCCTGGCTCCCTTAGAAACAAGTTTTCCTGGCGTGGGCAGCAATTCCCTGGAATCAGAACCTCTGGGGCTGCTACTTGGAATGCAGGTTCCCTCGCCCTGGGCTGTACCCACTCATCCCAGTCATCTTCCAGGCAGAGCAGACCAAAATCAAGCAAAACAAGAACTCTGAAATGGTTTGTCTCTGCCAGTATTCGTGTTACAAGGAAATCTTCCTATAATGCCATTTTAAAACTTCACACTATATAATAGTATCATTTCTCTTTTCAGATTACTGTGCAAGTAAATTTGCAGCCAATGGATTTGCTGAATCGATATTTTTGGAAACATTTGCCAAGGGACAGAAGGGGATCAAAACGACTATCGTGTGTCCATTTTTTATAAAAACCGGAATGTTTGAAGGGTGTACTACTGGGTAAGCATGTCATTTGATTTCAAAGGAACTGTATTTTGAAAAATGATTGACCATCGATTTTATTTTGTTCTGGCTAATGTTGTTTGAAAAGACTTTTCCAACATTCAGCCTACTTTATAAACGGTTTTAGAATTTATTTCCTTAGATGTGTTAGTGATTAAGACACTGGGTTTAATAATGACAGTTTAAGGCTTGAAGAAGGAAATGGCAACCCACTCCAGTATCCTTGCCGGGGAAATCTCATGGACAGAACAGCCTGGTGGGCTGCAGTCCATGGGGTCGAAAAGAGTCGGACACAGCCGAGCATGAACACAGCACACAAACATCAAGGCTATATCCACGTCTTCAAGGCCACCCTGTGGTCGCGACCTGCTCCACCATCTCCTTGGCGCTCCTGTCACACACCCACTTTCTGCCACCAACTCTACCCTGCTCTCACCCCTGATTCCACAGAAGGATGAGAAGTTGATGAAGAGGCCTAAATACCCAGTCTGCACTCATCAGATGACAGGCAGTTACTTTTCAAAGATGTGCTTTGCAACATTTAGGCCATTTGCTTAATGTGGTTTCACACATGTGCCTATTATAACATCATTGTATTAATTAGAATCCCTGTTTTCCACTTCAAATTCTAATTATGTTATTACTCACCATATTGATAATAAGAGAGCAAATATAGAAAAATATCCAATCTGGAAGAAGAAGAAGGCAATAAATGATAATGTCTTGTGTGTGCATGCTTGCTAAGTCACTTCAGTCGTGTCTGACTCTTGTGACCCTATAGACCGTAGCCTGCCAGGTTCCTCTGTCCATGGGATTCTCTAGGCAAGAATACTGGAGTGGGTTGCGATTTCCTCCTCCAGGGAATCTTCCCGACCCAGGATGGAACCCACGTCTCATGTTTCCTGCAATGGCAGGCAGGTTCAATACCACTAGCTCCACCTGGGAAGCTTACAACTGTTTTATTGTAATTTTTAAGAATTGTTTTCTCTAATTTCTTATTTGTTTTTTTTAAACCACCCCCCTTCCCCCACCACCAGCTGTCCTTCTCTCTTACCGATTCTGGAGCCAGAATATGCAGTCAGGAAGATAGTAGATGCTATCCTGCAAGAAAACCTGTACCTGTATATGCCCAAGTTTATATACTTCACGGTGTTTTTAAAAAGGTAATGTTTCTGCTCCTGTTAATTCTCAACGTGCCAGTCCAGTCAACAGCTTACTCCAGAGCCAACAAAGAGCAGCCGTTTAAAAGATAACTGGGGGAGGGGGAGATAACTGTTACCTATTTATTTTACTTTTGCCTGTGCTGGGTCTTCACTGCTGTGTGGGCATTTCTCTAGGTGCAGTGAGTGGGGTCCACTCCGTAGTTGTGGTGAGCAGGCTTCCCGCTGCGGCGACTTTTCCTGTTGTGGAGCAAGGGCTCTACGATGCATCCTGATCTAAGTGTCAGGATGGCCACATGGAGAAGATAGCGTTAGACCAGAGACCTGAAAGTGGGAAGAGCAGGGACCCCCTGGATATCTCGGGCTGCCCCCAGAGGGACCATGAGCCCAGGGCCCTTTTCTTGTCCCCACACCTAGGACAAGTCTTCGGTTGGCTGACTGTGCCCTTTCTCGTCCTGCAGTGTAAACATCATGATGGACAGGGTCAGAGTGTCAGGAGGGGTGAGCGGGATGAAGAAGATGGACAGTCTTAGTTGGGTCTTGCCAAAGCTCTGAGGAGCTATTGCATGGACTTCTCTCAGTTGTCCAAGAAAGAAAGGTCAATGACCTCTTTGGACAGTGGGAGGAACTGATTGTTCCTCAATCACAGCCCAGTCGCACTGTGAGCAACAGAGCGAGCTTGCAAGGCAGGATCAAGACTCCTCAAGGCTGCACGCTTCCTGTCCATCATTACAGAATGTAGTCAGGCCTTGAGACTGACACGGAAGTGAGTGAATAAGGTAAATAAAGCAAAGAGAGACACAGAGACCCTGGGCCGGTGTCATCCCACGTGGTGGATGAGCCCTGAGTGACCCACGACAGGGACGTTCAGGTGGGCATGAGTGACTCACATCTTCTGCAGCAAGTCAACGGCCCTGCTTTTCAGTGGAGCTCGTAAAGATGTTCCATGAATGATAACCAAGATGTTCCCTCTTGTGTTCTCTTTAGCTTCTTGCCCGTCAAGCTGGGGCTGCTTTTGGGTGAGTACCTGGGGGCCTTGAATGTAATGGATGGCTTCACTGGCTCCAGGAAGAAAAACTGAAGACCGCTTCTGTGGCTGACATACCCACAGTTACACAACATCTGTTTCAATGAAGAAGTGTCTTTGTTGACAGAATGTACCTGGAGACCACAAGCACAGTTCTTTGTCTGCTATTTGCAACCAGTGCCTCTGAAAATAATGTTGCGCTCTGCTTTTCTGTTAAGTTTTTTAAATTTAAAAAAAAAAAAGTCCATTTTTGTTGTTTGCTTGCAACTGCTGTGGAAGTGATTGTTGTTATTGTTGTTGTTTTAGTTACTATATCACATCCGACCTTTTGTGACCCCATGTGTGGACGTGAGATAATCCTCTCCCTCTTGTGAATTGCCCATCATTTTGGTTGGGTGTCTGTGGCTGAACTTGCACTGGACAGGGGAAGTGAGGGCTGAGAAGAAGCCTGAGTGCCTGCGGAGGTGCGGTGTCCTGAGGACACAGAGCTCTGTGTTCCCCATCACCTTGTTCTCAGACTTGGCCTTGCTGAAACTGTGCCATCTGGCACAGAAGGGTCAGCCTCCCACATCATCCTCACACAGATGCTCATCCTCCCCCTCACAAAGATGCTTGTTTCTACAGCCCTGGGTATTCCGAGAGCAATGGGGCACTGTGTCAGGGAGCTTTCCTGCACATTCCTGTATAACCAAGGGCCAGTGATACTGGCGTGCGTGCTAAGTCACTTCAGTTGTGTCCTACTCTTTTGCGACCGCATGGACTGTAGCCCACCAGGCTCCTCTGCCCATGAGATTCTCCAGGCAAGAATACTGGAGTAGGACCGCCATGCCCTCCTCCAGGGAATCTTCCTGACCCAGGGATTGAACCTGCATCTCTTACATCTCCTGCATTGGCAGGCGGGTTCCTTAGCACTAGCGTCATCTGGGAAGTCCCAGTGATCCTAGACCAAACTTTAAATAGGATCACATTGCTTTCCTAGAAGATTCCAAAGAGTGGTTGCTTATGACCCTGAAGAAATGATCTCCTCCAGAGTTAGATGAACTGTTCCCTATTAAGCCAGAAACCATTCCTGTGGGTAATTTCAAGTGTTTCATTTAGTAGTTCAAACTGGGTTTCTCGTAAGGTACTTTTTTTTTTAACAGAAGGAACAAATTTATCCATTTATATTCATCAGGGCTGCCTTCATTTCAGATGTATTGCATGCTTAGGGTTTAATCAACTGGCCAGCTCTTTTCACGCTTTGGAGATTAACTATAAAAACAAGATTAAAAGAAATGTTAATTACCATAGCCCCAGAGCCCCTTCCCTGGGTGGGTGGAAGCACCTGCCTTGCGAGAGAAGCAGCAGCCTTTGTCTCCTATCTGTCACTGGAGAGTGAGAACAGGGGAGGAGGACCTTGGGAGTCCCTGTGAGAGTCATTTCAGGGTAAGACGCTCTTGGAGGGGCGGCTGTCTCAGGAAATGTGGCGTCTAGAATCCATTCTGGACTGATTTCTCCTGAGCCGCCTGTAGGATTCTGACAACTCTGCCCCTGTATTTCCTTTCCCTTCAGAAAGCCTTTTTTAAAACCTCATTTTTCATAAAATTAGCCCACAAAGACATTTGAAAATATGTTTTCTTCTTGCAAAAATGGGTGATTATTTTCAATATTTTAAAGCAACTGTATCTTCCTTGTTTAAAATACTTTGTTTGGGCTTCCCAGGAGGCACTAGTGGTAAAGAATCCACCTGACAATGCAGGAGATGCAAGAGATGTGGATTCAATCCCTGGGTTGGGAAGATCCCCTGGAGAAAGAAATGGCAACCCACTCCAGTATTCTTGCCTGGGAAATTCCATGGACAGAGGAGCCTGGTGGGCTAGAGTCCATGGGGTTGCAAAGAGTTGGACCCGACTGAGCACACACACACATATGTCAGTGATTATATAAACTGCAGAAGTGCTGGGCTAAAATATGTTTTTTACTGTTTTTTTGGAGAAGAAGAAAATTCTTCAACAAAGTAAGGATTTTGCAAAAATATAGGCCTTAACAATATAGGTATTATGTATTTTTTAAAAACTTGTTTTATGATCATAAAAACAATAGCTCATATTTGTCATGCCTGGCACAAAGCTTGCCACTTTACACACACGATTTCATTAAATGAGAATCATAAAGGTATCTGGTGGATGCTGAAGAAGAAATACCATTTATTTCACAAGGGTGACATCCTCCTCAACCAGAGACCTGCATTCAGAGGATCAAAGACCCACTTAACATTGACCAACTCCTGTGCCAAATCCTTGGCTAACAAGGTTAATTAAGAGTGAGGCACAATATTGCTCCCATATTACGATTCCGAACACGTAGATTCTAGGGGTCTATTTCTTTAACTGAAGAATAAAGAAGAGACTCTAAGGGGATGTTGTAGAACAAGGGTCTGGGGCATAGCAGACACCCACCACTAGTAACAGCATTGGCAGCAATTATTTCTAATTGGAGTGAATCTTGGCTGGACGACTACAGAGTCCCGAAATTCAATTGTGGTTTTACAGTACCCATACAATTGTCTAAATGAATTTGGATCTACTCGAAGTACTCAGAGGAGAAGAGACCACACGTAAATTAGAGAATTCCAGAAAAAATACCAAGGTGATTGAACACCTCCGGGGAACAAGCATCCTCAGAGAGTGTTTCCTGGCAGTTTCCATCTGAAATTTAATCCTAATGAAGCCACGATCAAGAGCCCAACACCCAAAGAGGCCTCAAGACTCAAAAGGCTGGAGACAAGAGCTGTCCCCAGGAGTGGGCACCCTGCCCTCCACGTTGCATCACCTCACATCCTACAGTCAGCATACCGCTCAAGAATGAGGAAGAACTCTTGATCTTGGGGGGAATTTGGCTGGGCAAGATATGTATGACCTTGGTTTTGGGACAGCTTTTTGGCTTGTTTTGTTGTTTGTTTGTTTGTTTTTTTAAATCATCTTACTGTTTACTTTTATTTTTTATTTGTTTGGCTGTGGTGGATCTTTAGTTGGGACATGTGAGATCTAGTTCCCTGACCAAGAATCAAACTCCAGCCCCCTGCACTGGGATCATGGAGTCTTACCCAATGGGCCACCAGGGTGGTTTGGCATTTACATTGTGATGCTGTATTAGTCAGCTCAGATTGGGCCACCATGACAAAATAGCAGAGACTGAAGGGCTTAAATAACAGACATTTATTTTCTCACAGTTCTGGAGGCTGAAAGGCCAAGATCAAGGTGCTGCTGGGTGCAGTTTTGGTGAAGGCTCTTCCTGGCATGCAGTCAGCCCTCTTCTCACTGTCCTCACATGGCCTTCCCCTGTGTGTGATCACTGAGAGAGAGAGATCATGCTCTTCCTATAAGGGCACTAATGCTATCCTGAGGGCCCAACCCTCACAATCTAATTGATCCTACTTACCTCCCCAAGGCTCCATCTCCATGTATCATCACACTAGGAATTAGGGTTTCCAACACCACATGCTATTGGCCAGAATTAGTCACATGACTGAACTGGCCTGCAACGGAGGCTGAGTGTGTTCCCTGACTTGCACTGCAAGAGCTAGCTAAACATCAGGGGTTATAGCACTATGGAAAAAGATAAAGACCCCTGTTGATGTCAACTTATAGCTCTGTCACAGCCTGCTTCCCCAAATGGCTCTGCATCGTCTTCTCAGATGAAAACCACAGACCCACTCTGCCTTCAAAACCTTCCCACTCTGCATCTCAGGCAAAGTCCAGGACATTTGGACCAGGGCAGCACTCTGCATCAGTTCCAGAAATGAATCTTCTCAGGCTGATGACCAAGAAGGTACAAGGTGATATTTGCTGCCATGCTGGATTCTATGGTCTAGAAGACAAGCTTTAATGGAAGCTGCTAGGGAAAGACTTAGGACCACAGTCTTACCTCTGCTAAGGCCACTGTTTGGAATCCACACTTCCCAGGACTTCTCATCAGACACAGAGGGTGCTGGCTGCTTCAACCATTCCAGGCTCTGCTCTCCAGGTAGAGAGCGCCTCTGGGAATAGCCTTTCATCCTCTTAAACCTCCACTTGCACATGGATGCTCTCTGGTCTTCAATTCCAGAAGACTGCTGAAAGCAGCAGAAACATCCAAATTGTAGCAAAGTTTTGAATTTGTCTTAGCTTTCCCCCTCACACTGCAGTCTCCTTTAGTAGGTGACAGAGCTTTCAAGGTAGAGTAAGATCAATGTGAACCCAATGTTCTATGCCAGACAAGGATCACCAAATTTCTAGTCCATATGATTATGAGCCCTTGCCACCTCCCACCTGAGAACTTGAACTTACATCACATATTTTCATCTCTGCCATACACAGCATTGCTAAACATGGTATTGAGTTATCGTTTGTTGTTCAGTTGCTAAGTCAGTCATGTCCAACTCTTTGTGACCCCATGGACTGCAGCACACCAGGCTTCCCTGTCCTTCACTCTCTCCCAGAGTTTGCTCAAATTTATGTCCATTGAGTCAGTGATGCTATCCAACCATCTCATTCTTTGTGGTCCTCTTCTCTTCTCACCCTCAATCTTTCCCAGCATCAGGGTCTTTTCCAATGAGTTGGGTCTTCTCCAATGAATCCGCTGTTTGCATTGTGTACAAAGTATTAGAGCTTCAGTTTCAGCATCAGTCCTTCCCATGAATATTCAGTGTTTATTTCCTTTAGGATTGACTGGTTTGACCTCCATACTGTCCAAGAGACTCTCAAGAGTCTTCTCCAGCACCAAAATTCAAAAGCATCAGTTCTTCGGCCCTCAGTCTTCTTTATGGTCCAACTCTCACATCTGTACATGACTAACAGAAAAACCATAGCTTTGACTAGATGGACATTTGTCAGCAAAGTGATGTCTCTGCTTTTTAATATGCTATCTAGGTTTGTCATAGATTTTCCTCCTAGGACCAAGGTATTGAGTTATAGATACAAGGTCAGTGATCCAGAGATTCAACCCACATCTCCTACGTCTCCTGTATTGGCAGGTGGGTTCTTTACCACTAGCACCCCATGGGAAGCCCACTGGAGTGGGTGGCCATTCCTTTCTCCAGGGAATCTTCCCAAACCAGGGATCAAACTCGGGTCCTACATTGCAGGCATTTTCTTTACCATCTGAGCCACCAAGGAAGCCTATCAGTGGTTTAGATAATTCTAAAGTTTGAAAACAAAACTTCTTTGTAAGTTGATTATTAAATTTTTAGGACTTCAACTTTCACATTTATTTCCTAGATGCTTTATGAGAAAAAAAAATTAAGGGTGATATTAAGACAATGAATATAACTCAAACAAAATTATGTATAACAAATAAATTACAAAAAAATTAAAATAAGGTTCAGCTGTAACAGTGACTGTAAATAACAGAGTTAGGAACTATAAGAGTATTCTGTCATGGGAAAGTCTAAAGGTAGGTGGAGCATGCCTTCCATGTGGGCTCTGCTCCATGAAGTTCCAGTGACCTGGGCCACAGACAATTCCTCATTTGGTCATGCCCATAGTGTGGCAACACCATTACCAGCAAGATGGCAGCTGTCATAGACCCCTCCAGGCAGCAGATATAGGAAGGGATAAGGATGAAAAAGACACAGGCACAATTTGCCTTTTAAGAATATTTCTAGAAACAGCCACACAACACGCTCTTCAAACATTATTAGTCAGATGCAAGTGAGACTGAGGATTGTTGCTTTTATTATAGCAGCCATGATTCCATTTAATAACTGCAGAGATTTCTAAACATAGGAAACTGGGTCTCAGTGATCTTGGCCACAGGCTCCCTCAGATCATATATGGGAATTCAAATCAGTTGAGTTATGCAACTTATGTCAAGTGATGTGAGCTTTCTGAAACCCTTTTGCAATGCTGCAGATGACTGTAATTCTTCATGTGTAATTCCTCATAAAAAGCCTCTTGATAAAAGTGAAAGAGGAGAGTGAAAAAGTTGGCTTAAAACTCAACATTCAGAAAACTAAAATCATAGCATCTGGTCCCATCACTTCATGGCAAATAGATGGGGAAACAGTGGAAACAGTGAGATACTTTATTTTGGGGAGCTCCAAAATCACTGTAGATGGTGACTGCAGCCATGAAATTAAAAGACGTTTGCTCCTTGGAAGAAAAGCTATGACCAACCTAGACAGCCTATTAAGAAGCAGAGACATTACTTTACCAACGAAGGTCCATCTAATCAAAGCCATGGTTTTTCCAGTAGTGATGTATGGATGTGAGAATTGGACTATAAAGAAAGCTGAGCACTGAAGAATTTATGCTTTTGAACTGAACTGTCATGTTGGAGAAGACTCTTGAGAGTCCCTTGAACTGCAAGGAGATCCAACCAGTCAATCCTAAAGGAAATCAGTCCTGAGTATTCATTGGAAGGACTGATGTTGAAGCTGAAACTTCAATACTTTGGCCACCTGATGCAAAGAACTGACTCACTGGAAAGACCTTGATGCTGGGAAAGATTGAAGGTGGGAGGAGAAGGGGACAACAGAGGATGAGATGGTTGGATGGCATCACTAACTCAATAGACATAAGTTTGAGTAAACTCTGGGAGATAGTGGAGGACAGGGAAGCCTTGTGTGCCACGGTCCATGGGGTCACAAGAAGTCGGATATGACTGAGTGACTGAACTGAACTGAATTCCTCATAAGGAGTAAATGAACTGACAGTTATAAAATGCCAACATATGGTTTGGTACCTACTAATGCTCAATACTCCAGAATCCCATGGACAGAGGAGCCTGGCAGGCTACAGTCCACAGGATCCCAAAGAGTCGGACACAACTGAGTCATGAACATATCCACACATAATGCTCAATACACACCAGATTTTTACTGTGTCTCCTATGTTAATCCCAAACACCTAATTTATTGCCTTCAGTTTTCTGATGGGTCAAAGAAAAGTCATTTGTTTTCGTTTTATCCAGATTTTGTTGTTTAAGATTGGAATGATGACTTCATGTTAGAGATGAAACCTGATGTTTAGAAGATGAAATCTGAAACCAGAAGTTGGCATCTATCAGCTAGTTTTGCATGCTTATATTTAACATGGTTTTTCAGAATATAAAGATCCTTATCATCCTCAGCTTTGTGGCTTCTGCCAGAAGTTCAAGGTATCAAGAAAATGTTCCAGTTAAGAGCCTGTAACAGGGGCTTCTCTGGCAGTTCATTGGTAAAGAAACTACCTACCAATGCAGGAAACACTGGTTTGATCCCTGATCTAGCAAGATCCCACATGTTGTGGGGCAACTAAGCCTGTGTGCCCCAACTGTTGAGCCTGTTACTGAGCCCGCATGTCATAACTACTGAAGTCCATGTGCCCTAAAGCCTGTGCTCCACAACAAGAGAAGCCACTGCAATGAAAAGCCCACATACCACAGTTAGAGAGTAGCCCTGCTTGCCACTACTGAAGAAAGGTCTGTGCAGCAATGAAGACTCAGCACAGCCAAAAATAAATAAATAAATAAAATTTTTAAAAAGAGCCTATAGCATACATTTGCAGACCTAATACATTTTGTACACATAGTACTTTGCAAAGTGAAACAAAATGGACATTCAGGACATATTTTTGAAAGGAAGACAGAAAGAGATAGAGAGACATTACAAATGAGAAAGTCAGGAGGAAAGAAAGAACAAATAGGAATCATAACAAGACAGTCAAGATCCAAAGTTTATCCAAAATTATATCAATATAAGTGGCCTACATAGAGAATAGTGAATAGTAACAGGAGTAAAAACATCGAAGTAGAACATTATATCTTCTTTGTGTGTGTGTGTGTACTCCAAAAGACAGCAAATTCTTTTAATTACAAAGAATTAAAAGAATATTCTATACCTAAACGTCCACTGACAAGAGGAATGGATGAAAAAATGTGGTACATATATACAGTGGAATATTACTAAGCCAAAGAAATGAATGAAATAATGCCATTTGCAGCATCATGGATGGACCTAGAGAGTTTTATACTGAGGGAGGTAAGTCAGACAAAGAAGGAGAAATATCACACCATATCCTTTATATGTGAAATCTACAAAGGAATTATACAAACGAACTTACAAAACAGAAAGAGTCTCATCGATTTAGAAAACAAGCTAATGGTTGCTGGGAGGAAGGGAGAGTTAGGGAGTTTGGAGAAGGTTGGGTACCTGCTGCTATATTAAAAAATAAATAACCAACAAGGACCTACTGTATAGCATAGGGAACTCTACTCGATATTATGTGGCAACCTGGATGAGATGGGGCTGGGGGGAGAGTGAATAACGGTATATGTATGGCTGAGTCCCCTTGCTGTTCACCTAAAACTATCACAACACTGTTAATCAGCTATACTCCAATACAAAGTAAAAAGTTAAAAGTCTGAAAAAGAATATTCTGTAGAAATCCATAACTGTAAATAATTCCACTTTCTGCAGTGAAATACAATGATGATGAACTAGCATGACAACAAGAAACTTTTGAACACTAAAATCTTAAGGACCCCCACACTTCAATGGGCTTTTTCAACAGGAATCCCAGTAGGTTCTCACAGTAAAGGTCTGAGAAAGATCCCTTCCTGGCTCTAGGAAGAGGGATCACTGGGAAAGACCCTGACACCAAAAGCCTATTTACTCCCATTCCCAGAACTCAATAAAACATGTTTAGCTTTCAACCAAAAATTGCAAAGCATGCTTTTTGAAAAAACACAGTCTGAAGAGGCATAGTAATCATTGAAACCAGACTCACATATGACACAGATATTCACATTACCAGGCAAGAAATTTACAATAAATAGATTAATATATTAAGGGCTCTCATGGAAATAGTAGATAACATGCACAAATAGACAGGTAATTGTGATACTGTGATTTATATTAAGACATACACATTCTTCTTCCCCAGTGCTGGCACGGAGTTCCTAAAACTCTCACAACTCTTAAGCGATAAGCGATAAAGATAAAATCGATGTCCTAGAACTCATCTGACAAGTCCCTTTCACTCACACCTGAGTTTAGATTAATGGTGGGACTTTTGAAAAGAGTCCAGGCTGGTTGCCAGGGGAACCAATCATGATTACAGGGTTGCAATTTTCAACCTCTGGGAAGGGAAGAGTGGCTGGAGGTTGAACCAGTCACCAAAGGCCTGATGCACTCAGTCATGCCTATGTAATGAAGTTTCTGTAAAACCTGAAGGACAGGGATCGGGATGGGGAATACGTGTAACTCTATGGCTGATTCATATCAATGTATGACAAAACCCACTGAAAAAAAAATAAAAATAAAAAGTAAAAAAAAAAAAAAAAACCTGAAGGACAGGCTTCAGAAAGTGTCCCTGTTGGTGAATGCTTCCCACAGCTGGAGGATGGGCACCCTCCAGTCCCATAGGGACAGAAGCTCCCGCACTCAGAACCTTTCCCACCTCTACCCAATTCATCTCTTCTTCTGGCTCTTCATCTGTATCCTTTATATTATATATATTAATATAAGGATATATTATAATATCCTTATATTATAACATCCTTTATAATAAACTTAAATGTGTAAGTGTTTCTCTGACTTCTGTAGGGCTTCCCTGGTGGCTCAGATGGTAAAGAATCTGCCTGCAATTAGTAGACCCAGGTTCAAGCCCTGGGTTGGGAAGATCCTCTGGAGAAGAAAATGGCAACCCATTCCAGTATTCTTGCCTGGAAAATCCCATGGACAGAGGAGTCTGGCGGGTTGCAGTCCATGGGATCGCAAGAGTCAGACACAACAGAACAACTAACACTTTCACTTTATAATAAACTCATAAATGTAAGTAAATGTTTCTCTGAATTCTGTGAGCCATTCCAGCAAATTAATCAGGCTGAAAAAAGGAGGCATAGGAACTTTCTGTTTCAAGCCAGTAGGTCAGAAACACTGATGACAACCTGTGCTTACAACTGGCATCTGAAGTGGGGTCAGTCTTATGGGACTGAGCCCTAACCTGTAGAAGCAGATGCTAGCTCCAGGTAGATAGTGTCAGAACTGTGTCCATTTATAAGACACTCGGTCAGTGTCCACTGAGAACTGGAAAACTGCTTTATGTGGGGATTAAAACACACACACACACCTGATGTTGGAAGTGTTATGAGTGTGGAAGTCTTCCCAATGCAGTTGGTGTCGGAAAACACGCATCCGAGTGATGCAAACAGAAAGATGGAAACTCTAAGAATTTTTTAAAAACTGATA